>NC_140994.1:53236449-53457132 GCF_052327205.1 Somniosus microcephalus | reverse complement strand
AGAGAGAGCGACTGGGGGGGGGAAGAGAGAGAGCGACTGGGGGGGGGGGAAAAGAGAGAGAGCGACTGGGGGGGGAGAGAGAGAGAGACGG
The DNA here is from genome assembly GCF_052327205.1 of Somniosus microcephalus. Taxonomy (NCBI): domain Eukaryota; kingdom Metazoa; phylum Chordata; class Chondrichthyes; order Squaliformes; family Somniosidae; genus Somniosus; species Somniosus microcephalus. Next base: position 53,457,041 of record NC_140994.1, on the reverse strand, counting down.
GGGGAAGGTGGCCCGATGGACCCCTGCGAAGGAAGGAAGAAGGTAAGCTCTCCCTCCCTGTCCCACCCCCCTCCCTCTTCCCTCCCTCCCCCGTCTCTCCCTGCTTTACTCTCACTCCCTCCCCCTTTCCCCCCTGTCCTCTCCCTCCCTCACCCTCTCTCTCTCTCCCTCCCCGTCTCTCCCTGCTTTACTCTCTCTCCCTCCCTCCCCCCCTTGTCCTCTCCCTCCCTCACCCTCTCCTCGCCCTCTCCCCCTCCCCCACCCTCTCTCTCTCTCTCCCCCACCCTCTCTCTCTCCCCCCTCCCTGCCCCTCTCCTCACTCTCCCTCTCCCTCTCCTCTCCCTCCCTATTTCTCTGTCTCTCTGACGTCTGTCTGTTGATTGTTCCCCTCTGCTACTCCAGGCCCCGCCGTCTGCCCGCTCTCCGGGGCAAGGTAAGAGCCGGGCTCCGGCCCCACACCCACACCGCCAGGGATCAGCACCCGGGGAAACCCGCCCACCGCCCAACGTGAACAACAAACACCCTCCTCACCTGTCACAGAGTTGAAGTCTCCGAAAGCGGCCACGGTGCCCCGGGCCTTTTCCCCCCGCGCATTCAGGAGGCGCGGGGAAAGAGTGAGAGAGAGAGAGACTGGGGGGGGGGGGCGGGGAGAGTGAGCCGCTGCCGCGCACCTGCTCCGCGGAGCTCTGTGCCGCTACCGCCGCACCAGCCTTTACTAAGATGGCGGCGGTAGCGACGCTCGGCTGAGGCCCGCCCCTCCAACCTTCACAAAGATGGCAGCGATCGGGGACCGCTTGTTGACTGGGCCCGGGAGGTGCCCAGCTCGGGCGTGGGTGCGGAGGAGAGGCCCAGGCTTTGAGGCCTACAAAAACGGTGAAAGGTAGGAAAATTATAGAGGTTAGAGAAAAGATGTACAAATTAATTAACTTTTTTAAAAAACCAATTTGTGTTTTAAAAGCAACTTTTTTTGCTGGAAATGTACATTTGAAAAGAAACACGCAGAAAGCGGGAAAAAGAAATGAACAGTTTGGAATCAAGATGGCGGCCGCTCACCTCGGTTCAGAACGATAAGGCCCGCCCACACACGCACCGATTGGTCGACCGTCATGTCACCGAAGCGTAGGATTGGTCAATCGTCCTGTCGCTCGACTCTAGGAGGGCCCGCACGCGCAACGAATCCGCCCCCGCCACGCAGCGATTGGTCGACCGTCGGGTCGCTCGACCGTACGATTGGTCGACCTTAATGTAACTCTATGCTAATGAGCGGATAATGAGTGGAATTTTGAACGTTTTTTGGATATCGCAGGCGCAATTTTTGTCTCGCCGAAACGTAAATATGTTTATGACCGTTCCGGAATCGTAAGCTTTCTTTTGATGTGACGCACGTGTAGGTACGCTCTATAACTTTAGAGTGTATAGCTGGACAGACACACCGAAGGACAGACAGACAGACAGATAGACAGATGTATCCTTTTATATATAGATAGATAGATAGATAGATAGATAGATAGATAGATAGATAGATGTATGAACCACACTGATAGCGGTTTTAAGTGAGGATGATTGTAATCAGGTGACCAATTTGACAGTCGCTGATATTGTTACAAGAAGTCTAGAAAGTACACAAATCAAACCTTGTACCTGGAGAATGATTAGTTTGATTTCCATTATCATAGAATAGGATCATAGAATGGTCACAGCATGGAAGGAGGCCATTCGGCCCGTCGAGTCCGTGCTGGCTCTCTACAAGAGCACTTCAGATATACAGGTTTTATACAAGTTCATCATAATTTCTACACTTTTGTACTCTATACCTCTATTCATGAAGCCCAGGATCCCATAAGCCTTTTTAACTGATTTCTCAACCTGCCCTGCCACCTTCAACAATTTATGCACATATACCCCCAGGTCTCTCTGTTCATGCACCCCCTTCAGGATTGTACCATTTAGTTTATACGTCCGCTCCTCATTCTTTCTACCAAAATGTATCATTTCACACGTTTCTGTGTTAAATTTCATCTGCCACATGTCCGCCCATTTCACCAGCCTGTCTATGTCTTCCTCTCGAAGTCTATCACTCTGTTCCTCACTGTTCACTATACTTCCAAGTTTTGTGTCATCTGCAAATTTTGACATTGTGCCCTGTACACCCACGTCTAAGTCATTAATATATATTAAGAAAAGCAGTGTTCCTAGAACCGACCCCTGGGGAACACCACTGTGTACCTTCCTCCAGTCCGATAAACAACCGTTCACCATTACTCTCTGTTTCCTATGACTTAACCAATTCCGTATCCATGCTGCCACTGTCCCTTTTATTCCATGGGCTTCAACTTTGGTGGCACTTTGTCGAATGCCTTTTGGAAATCCATGTACACTATGTCAACTGCATTACCCTCATCAACCCTCTCTGTTACCTCATCAAAGAACTCAATCAAGTTAGTTAAACACGATTTGCCTTTAACAAATCCGTGCTGGCTTTCCTTAATTAATCCATACTTGTTAATTTTGTCCGATTACTGTTTCTAAAAGCTTCCCCACTACCAAGGTCAAATGATGCTGGGTTTATCTTTACACCCTTTTTTGAACAATGGTGTAACATTTGCAATTCTCCAGTCCTCTGGCACCATCCCCATATCTAAGGAGGATTGGAATATTATGGCCAGTACCTCCACGATTTCCTCCCTCAAATTCCTCAGTGTCCTAGGATGCATCCCATCCGCTCTTGGTCATTTATCTACTTTAAGTACAGGCAGCCTTTCTAATACCTCCGCTTTATCAATGTTTATCCTATCAAGTATCTCCTCTACCTCCTCCTTTACTATGTGTATGGCAGCATCTTCTTCCTTGGTGAAGACAGATGCAAAGTACTCATTTAGTACCTCAGCCATACCCTCTGCCTCCAGGCATAGGTCTCCTTTTTGGTCCCTAATCGGCCCCACCCCTCCTTTTACTACCCTTTTACTATTTATATGCCTATAGGTGACTTTTGGATTACCTTTTATGTTGGCTGCCATTCTATTCTCATACCCTCTCTTTGCCCCTCTTATTTTCTTTTTCATTTCTCCTCTGGGTTAAAGACATCTCCTTGCGGATGGAGGAGAACTTGGAGTGGGAGGGGGAGGATCCAGTTGTCATGGTCCAAGTAGGAACCAACGACATAGGTAGAACTAGGAATTAGGTTCTGCTGAGGGAGTTTGATGAGCTAGGATCCAAATTAAAAAGCAGAACCTCAAAGGTAATAATCTCTGGATTGTTACCAGAGCCACGTGCAAATTGGCATAGGGACAAACAGATTAGAGGTTTAAATGCATGGCTCAAAGAGTGGTGTGGGAGGAAGGGGTTTCAGTTCATGGGGCACTGGCACCAGTAATGGGGAAAGAGGGAGCTGTTCCGTTGGGATGGGCTCCGCTTAAACCGGGCTGGGACCAGTGTCCTGGCAAACTGAATAACTAAGGCAGCAGACAGGGCTTTAAACTAATGAAGGGGGTGGGGGGAGGATTCAGGAAATAATAAATTTAAAAGCAGCGAGAGAAATGTCAAGGCTGTAGAGCAGAGTAGAGTTTTGGGTAAAAATAAGCAGAGTGGGTCAGGAAGGGACAGAGAGAGTAACAAAGGTAATAAGGCATCAGTGACTGAGGTGACAACTGGGAAAAATAGAAATAAATCAAAGGTAAAGGCACTGGGGTCGATTTTCCTGGAGCCGTCAGACGGGGTTTCAGGCGTGTGGGGGGGGGGGGGGAAACGCAAAAATAGGGGGTCGTGACCCCCCCCGCCTGATTCCCCGCCCCGTCCGACTTTCACCCCGGCGTTTCAATCCAACCCGAATCAGTCCTGCCCGCAGCAGGCGGGGAACTGGTCGTCGGGAGCCTAATCACCAATAATTGGCATCTATAATGCCATTTTAAGGGCCCCTTGCAATTTTCAGCCTTTTCCCACGCTAAACACGCCTGGTGGGAACCCCGCTGATGAAACCTGGCGTGAACAATATCGGCTTGCTTACTTTCAACTGCAGATCAATCAGGAAAGAAGAGATTTCATCAGACAGCATTTGTAGGTTGCAGGACCTTGTTGTTTCAGGCTTGGGGCAACTTGTTCAAGGCTTAGGCACAGCTGTGGAAGGTTGAAGCCTCACACACTTCTCCAGTGTCAGCTCCTGGGAAGCCCCTCTCGCCACCCTCACTCAGCGCTGCCTCAACTGAGGCACCTACCAGAAGCATGGGAGGCCTTTTTTTCCTTCCCCTCTTGGCATTAGAGGACCTCCAGCCCCATTCGCGAAATGACACACGCCACAACTGCAGAAGTTGCCATCAGAAATTTTATTCACAATAACCAACTGATGGCATTTTTAAAATAAACACATTTCACCCAAGTGACTACCCTTGTGATTAGTGGTGCTTTATTTTTCTCTTACACGTGCTCCTACATAGTGGTTCCCCTGTGGCTTCAGCAGATGTGGAGGCCCCTTGCTCACTTTCCTGCTGCTCCTGTCTCGACACCTTTGCCGGGCGTCCTCTGGGGTGGCGAGCCTGTGAGGGCTCGCCAGCAGTCTGCTGCTCCTGCGGCTGTGCAGGGGTTAAGACCTCTATCTCCATTGGGTGTGGACTCCGGCGGGGCTCTGACCGAGGGCTCTGCAGTGGCATGGAAGTGTGAGCGCTTGGAGAGGAGTCCCCACTTCCTTGAGGTCTGCCACCAACATCCCTCTCATGGGTCAGGTCCCCCTCAGTGCCTGCAAGTGGCTTGAGAGCAGCTTGCTGCACATCAGGGGGGCCATGGGGACCCGTTTCTACAATGGCAGTCCTACTCAGAGGGCCTGCCATGAAGGTCTGGTTTCTCTGCTCAATAGCTGACCATCGCTCCTCCAGAGATGTCAATCTATTCTGAACACTCACCATGTTTTCAACACTCTGGCAACTTAGCTCCTCCATGGCCATAGCCATCCTCTCCTCTACTGCAGCCATCCTTTCCGCGGAGGTTGCCATCCTTTCCGTGGTGAGGCGTTCATGCGCCAATGACTCCACAAAGGCTCTGCTCATGTTCGCTATGGACTCCTCCATTCGCTCCACACTCGCAGCGACCCTGGAGACAAAACCTGCCAGAGACTCCTGCATCTGTGCATGGAGATCCATCACCTCTTCTCTTGCGGATGGACCCAGAGGCAGAGGATCGACATGCAGCAGAGCTGAGCTGGCAGAGTCCTGCGCCCTCCGCCGAGGACTCTCCACTGCTGTCCCTGTCTCCACAATCTGCTGATGCTCACTTGTGAGCTGTGATACACCAGGTGACAACACTACTCTATCTCGCGAAGGTCCCACGGAGGTGTGAGTGTCTGCGCTGGTGCTGGGTGCGCTGAATTCTGCTGACGCTGTGCCCTCAGAGGTTGGAGCTTCCTCTGAGGTGTCTGGCTGCTCAGTCTCTTCCTCCTCCGCAGTGGGGAAGGGGGCTTCGGATGGTCCTGTGGGGGAGTAAAGAAAAGAGTTAGAGATGTGATGCCAAGGTTACGTGCATATTGGATTTTGCAGATGCTCATAAGTCCAAATGATATAGCTTCAGAATCATAACAGCGACTCAGGCTATGTCAATGAGAGAGATGGGAAACTATTCTGTCACCAGCTTGCGGGACTGCCTGTCTCTCCTTCCCCAGCTTCCGCAGCCACATCAGCCCCGACAATTTCCAGCACTTCTTCCTCCCAGGGGGTCAGGTGGGCTATTGAGGGTGGGCCTCCTCCAGTCCTGGCTCGCTCTCTGTTGTTGTGAGCTCTCTTTTCCTGCAATGAGGGAGACAAGTGGAGTTTGAGTGAGAATGAAGGAGTGAGTGTAGAGATTGCATAGCATAGATACTTAGAGGGCGACAAAGATGGTGTGAGGCTGCAAGACCAAGGGCCCTCCCTGTGTGTTGTCAGTTGTGCTCAAAGCATCAGAGTGAGAGGGAGTGTGAGGGCTGCATGGTAGAATAGTTATGTGAACGTGAGCATAGAGATAGAGGGAATGGGTAAGGGTGCATGGATGTGACTGTGAAGTGGGTTGTGGAGGAAGAGAGTGCTAAAGCTGAGTGCTGGTGGGGAAAGGCAATGGGGATCAGTTTGAGGGTGATGGAAACTTCATATTTACTTTTCCTGTACGGTGAAGGTCATGGAATTGCTTCCGACACTGTATTCAGGTTTTTCTGGTGACTCCCAGTGAGTTGACATCTGCTGCCACCTACATCCATGCAGCCTTGGTCTCAGTGGGAGGCCTCTTCCTCCCTGACCTAGGGAAGAGGACCTCCCTGTGGACCTTCACTCCATCCAATAATGCCTGCAGTGGAGCCTCGTCGAATTTGCAGGCAGCTCGGGGTCTGGCACTGGCCACAGCTGCTGCAGGCTCCTCTGCCATCCTGTGTGGTTCGTATGGAAGCCTGCAGAGGTTGCAATGCTTGCTATAGACTTTAAAAGCACCACGAATGATTACATCATACTTTGGGGCTTTCTGACTGGAAATAGTCAATTAGCAAGGGTTCCCACACGCTGGAAATGAATTGGCCAATTGAGGGAAAATTGCATCAATCTGGCAGACCCAGTTACATTCGTGTGGGAACCCGACAATTCCCCACACCTGCAGGAAAATCGGCCCCACTATATCTGAATGTGTAAAGCATTCGCAACAAAATAGATTAATTAATAGCGCGGATAGAAATTAATAGGTTTGATCTAATAGCCAATACGGAGACGTGGGGGGCGATTTTCTGATGCCCAAGGAGGTGGGTTTGGAGGCAGGAAAGGCGGGAAAGTCGGAAAAAATGAGTGCGGGTTTGGAACCCGCCTCCAACCCACCTCCGCGGGATTTTGCCGGTGCCGGTTTTGCAGGGTGGGAAACGGTCCCACCTCCAGCTGGCCAGAGAGCTTGTTAAGAGGTTTAAATGCTCATTAAGGGCCTCTCTAAGCCTATTTTGAGAGGCCCTTGTTATTTTTTGACCATTTTGGCATGTTCCACGACCCTCCTAAACCATGCCAGCTAAACCTGGCGGGTTGACAAGTGGGTGGTCTCCTCACAGCTGCAGCTCAAACATTAAATCGTAGATTTCATCAGGGATTAGTTGCAGGTGGCAGAACTTTGCTTTAAAAGGTGTTTGAGCACTTTTAGCAAGCCTTCCGAAGTCAGAGGTGCTGCAGCGTGAATCTATCAACTGTGGGTCCTCCTTGGAAGACCCTCTCCCCGCTTGCAATGAGCGCTTCCCCAACGGAAGCATCTGCAAGCAGCATGGGAACCATTCGTTTTCTTTCACCATGGGCCTCAGATTCGGATGAGGAGCATCCACGGCAGCAGCAGAACCAGGCAGCTCAGCAGCAACAGCAGCAGGAGCCCCAACCTCCTGCTCAGCCACCTGATGCTGCACAGGGCAGAAGGCGCCAGCGCATCGAGGCACCTCGCTGCAGGAGATACCCCTGACAGAGGGTTTACAGACAGAGGATGAGCTACCTCAACATGAGTGAGCAGCAGTGCCAAAAGAGGCTGAGACATTTGCGAGAGGTTGTCAGAGAGATCTGCGGACTGCTGCAGCAAGGCCTGGTGCCCAGAGGAACGGGTGAACACCCCTTACCAGTGGCTGTCAAAGTCATCACCGCACTCAACTTCTTTGTCTCAGGCTACTTCCAGGGATCATCAGCAGACATCAGCGGCATCTCCCAGTCGGCCACCCATAGTTGCATCACGCAGGTTACCGATGCCCTTTTTGCTAAAGCCCACAATTACATCTAGTTCTCAAGGGATCAAGCAAGTATAACCACACATTCGGTTAGCTTTGCAAATATGGCAGGCATGCCAATGGTGCAGGGCCTCATAGACTGCACACATGTGGCCCTTAGGACACCCCATCACAACCCAGCTATCTTTGTCAACCGAAAGGGCTTACACTCCCTCAATGTACAGCTGGTGTGTAACCACAAGGAGTTTTTGCATGTTTGCGCCAAGTTCCGTGGTAGTTGCCATGATTCTTTCATCCTGCGGCACTCTAGTGTGCCTCCACTTTTCAGTCCGCCAAACCAATTTAATGGATGGCTCCTTGGTGGCAAAGGCTATCCCTTGAAGAAGTGGCTAATGATGCCGATCAGGAGGCCAGCTAACGAGGCTGAAGAGCGCTACAACGCCAGCCACACTTCGACCAGGTCCATCATCGAGCAAACCATTGGGTTGTTGAAGATGCGCTTCCGATGCCTTGAATGATCAGGTGGAGCAGAGACGAGTTTCAGTTCCAAAACACTAATTGACCAAGGGCAACCCACACCTCTGAAATCAAGTGGTCAATCAAGGGATAGGCAAAGTGGAAAAGGAGGAGGGGTAGCCCTGATAATAAAGGATGGGATAAAGACAGCAGAGAGATCTTAGCTCTGAAAATCAAGAAAAAGAATCAGTTTGGGTGGAGCTAAGAAACAGCAAGGGGCAGAAAACATTGGTGGGAGTTGTTTATAGGCCTCCAAACAGTAGTTGTAATGTAGGATGGGGTATAAATCAAGAAATTAGAGGTGCATGTAACAAGGGTAATACAGTAATCATGGGGGACTTTAATCTACATATGGACTGGGCAAACCAAATTTGCAGTAATAGTGTGGAGGACGAGTTCATGAAATGTATGCAAGATAGTTTTCTAGATCAGTATGTTGAGGAACCAACTAGGGAATGGGTTATTTTAGATCTAGTATTGTGCAATGAGAAAGGGTTAATTAATAACCTTGTAGTAAAGGGGCCTTTAGGGAAGAGTGACCATAATATGATAGAATTTTATATGGAGTTTGAAAGTTATATCCGAAACTAGGGTCTTAAATCTAAACAAAGCAAACTATGCAGGTATGGGGGGCAAGTTGGCTAAGGTAGATTGGGAAACTACATTAAAAAGGTATGACGGTAGATAAGCAATGGCTAGCATTTAAAGAATTAATACATAAATTACAACAAATATACATTCCTTTAAGGCACAAAAAACCCACAGGAAAAGTTCTCCAACCGTGGCCAACAAGAGAAGTTAAAGATAGCATTAGATCAAAGGAAGAGACTTATAATGTTGCCAAAAATAGTAAGCCTGAGGATTAGGAGGATTTTAGAATTCAGCAAAGGAGGGCCAAGAAATTGATAAAGAAAGGGAAAGTAGAATATGAGAGTAAACTAGCAAGAGACATAAAAATAGACTGTAAAAGCTTCTATAGGCATGTAAAAAGGAAAAGATTAGCGAAAGTAAATGTGGGTCCCTTACAGGCTGAGATAGGAGAAATTATAATGGTGAATAAGGAAATGGCAGAGAAATTAAACAAATACTTTGGGCTCGATTTTGCCGGTGCTCAGGGGTCGGGTTTGGAGGCAGGACTGCTGGCAAAATCAAAAAGATTGGCAGCGAGTCCTGAACCCGCTTCCAACCCGCCTCCAATCAATCTTCCTGGGAGTCGGGTCCCCGATTTGTGCAGGGACCCGACTCCTAGCGGCAAGAAGAGGATTATAGCCACTTAACTGCTTGTTAACAGGTAGTTAACAGGCAGTTAAGAGGCTTTTTCCAATTTTGCCAGGTCGACTGCGGGTTTCCCGACATCCGGACTCCACTCCAGGGTAAGTGTGGTGTGTTGTGAGTCTGCTGTAATGTTTCTTCATTGATGACAGCTGCAGAAGTGGTGTGAAGGATCCAATGGTACACTGGTGAGTTTCAGAAGTAAGGAAATGCTGGGAAAATAATTTTTAATGTTTTTAGACTTTTCTGTAGGTAATAAGGTTTGAAGTGTTTCTGTAGTCCCAGTTCATTGGGAGAACCTCTCTCATCAGTGACAGAACGCTTCTGTAACCTCACCTGCAGCTGCCATCTGTTTTATCCTAAGGAGAGAGTCTCTGGAGAGCCTGGGTGCAAGGGCTCACCTTTGTACAGTGATTGTCAGTGTTTGCAGCAACTCAAAGCTGTCAAACACTGAAAAATCATCTGTCAAACAAAAATGAGCATGTCCCCTTTAAGAAAACCGGCAGATGACGCATCATCAACTGATGTCATCTGACACCGTCTTTCTCTTAATTGGCCAGCAAGCCTGCAGGGCAAGTTGGCTAAGGTAGATTGGGAAACTACATTAAAAGGTATGACGGTAGATAAGCAATGGCTAGCATTTAAACAATGAATACATAAATTACAACAAATATACATTCCTTTAAGGCACAAAAAACCCACAGGAAAAGTTCTCCAACCGTGGCTAACAAGAGAAGTTAAAGATAGCATTAGATCAAAGGAAGAGACTTATAATGTTGCCAAAAAGAATAGTAAGCCTGAGGATTAGGAGGATTTTAGAATTCAGCAAAGGAGGGCCAAGAAATTGATAAAGAAAGGGAAAGTAGAATATGAGAGTAAACTAGCAAGAGACATAAAAACAGACTGTAAAAGCTTCTATAGGCATGTAAAAAGGAAAAGATTAGCGAAAGTAAATGTGGGTCCCTTACAGGCTGAGATAGGAGAAATTATAATGGTGAATAAGGAATTGGCAGAGAAATTAAACAAATACTTTGGGCTCGATTTTGCCGGCGCTCAGGGGTCGGGTTTGGAGGCAGGACTGCTGGCAAAATCAAAAAGATTGGCAGCGAGTCCTGAACCCGCTTCCAACCCGCCTCCAATCAATCTTCCCGGGAGGCCAATTGACACAAAATAGCGTCTGTGCGTCGGGCGTTATTGGGGGCGGGATTGGAACCCGCAAGTCAGATGACCCATTCCCAACTCGTCCCTTCAGGTAAGATTGCGGCCTTTGTGTCTGTGGAAGAAGACGCAAAAAACTTCCCGGAAATAGTGGAGAACAAGGGTCTAGCGAGAATGAGGGACTGAAAGAAATTCGTAATAGTACTGGAGAAATTAATGGGACTGAAAGACGATAAATCCCCTGGACCTGATGGCCTACATCCTAGGGTTTTGAAAGAGATGGCTATAGAGGTAGTGGATGCATTGGTTGTCATTTTCCAAAATTGCATAGATTCTAGAACGGTTCCTGCAGATTGGAAGGTAGCAAATGTAACCCCACTATTTAAGAAAGGAGGGAGAGAGAAAACGGGGAACTACAGACCAGTTAGCCTGACATCAGTAGTAGGAAAAATGCAAGAATCAATTATTAAGGATGTGGTAACAGGGCAGTTAGAAAATAATAATAGGATTGGGCAGAGTCAACACGGATTTATGAAAGGGAAATCGTGTTGATGAATCTGTTAAGAGTTTTTTGAGGTTGTAACTAGCAGAATAGATAAGGGGGAACCAGTGGATGTGGTGTACTTGGATTTTCAGAAGGCATTCGATAAAGTGCCACACAAGAGGTTATTAAACAAAATTAGGGCTCATGGGATTGGGGGTAATATACTAGCATGGATTGAGGATTGGTTAACGGGCAGAAAACAGAGAGTAGGAATAAACGGGTCATTTTTGGTTTGGCAGGCTGTAACTAGTGGGGTACCGCAAGGATCATTGCTTGGGCCTCAGCTATTCACAATCTATATCAATGATTTGGATGAGGGGACCAAATGTAATATACCCAAGTTTGCTGATGATACAAAGCTGGGTGGGAATGTAAGTTGGGAGGAGGATGCAAAGAGGCTTCAAGGAGATATAGACAAGCTAGGTGAATGGGCAAGAGCATGGCAAATGGAATATAATGTGGAGCAATGTGAAGTTATCCACTTTGGTAGGAAAAATAGAAAAGCAGAGTATTTTTTAAATGGTGAGAGATTGGGAAATGTTGGTGTTCAGAGGGACCTGGGTGTCCTTGTACACAAATCACTGAAAGTTAACATGCAGGTACAGCAAGCAATTAGGAAAGCAAATGGTATGTTGACCTTTATTACAAGAGGATTTGAGTATAAGAGTAAAGACGTCTTACTGCAATTATATAGGGCCCTGGTGAGACCACACCTGGAGTATTGTGTACAGTTTTGGTCTCCTTACCTAAGGAAGGATATACTAGCCATAGAGGGAGTGCAACAAAGGTTCACCAGACTGATTCCTGGGATGGGGGGATTGTCCTATGAGGAGAGATTGAGTAGACTAGGCCTATATTCTCTAGAGTTTAGAAGAATGAGAGGTGATCTCATTGAAACATATAAAATTCTTACAGGGCTTGACAGGGTTGATGCAGGGAGGATGTTTCCCCTGGCTGGGGAATCTAGAACCAGGGGTTACAGTCTCAGAATAAGGGGTCATCCATTTAGGACCTGAGGAGAAATTTCTTCACTCAGAGGGTGGTGAATCTTTGGAATTCTCTACCCTAGAGGGCTGTGGATGCTCAGTCGTTGAGTATATTCAAGACAGAGATCGATAGATTTTTTGGATATTAAGGGAATCAAGGGATATGGGGCTGTTTGAGCATAAAAGATGGATGTTATTGAGGTTGAAGCTTGGTGCAAACGGAAGCAGATAGCTACTACCCATGCCATTGTGCTGAATGGTGTTGCTAACGATGACCCTGATGATGTCTTGCTAAGGGCTCTGAATTGTGTCAAAGCCTTTGGAAAGGTTAGGATAGTTGAGCGCTGCTTGGATACAGCTACCAAGAAGCAGTTTGTGTTGATCCAGACATCAGAGAACCTGAGAGGTCATGGTTTACCTGAGGCAGTTGGGCTTTCTGAAGAGGCTGGTCCCTGGCCAGTTCAGTTTGTCCCTATTACTACTAAGGAAGAAGAAGGGTTTCAGACCAAGTTGTTGTCATTCTTGAGACAAGAAGGAAAGACTGTTGCTGATGTCAAAGGTCTGATAGGTCCTTCGGCCCTGGATATGAACACTCAGTTGGTCAGTGCCATTAGTTCTCTGGTGGATAAATGCACCAATCTGCCCTTCGAGGCTCAGGGATACCGTAAGCTCCGTATGTTCTCAGGAGTGAGACCAACTCCCAGTGGGGAAGAGGAGTACGACGCCTGGGCTGAGCAGACCCTGCCTCTGCTAGAGGAATGGCAGTGCAGTGACAATGTGAAGAGGCAGAGAATAGTAGAAAGCCTTAAGGGTCCTGCTGCTGACATTGTAAGATTCTTAAAGGCGCAGAACACCTCTGCTACTTCCTTTGACTACATGCAGGCTCTAGAAACTGCCTTTGGAACTACTGAAACCATTTCAGATTTGATGGTCAGATTCAGAAGCACATTCCAGTGTGAGGGAGAGAAGCTGTCCAGTTATCTGCTGAGAATAGACAAACTGCTGCATTGTATGTTACGGAAAAGAGGGATTGAGTTGCCTGAAATGAATCGGTTCCGCATTGAACAGGTTGTGCGAGGTGCATTGCTCGAAGACGTGACTGCTCTTCGCATACGCATGACCCATAAGTTGCGAGATCCACCTACCTTCACTGAGCTGCTAAGGGAAGTCAGAGAGGAGGAGGATATGCTTCAGGCCCGGAATGTAGCAAAGAGTGCTGTGATGTCCAAGCTTGTGACTCCTGTTACAGTTCCTACTCCTAAGGGTGATGTCAACCCTGAGATGGAACAGCTGAAGAAGGAAATAAATGTCATGAGAGCCGAGATGGCATATTTTCGTTCTAAGCCCAACACAGAAAGGGATGACGCACGGGTGCAAAAGGTTGAACACCCTGCGAAGTCTAACAGCAAAATGAATGATTCCTCTAAAGGATATCCCCATGAAGGAGATAGACCTGGAGTCTTTTGTTATAACTGTGGAAAGGATGGACATTTCAAGCGAGAATGTAGAGGTGAGGAAAACCTAAAAAAAGTAAATGACCGTCTCATAAAACTTACCAAGAAGTCGGGAAACTACAAAGGGGCACAGTAACGGGATGGCCTGCTGTCCCTGTAGTTAAGACACGTTCTGCTAAGTGCAATAATAGACGAGGGGATATGAAAGACATCATACCTGAAGGTTTAGTAGGGCCGAGTTCTGCTGTATCAATACAGATTGAAGGCATTTATACTAAAGCTATCCTCGACACGGGTTCTCAGGTTACCATACTGTACAGATCCTTCTATGACCGATACCTGACGCATTTGCCATTAACCCCAATCAGTCTTCTGCAGATCTGGGGCCTTAGTCCTGCTGATTACCCATATGATGGCTATTTGTCGCTGAGGTTGGAGTTCTTGGAAGCTGATGTAGGGACCACTGAGACCATTGATGCACTTGTGTTGGTTTGCCCTGACCCCATGGTGAAAGGTGAGGTTTCCATACTGGTTGGCAGTAATACACCCATAGTGAGACGACTCCTGACAAGCTGCAAAGAGCAGGGAGGTGAAAACTTCTTGAGCACCAGACACATTCACCCTGTTTTCAAAAAGGCTTTTGAGAAACTGCCTGAACTTTCTTCCGACGTAGATGATAGCAAAAGAGGAACTGTGTGGTACGTTCGAGCCAAACCTATCACCCTGCGTCCTGGAGGAGTGGCTAGAATCCCTGGGATACCAAAATTCCCTGGAACGCCAGGTACTGAAGCCATTCTGATAGAGTCACCTGATGATCCTGCAGAAGAGTCACGGTTTCCAAATGAGCTTCTGGTGAGACCAGAGTTGCAGACCCCGACAGCTGTGATGTCAAGGAGAGTTACAGTGACCGTGAGGAATATGTCAGGCAAAGGAATCACATTGAGGAAAGGAATGCCGATTGCGCATCTGTTTCCTGTAAATGTACTGTCGTCACATGTGAAGGAAGAGTCCAAAGTTAACTCAACCGGAGATCTGACACCCTCCTCCTTCAACTTTGGAGATTCATTCGTTCCTAAAGAATAGAAGGACCGATTAGTCAGGAAGGTGATGGAGCGGAGAGGAGTTTTCTCTACTCATGAGTTTGATGTTGGTTGTAGTAAGAGTACTCGCCATTCTATCAGAATTACCGAGGATAAACCCTTTCGGGAGAGGTCTCGACGGCTGGCACCAGCTGACATCGGAGCAGTGAGACAGCACCTGTCGCAGTTAAAAGAAGCTGAGATCATTACCGAGTCCAGGAGTCCTTATGCATCTCCTATAGTGGTGGTGAGGAAAAAGAACGGAAAGATTCAGATGTGTGTGGACTTTAGGACGCTTAACAGACGTACTATTCCCGACCAATACACCGTTCCAGGAATTGAAGATGCACTGGCTTGTCTTAATGGAAGCAAGTGGTTCAGTGTGTTGGATCTCAGAAGTGGATACTACCAAATACCGATGAGTGAATCGGACAAAGAAAAGACAGCCTTTATATGTCCAGTTGGGTTCTACCAATTTGAAAGGATGCCACAGGGAGTTTCAGGCGCTCCCGCAACTTTTCAAAGAATAATGGAACAAACAGTTGGGGACATGAACTTGCTTGAAGTATTGGTGTACTTGGATGATATCATTGTGTTTGGAGCAACCCTTGAAGAACACGAAGCTCAGTTGCTGAAAGTGCTTGGTCGCCTGGAGGATGAAGGTCTCAATCTATCATTGGACAAGTGTCAGTTTTGCCAAACATCCGTGTCCTATGTGGGGCATATTGTATCACAGGATGGAGTAGCCACAGATCCATCCAAGATCGAAGCTGTTACCACATGGCCCAAACCGAACACAGTGACTGCCTTGCAGTCATTTCTTGGGTTCTGCGGATATTACAGGCGCTTTGTGCAGGATTACTCCAAAGTGGCCATCCTCTGAATCAGCTGCTGGCTGGTTACCTCCCACCAGCCGAGAGGAAGAAAAAGGCTAAAGGAGAAGAGAACAAGGACTACTTCAAACCCTCTGAGCCTTTTGGTGTTAGATGGGATGAGAAATGCGAAGAGGCCTTCCACACCTTAAAGCAAAGTCTTACTCAAGCCCCCGTGTTGGCTTTTGCAAACGCACAGCTGCCATATGTGCTACACGTGGATGCCAGTCAAGAAGGGTTGGGTGGTGTGTTGTATCAGGACCAAGGAGCAGGGCTGAGACCTGTAGCGTTCATCAGTCGCAGTCTTACGCCA
Organism: Somniosus microcephalus; assembly: GCF_052327205.1. NCBI lineage: Eukaryota > Metazoa > Chordata > Chondrichthyes > Squaliformes > Somniosidae > Somniosus > Somniosus microcephalus. The sequence continues at coordinate 53,441,163 of NC_140994.1, read as the reverse complement.
TCAGAGCGTAACTACCCAGCTCATAAGCTAGAATTCTTGGCGTTGAAGTGGGGGGTGGTGGATAAGTTGCAGGATTATCTGTATGGAGCGAAGTTTGAAGTGAGGACAGACAATAATCCATTAACCTATGTGCTGACTTCGGCAAAACTTGATGCCACCGGCCACCGCTGGCTTGCTGCACTATCTGCTTACGACTTTAGTCTCAGGTACAGACCTGGGAACCAGAACATTGACGCAGATGCTCTGTCTCGTCGCCCACACTACCAGAAACCAGAGTGGAAAGATGTTGCTTCAGCAGATGTGAAAGTAATGTGTCAGATGTCCGTGGTATCTGGACCAAAGAATTCATTTCATGCCCGAGAGATTGACCACTTGGGAGCGTCAATGCATGCTGTTCCCCAGGCATTTTGCAACCTTTCCAGTTTGGATGTACAAAACTTACCCATGTTGTGTTCATCTGAAATATCCAAAGCACAACAGGAGGATCCCTGTATTCATGAGGTGTTTTCAGCTCTCCATCTGGGTGATATTACACAGATCGACAAATCAAAACATCCTGACTGTCGTCTGCTCCTAAGAGAATGGGACCACTTGGAAATTAAAGAGGGAGTGTTGTGTAGAATCACTCACCCACCCACTAAACCATGTCATTCACAGTTGGTCCTGCCTGAAAAGTACAGGGAAATAGTGATGAAGTCTTTGCATGATGACGCAGGTCATCTGGGAGTAGATAAGACCTATGGGTTGGTCAAGGACAGATTCTATTGGCCACGTATGAAGTCTGCGGTTGAGGAGTTCTGCAAGTCCTGTGCACGTTGTGTCCAGCGAAAGACTTTACCTAAAAGAGTTGCTCCTCTGTTTCACATGCAAAGTGATGGACCTCTAGACCTTGTCTGTATGGATTTTCTGTCCATCGAACCCGATTCCAGCAATACCGCAAATGTCTTGGTCATTACAGATCATTATACTCGCTACGCCCAAGCTTTTCCCACAAAGGATCAGAAAGCATCCACCGTTGCCAAAGTGTTGTGGGAGAAATACTTCATCCACTATGGACTGCCAAAGCGAATACACAGTGATCAAGGTAGAGACTTTGAAAGTAGACTTATACATGAGTTGTTGTCCATGCTCGGGATTGAGAAGTCAAGAACAACTCCATACCATCCTCAGGGAGATCCTCAACCTGAGCGGTTTAACCGTACTTTGTTAGACATGCTTGGAACGCTGGATTCAAAGCGAAAGAACAAGTGGAGTCGGCACATTGGACATCTTGTTCATTCTTATAATTGTACCCGAAATGACGCTACTGGTTTTTCACCGTACTACCTCATGTTTGGACGTGAAGCAAGGATGCCGGTGGATTTGTGTTTCGGAGTATCCAGTGATGGCACATCACAGAGAACTTACCTCAAGTATGTATCTGACATGAGAAAGGAATTGCAAGCTGCTTATGAACTTGCTGAGTCTGTTTCTGCCAAACAGAATAAAGGAAATAAGCAGAGGTATGACCAGAAGATCCGTTTTTCCCAACTCATGCCTGGTGACCGAGTTCTCATACGGAACCTAGGACTTCAAGGGAAACATAAGTTAGCAGACCGCTGGGCTTCTACACCTTACATTGTTGAAAGTCAAATGTCACAACTACCTGTGTTTCGGCTAAAACCTGCAGGTGGGAATGGACCCATAAAAATACTGCACCGGAATCATATCCTGCCATTGGGACAGCAAGTGCGTCTGGATCCGCCAGCGGATAATGAGCCGACACCTAGTAGGAGAACCCTGCAGAGAAGAAGAAGGAAAAAAACGAGAAACCAGGAAAACTTTGTTCCAGAAGACAGAAAACCCATGACACAGTGTATGGATCATGAGGAACCTGATGAGTCGGAAGATGAAGAATGGGATCTATGGTACGACCTCCCAGAAAGACGCATAAGACAGAATCTGGATGAATTGTCTGAACCATTTAGCTCAGACTTGGAGATGGTCTGGGAAGAACCAGATGCTTCCGAGAAGGAGATAAAAGAGACTGAAAGGCATGATAACAAAGGAACCAACGCCTCCAACGTAGTTGAAGGAACTGAAGACCGGGTATCCGAAATAAGGAGCTCACAGCGAGTTAAGAAGGTTCCTGAAAGATTGACATACAGTACACTAGGAGTGCCAAGTGTAATGATAGCCCCTACGGTTCGATATGTTACCTCCCTTTATACATGGTTGGGAAGCATGCAACCACTTATGTGTAAAGTTCATTAGTCATGGGGACATGCCTATATTTGGTAGGGGGGGGGGGGAGTGTAATACCCACTGGAAATGTTATGTACGCTAAGTATGGTTATCAATCTTTAACTTAGACACTGTATTATCATCGTTATAAATCCCTGGGTTAAAGTTGCCCATGTGAAGGTACGGCAAGAACTTTTAAGGACACAATGTGACTAAGAGCATACTTTCCATAATTCTGCACCAGTATCAACTGTTGCAGACAGTGAGGCTGCGCAGTCTCCAGGCAGAAACCCCAGGAGGAAGGGGTGGAGTCGGGTTTTTCGAGCGGGAAGAAGGGAGCGATTGGAAGAAAAGAGGGCTCAGGAGGCAAATGGCTGCCGCATCCCGTCCCGAGCTTCCAAACTCGGCCGCCGCCCTTCGTATTAGTAGCTCTGCATCCAGAACTCAAAGTGGGATTCAGTGATCGTGAAGAGAATTCAACGAAGGGGTTCGGAGTCGTAAGTCTTGCAGACATTATACATACCATGAGCTCCAACTTAAGCGCGCCAACGAAAGGGTGCACTCGAATTTGGACACAGGGACAGATTCTCCTTTGAATCCATGTAAATGGAGAATGTATGTTTATTATGTCTAGATTCATTCTAATGTATGCAAATGTCTAATTTAGGTCATTGACCCGTAATCTTCTTATACTGTCTGACGTTAAAACTATAAAGTAAGATAATTAGAATTAAGCCATTGTAGTAGTGATCTCCTTACTGGACTATAGAATACTGTCTACAACAGAGACCACATCTCACATATATCTAGAGAACCGTGAAGGGGTTACATTTTGGGGGCTCGTCCGGGATTGTGGTCTATTTATGTCAGTAAACTAACAGTATTGAATGCTCATTGCTAAGAGAGTGGTTTGTGGTTTCTACTGGGCTGTTTGAGCATAAAAGATGGATGTTATTGAGGTTGAAGCTTGGTGCAAACGGAAGCAGATAGCTACTACCCATGCCATTGTGCTGAATGGTGTTGCTAACGATGACCCTGATGATGTCTTGCTAAGGGCTCTGAATTGTGTCAAAGCCTTTGGAAAGGTTAGGATAGTTGAGCGCTGCTTGGATACAGCTACCAAGAAGCAGTTTGTGTTGATCCAGACATCAGAGAACCTGAGAGGTCATGGTTTACCTGAGGCAGTTGGGCTTTCTGAAGAGGCTGGTCCCTGGCCAGTTCAGTTTGTCCCTATTACTACTAAGGAAGAAGAAGGGTTTCAGACCAAGTTGTTGTCATTCTTGAGACAAGAAGGAAAGACTGTTGCTGATGTCAAAGGTCTGATAGGTCCTTCGGCCCTGGATATGAACACTCAGTTGGTCAGTGCCATTAGTTCTCTGGTGGATAAATGCACCAATCTGCCCTTCGAGGCTCAGGGATACCGTAAGCTCCGTATGTTCTCAGGAGTGAGACCAACTCCCAGTGGGGAAGAGGAGTACGACGCCTGGGCTGAGCAGACCCTGCCTCTGCTAGAGGAATGGCAGTGCAGTGACAATGTGAAGAGGCAGAGAATAGTAGAAAGCCTTAAGGGTCCTGCTGCTGACATTGTAAGATTCTTAAAGGCGCAGAACACCTCTGCTACTTCCTTTGACTACATGCAGGCTCTAGAAACTGCCTTTGGAACTACTGAAACCATTTCAGATTTGATGGTCAGATTCAGAAGCACATTCCAGTGTGAGGGAGAGAAGCTGTCCAGTTATCTGCTGAGAATAGACAAACTGCTGCATTGTATGTTACGGAAAAGAGGGATTGAGTTGCCTGAAATGAATCGGTTCCGCATTGAACAGGTTGTGCGAGGTGCATTGCTCGAAGACGTGACTGCTCTTCGCATACGCATGACCCATAAGTTGCGAGATCCACCTACCTTCACTGAGCTGCTAAGGGAAGTCAGAGAGGAGGAGGATATGCTTCAGGCCCGGAATGTAGCAAAGAGTGCTGTGATGTCCAAGCTTGTGACTCCTGTTACAGTTCCTACTCCTAAGGGTGATGTCAACCCTGAGATGGAACAGCTGAAGAAGGAAATAAATGTCATGAGAGCCGAGATGGCATATTTTCGTTCTAAGCCCAACACAGAAAGGGATGACGCACGGGTGCAAAAGGTTGAACACCCTGCGAAGTCTAACAGCAAAATGAATGATTCCTCTAAAGGATATCCCCATGAAGGAGATAGACCTGGAGTCTTTTGTTATAACTGTGGAAAGGATGGACATTTCAAGCGAGAATGTAGAGGTGAGGAAAACCTAAAAAAAGTAAATGACCGTCTCATAAAACTTACCAAGAAGTCGGGAAACTACAAAGGGGCACAGTAACGGGATGGCCTGCTGTCCCTGTAGTTAAGACACGTTCTGCTAAGTGCAATAATAGACGAGGGGATATGAAAGACATCATACCTGAAGGTTTAGTAGGGCCGAGTTCTGCTGTATCAATACAGATTGAAGGCATTTATACTAAAGCTATCCTCGACACGGGTTCTCAGGTTACCATACTGTACAGATCCTTCTATGACCGATACCTGACGCATTTGCCGTTAACCCCAATCAGTCTTCTGCAGATCTGGGGCCTTAGTCCTGCTGATTACCCATATGATGGCTATTTGTCGCTGAGGTTGGAGTTCTTGGAAGCTGATGTAGGGACCACTGAGACCATTGATGCACTTGTGTTGGTTTGCCCTGACCCCATGGTGAAAGGTGAGGTTTCCATACTGGTTGGCAGTAATACACCCATAGTGAGACGACTCCTGACAAGCTGCAAAGAGCAGGGAGGTGAAAACTTCTTGAGCACCAGACACATTCACCCTGTTTTCAAAAAGGCTTTTGAGAAACTGCCTGAACTTTCTTCCGACGTAGATGATAGCAAAAGAGGAACTGTGTGGTACGTTCGAGCCAAACCTATCACCCTGCGTCCTGGAGGAGTGGCTAGAATCCCTGGGATACCAAAATTCCCTGGAACGCCAGGTACTGAAGCCATTCTGATAGAGTCACCTGATGATCCTGCAGAAGAGTCACGGTTTCCAAATGAGCTTCTGGTGAGACCAGAGTTGCAGACCCCGACAGCTGTGATGTCAAGGAGAGTTACAGTGACCGTGAGGAATATGTCAGGCAAAGGAATCACATTGAGGAAAGGAATGCCGATTGCGCATCTGTTTCCTGTAAATGTACTGTCGTCACATGTGAAGGAAGAGTCCAAAGTTAACTCAACCGGAGATCTGACACCCTCCTCCTTCAACTTTGGAGATTCATTCGTTCCTAAAGAATAGAAGGACCGATTAGTCAGGAAGGTGATGGAGCGGAGAGGAGTTTTCTCTACTCATGAGTTTGATGTTGGTTGTAGTAAGAGTACTCGCCATTCTATCAGAATTACCGAGGATAAACCCTTTCGGGAGAGGTCTCGACGGCTGGCACCAGCTGACATCGGAGCAGTGAGACAGCACCTGTCGCAGTTAAAAGAAGCTGAGATCATTACCGAGTCCAGGAGTCCTTATGCATCTCCTATAGTGGTGGTGAGGAAAAAGAACGGAAAGATTCGGATGTGTGTGGACTTTAGGACGCTTAACAGACGTACTATTCCCGACCAATACACCGTTCCAGGAATTGAAGATGCACTGGCTTGTCTTAATGGAAGCAAGTGGTTCAGTGTGTTGGATCTCAGAAGTGGATACTACCAAATACCGATGAGTGAATCGGACAAAGAAAAGACAGCCTTTATATGTCCAGTTGGGTTCTACCAATTTGAAAGGATGCCACAGGGAGTTTCAGGCGCTCCCGCAACTTTTCAAAGAATAATGGAACAAACAGTTGGGGACATGAACTTGCTTGAAGTATTGGTGTACTTGGATGATATCATTGTGTTTGGAGCAACCCTTGAAGAACACGAAGCTCAGTTGCTGAAAGTGCTTGGTCGCCTGGAGGATGAAGGTCTCAATCTATCATTGGACAAGTGTCAGTTTTGCCAAACATCCGTGTCCTATGTGGGGCATATTGTATCACAGGATGGAGTAGCCACAGATCCATCCAAGATCGAAGCTGTTACCACATGGCCCAAACCGAACACAGTGACTGCCTTGCAGTCATTTCTTGGGTTCTGCGGATATTACAGGCGCTTTGTGCAGGATTACTCCAAAGTGGCCATCCTCTGAATCAGCTGCTGGCTGGTTACCTCCCACCAGCCGAGAGGAAGAAAAAGGCTAAAGGAGAAGAGAACAAGGACTACTTCAAACCCTCTGAGCCTTTTGGTGTTAGATGGGATGAGAAATGCGAAGAGGCCTTCCACACCTTAAAGCAAAGTCTTACTCAAGCCCCCGTGTTGGCTTTTGCAAACGCACAGCTGCCATATGTGCTACACGTGGATGCCAGTCAAGAAGGGTTGGGTGGTGTGTTGTATCAGGACCAAGGAGCAGGGCTGAGACCTGTAGCGTTCATCAGTCGCAGTCTTACGCCATCAGAGCGTAACTACCCAGCTCATAAGCTAGAATTCTTGGCGTTGAAGTGGGGGGTGGTGGATAAGTTGCAGGATTATCTGTATGGAGCGAAGTTTGAAGTGAGGACAGACAATAATCCATTAACCTATGTGCTGACTTCGGCAAAACTTGATGCCACCGGCCACCGCTGGCTTGCTGCACTATCTGCTTACGACTTTCGTCTCAGGTACAGACCTGGGAACCAGAACATTGACGCAGATGCTCTGTCTCGTCGCCCACACTACCAGAAACCAGAGTGGAAAGATGTTGCTTCAGCAGATGTGAAAGTAATGTGTCAGATGTCCGTGGTATCTGGACCAAAGAATTCATTTCATGCCCGAGAGATTGACCACTTGGGAGCGTCAATGCATGCTGTTCCCCAGGCATTTTGCAACCTTTCCAGTTTGGATGTACAAAACTTACCCATGTTGTGTTCATCTGAAATATCCAAAGCACAACAGGAGGATCCCTGTATTCATGAGGTGTTTTCAGCTCTCCATCTGGGTGATATTACACAGATCGACAAATCAAAACATCCTGACTGTCGTCTGCTCCTAAGAGAATGGGACCACTTGGAAATTAAAGAGGGAGTGTTGTGTAGAATCACTCACCCACCCACTAAACCATGTCATTCACAGTTGGTCCTGCCTGAAAAGTACAGGGAAATAGTGATGAAGTCTTTGCATGATGACGCAGGTCATCTGGGAGTAGATAAGACCTATGGGTTGGTCAAGGACAGATTCTATTGGCCACGTATGAAGTCTGCGGTTGAGGAGTTCTGCAAGTCCTGTGCACGTTGTGTCCAGAGAAAGACTTTACCTAAAAGAGTTGCTCCTCTGTTTCACATGCAAAGTGATGGACCTCTAGACCTTGTCTGTATGGATTTTCTGTCCATCGAACCCGATTCCAGCAATACCGCAAATGTCTTGGTCATTACAGATCATTATACTCGCTACGCCCAAGCTTTTCCCACAAAGGATCAGAAAGCATCCACCGTTGCCAAAGTGTTGTGGGAGAAATACTTCATCCACTATGGACTGCCAAAGCGAATACACAGTGATCAAGGTAGAGACTTTGAAAGTAGACTTATACATGAGTTGTTGTCCATGCTCGGGATTGAGAAGTCAAGAACAACTCCATACCATCCTCAGGGAGATCCTCAACCTGAGCGGTTTAACCGTACTTTGTTAGACATGCTTGGAACGCTGGATTCAAAGCGAAAGAACAAGTGGAGTCGGCACATTGGACATCTTGTTCATTCTTATAATTGTACCCGAAATGACGCTACTGGTTTTTCACCGTACTACCTCATGTTTGGACGTGAAGCAAGGATGCCGGTGGATTTGTGTTTCGGAGTATCCAGTGATGGCACATCACAGAGAACTTACCTCAAGTATGTATCTGACATGAGAAAGGAATTGCAAGCTGCTTATGAACTTGCTGAGTCTGTTTCTGCCAAACAGAATAAAGGAAATAAGCAGAGGTATGACCAGAAGATCCGTTTTTCCCAACTCATGCCTGGTGACCGAGTTCTCATACGGAACCTAGGACTTCAAGGGAAACATAAGTTAGCAGACCGCTGGGCTTCTACACCTTACATTGTTGAAAGTCAAATGTCACAACTACCTGTGTTTCGGCTAAAACCTGCAGGTGGGAATGGACCCATAAAAATACTGCACCGGAATCATATCCTGCCATTGGGACAGCAAGTGCATCTGGATCCGCCAGCGGATAATGAGCCGACACCTAGTAGGAGAACCCTGCAGAGAAGAAGAAGGAAAAAAACGAGAAACCAGGAAAACTTTGTTCCAGAAGACAGAAAACCCATGACACAGTGTATGGATCATGAGGAACCTGATGAGTCGGAAGATGAAGAATGGGATCTATGGTACGACCTCCCAGAAAGACGCATAAGACAGAATCTGGATGAATTGTCTGAACCATTTAGCTCAGACTTGGAGATGGTCTGGGAAGAACCAGATGCTTCCGAGAAGGAGATAAAAGAGACTGAAAGGCATGATAACAAAGGAACCAACGCCTCCAACGTAGTTGAAGGAACTGAAGACCGGGTATCCGAAATAAGGAGCTCACAGCGAGTTAAGAAGGTTCCTGAAAGATTGACATACAGTACACTAGGAGTGCCAAGTGTAATGATAGCCCCTACGGTTCGATATGTTACCTCCCTTTATACATGGTTGGGAAGCATGCAACCACTTATGTGTAAAGTTCATTAGTCATGGGGACATGCCTATATTTGGTAGGGGGGGGGGGGAGTGTAATACCCACTGGAAATGTTATGTACGCTAAGTATGGTTATCAATCTTTAACTTAGACACTGTATTATCATTGTTATAAATCCCTGGGTTAAAGTTGCCCATGTGAAGGTACGGCAAGAACTTTTAAGGACACAATGTGACTAAGAGCATACTTTCCATAATTCTGCACCAGTATCAACTGTTGCAGACAGTGAGGCTGCGCAGTCTCCAGGCAGAAACCCCAGGAGGAAGGGGTGGAGTCGGGTTTTTCGAGCGGGAAGAAGGGAGCGATTGGAAGAAAAGAGGGCTCAGGAGGCAAATGGCTGCCGCATCCCGTCCCGAGCTTCCAAACTCGGCCGCCGCCCTTCGTATTAGTAGCTCTGCATCCAGAACTCAAAGTGGGATTCAGTGATCGTGAAGAGAATTCAACGAAGGGGTTCGGAGTCGTAAGTCTTGCGTCTTGCAGACATTATACATACCATGAGCTCCAACTTAAGCGCGCCAACGAAAGAGTGCACTCGAATTTGGACACAGGGACAGATTCTCCTTTGAATCCATATAAATGGAGAATGTATGTTTATTATGTCTAGATTCATTCTAATGTATGCAAATGTCTAATTTAGGTCATTGACCCGTAATCTTCTTATACTGTCTGACGTTAAAACTATAAAGTAAGATAATTAGAATTAAGCCATTGTAGTAGTGATCTCCTTACTGGACTATAGAATACTGTCTACAACAGAGACCACATCTCACATATATCTAGAGAACCGTGAAGGGGTTACAAAGAGCTTTGCATAATGATTGTTATGTAGGCAAATGTGACAGCCGTTCTAAACCAGAAATTTTCCAAAGACAACAATGTAAAGAATGGCCAATTCATTTATTATTTTTGGTGGTAATGGTTGAATTGGGCTAGAAATTGGATGTGCATCCAAAACGGGCAGCAAGTCAGTGGGCATTGTGCCTCATCTCCAAAGAACTGGCATGCTGCGGGCACCAATCGAGCGCCAGGGAGCAGCTCAAGGGTTCCAAACCGCAGCAACCTAGGCTGGCTGCGACCCCAGGGAATCAAGGGATATGGGGATAGGGCAGGAAAGTGGAGTTGAGGTAGAAGATCAGCCATGATCTTATCGAATGGTGGAGCAGGCTCGAGGGGCCAAATGGCCTACTCCTGCTCCTATTTCTTATGTTCTTATGTTCTCTGACCTTCCTATATATAGCCTGATTCTCAGATGTATTTGCAACCTGACATCTGTCATACACGCTCTTTTTCTGCTTCAGCATATTCTCTGGGGGAACAATTCAGTTGGTTTGCGCCTCCCGTTAGTGCCTTAAGAGGGCGCTAATGGGGCGCAAAGCAACTAGCGCCCGTGCGCGGTGACGTTTGCGCCGCTCACGAAATTAACTAGACATTTTGCGGCAGCGCTAAACACTACCACCACGATCTCCTGCGCTGGCAGATCGTGGCGTCAGTCGAGTGTGCAACACCCCGGTAGCGCCCCGGACCGGATATTGAGTGGCGCCCCCTGTCTTACCGCCTGCCACTAGCAACGACAGGTTGAGGGGAGCGTTTTGCAGTTGGGAAGGGACTGGGGGAGCGCTATTTAAAGGTGACCGCTTCCTGCCTTTTTTTGTCGGCGAAATTTTTGCACCACGCATTCTGAGTGAGAGAGACTGCAGGAGATATTCAAAGCTGTGTTGAGGAATTTTGGGTACTGAGCAGCACTTTGCAGGTTCTTTCTGATTTGATCTTCCTTGCATCGATTTAAAAGAGAATATGGGGGCTGCACTCTGAGCTCTTTCCCTGGGTCTCTCCTTTGTTCTTTCCAACAGATTTGATGTACAGGTCTCTCCAGGCTGAGATCCAAGGCTGCAATGAGCAGGGTGTGGATGGAGAGCAAGATCGACCCTTCCCTTTAAGAACTGGCCGGCGCCAGTGTGTCTGTGTTCCATTGCTGACTGACATCACATGAGCTTCACCAGCGCTCTGAGGTAGCACCTCGCTCCTTGGCCTTTGCGCCTTAAGACAAGTGTGTAGCGCCTGATTTAGCACTCCAATCACCTCCAGGGGCGATAAAAGCAATAAAAGTTTGCAGTCGGAGGTGATAATTAGCTCCAGGCGCTAATCTTTGCGCCCGGCCGATAATTGCGCCCCAAATGGGGCGATACTGAATTTCTCCCCCTCTGTCTCTTTCATCATCCAGGGAGCTCTGACATTAGTTGCCATGCCTTTCCCCCTAGTGGGAATGTACCTGAACTGTACCTGAACTATTTCCTCTTTAAAGGCAGCCCATTGTTCCATTACAGTTTTGCCTGCCAATCTTTGATTCCAATTTACCCGGGCCAGATCCGTTCTCATCCCACTGAAATTGGCCTTCCTCCAATTAAGTAGTTTTACTCTAGATTGCTCCCTGTCCTTTTCCAGAGCTAATCTAAACCTTATGATATGCTGATCACTGTTCCCTAAATGTTCACCTACTGACACTTGCTCCACTTGACCTACCTCATTCCCCAGAACCAGATCCAGCAATGCCTCCTCCCTCGTCGGGCCAGAAACATACTGATCAAGAAAGTTCTCCTCAACACACTTTAGAAATTCTTCCCCTTCTCTGCCCTTAACACTATTACAATCCCAGTCTATAATAGGATAGTTGAAGTCCCCCATTATTACTACTCTATAGTTCTTGCACCTCTCGGTAATTTCTCTGCAAATTTGTTCCTCCATATACAGGGGGGATGTGAGGAAAAACTTTTTTACGCAGCGAGTGGTGATGACCTAGAATTCGCTGCCGACAGAAGTGGTGGAAGGGGAGACTGGATAGGCATTCGAGGGAAATAAACTTGCAGGGCTACGGGGATAGAGCGGGGGAATGGGACTGACTGGATTGCCCTACAGAGAGCCAGCATGGACTCAATGGCCTCCTGTGCTGTTATGACTCTATGGCGGCTAAATTCGGTTGATTTGCGCCTCCCATTAATGCCCTCTTAGAGCGCTAACGGGGCGCAAATCAACTAGCGTCTGGGCGCGGTACTGCTAACGCCTCCAGTGAAATTCAGCGGGAGGTTAGCGGTGGCGCTACGCCGCTGGCGATGACGTCATCACCGTGCGCAGCATCCCGCTTGTGTCCCGGCTGTAATAGTGGGTGGCGACCCCCGATTTACCACTGGACGCTATGTCCGCCGGGGTCAGGGGGGCCTACCTGCGGCCGGGGCGGTGCTAGTTAAAGGGGAGGTGGTGGGCGGCCATTTTTGTTGCTGGCCGCCTGCCAGCACCTGCCCCTGTTGCTGCCCTCGGCCCCAGTGAAGCCCCCCACGGGGTGCCGGTTGCTCTCCATGAGCCCGGCACTCCTTGAGTGCCAGGCTCATTTGCCGGCACTCCTGATCCTTGGTGGCACAGCTGGGTGCTGGGACACACTGCGCCGGGCCCCGCCTCTTTAATAAGGGGAAGAAGGCCTGCAGTACTGCGGCGCAATGTGCCGCAGCATCACGTAGTGCCCCAAGAGGGACACGGGACGCTTCCAGTTGTGCCCCTCCTCCCTCGAGGCGCTACCTGGGAAAATCGGCCGCGGGGGCGCTAGAATTAGTGCCCCAGCGAAGGTAGTGTCCCAAAGGGGGCGCTACCCAATTTGTACCCCTATATCTTTCCCACTATTTGGTGGTCTATAGAATACACCTAGTAGTGTAATGGCACCTCTATTATTTCTTAACTCTAGCCATATAGATTCTGTCCTTGGCCCCTCCAGGAAAATCCTCCCTCTCCAGCACTGTAACATTCTCCTTGACCAATACTACCACACCACCTCCTATCGTTCCTTCCCTATATTTCCTGAACACTTTATAACCAGGAATATTTAATACCCAATCCTGCCCTTTTTTGAGCCAGGTCTCAGTTATTGGCACAACATCATATTCCCATGTGGCTATTTGTGCCTGCAGCTCACTTACCTTGTTTACTACGCTTTGTGCGTTCACATACATACACTGTGAAACCATCTTAGACCATCCTGTATTCTCTCTTAGTTTGATCCCACCTAATACCTTACTATTTCTTACTTTACTGCTCTCTGCCTCTCCCAATCCTTTGAGCACTTTATTTCCCCTTTCTAATGTTACATCCTGGTGCCCATCCCCCTGCCAAATTAGTTTAAACCCTCCCCAACAGCATTAGCAAACCTCTCCGCGAGGATATTGGTTCCGGCCCTGTTGAGGTGTAACCCGTCCGGCCTGTACAGGTCCTACCTCCCCCAGAATCTAGAATTTGAATCTGGAAAACAGAGGGCTACTGAAAATCTTCAATTAGTAAACTCCTTGCTCTGGTTGTTGCTGCTAATGAAAAATGTATTAAATTCTTGCGCTGAAGAGGCACAATATCTTCTTGTAAGCTTATCAAACCTCTTCATAAAACATGTCTGAGCAGGCTGGTGTTACATGTTCAATCCAAGTTACTCAGGGTGTTACAGCCTTTTGCTATCCATGTGGTCACTGCAAGGACCACATCAGGTACATTATAGATCAGGCCTGGGTTTGACAGTTAAACTCAATATCCAGCTGTGCATTTTGCATACCACATTTATGATGCATAAGCGATTCATCTAGAAACAATAGTGCAAGCAATTTGTTCAGCATACATATTTCTGAGCTGCCTGTCTTGGAACTTGAGTTTAGCAGCATTGATGAGCTAGATTAAAAAAATAATTTTGCTCTTCAGTACAGAATCTTGGCTCTTCATTTTTTGGGCTTCCATTGCTCGTCCTCCCTGGGCCTATGTTTTAAGTGGGGTAACTGGTGCACATTTATGTACAATATAATATTAGCTGGTGGTGTGTTCAAGACTAACAGAAAGGGTTTATGGTTTATGTCCTAAACCAACAAAAACTTGCATTCATATAGCGCCTTTAAAATGGTAAAACATCCCAAGGCGCTTCACAGGAGTGTTATCAAACAAAATTTGACACCAAGCCACATAAGGGGATATTAGGGCAATCTTGATCAAAGAGGTAGGTTTTAAGGAGCATCTTAAAGGAGGAAAGAGAGGTAGAGAAGCGGAGAGGTTTAGGGAGGGAATTCCAGAGCTTAGGGCCTAGGCAGCTGAGGGCACGATCGCCAATGGTGGAGTGGTTAAAATCGGGGATTCCAGAGGCCAGAATTGGAGGAGTGCCCTTGGAGGGTTTTTGGGCTGGAAGAGGTTACAGAGATAGGGAGGGGCAAAGCCATGGGGGGATTTGAAAACAAGGATGAGAAATTTAAAATTGAGGTGTTGCTTAACTGGGAGCCAACATAGGTCAGCGCGCACAGGGGTGATGGGTGAACAAGATGTGGTGCGAGTTAGGATACGGGCAGCAGAGTTTTGGAAGAGCTAAGTTTATGGAGGGTGGAAGATGGGAGGCCGGCCAGAAGTGCGTTGGAATAGTCAAGTCTAGAGGTAACAAAGGCATGGATGATGGTTTCAGCAGTAAATGAGTTGCGGCAGGGGCAGAGTCGGGCAATGTTCCGGAGGTGGAAATAGGCGGTCTTAGTGATGGCGTGGATATGTTGGCAGAAGTTCATCTCAGGGTCAACTACCACACCAAGTTTGCGAACAGTCTGGTTCAGCCTCAGACAGTTGTCAGGGAGAGGGATGGAGTTGGTGGCTAGGGAACAGAGTTTGTGGTGAGGACCGAAGACAATGGCCTCGGTCTTCCCAATATTTAGTTGGAGGAAATTTCTGCTCATCCAGAATTGGATGTTGGGCAAACAGCCTGACAATTTAGAGACAGTTAAGGGGTCGAGAGAGGTGGTGGTGAGGTAGAGTTGGGTGTCGTCAGCGTACATGTGGAAACTGATGCTGTGTTTTCCGCAGTCACCGAGGGGCTGCATGTAGATGAGAAATAGGAGACCAAGAATAGATCCTTGGGGGACACTAGAGGTAATGATGCGAGAGCGGGAAGTGAAGCCATTTCAGGTGATTCTCTGGCTACGACTGGATGGATAAGAATGGAGCTAGACGAGTGCAGTCCCACCCAGCTGGACGACAGGGTATACAGTGTTTTCAGAGTCCTGAAGTATATTAATCTTTACTGAGCTTTCCATTTTCTCGCTGGAATTTCTACCTTCTGTTAGTGTCAGCAATCAGGAAATATTAGTACTAAGAATAATTTTGGATATTCCTAGGCTCCCAGCAAATTTTGTGCCAGATTAACTTCACTGGCAGAAAGATACATTTTGCTGTCACACATTTGATTAATCAGGCAGGCAGTAACCAGATATTTGCTGCAGTACAGCCTCTCTCACCTCATGCAGCACAACAGGTGATCAGGTTAAATTCACACTTATACAGCATGTTTTAGGAAAATTCACACTTCATACACAATAGAACACCAGGGCTGGCAGCACTAAATTAGAAAACCATCAATTTGTTTTGCTATAAATAGAACGTAAGTGCTGTTTTCTGGCTTAGCCTGAAGACAGAACCAGTCTGAAGGCCCTCCGCACCCCACTCCCCCACTAAGAATGAGGAAGGGCAGACAGCATAGGCCAAGAGGGAGGGGGGAGAGGCAAGGTATGCTAAGGCAAAACATTGGCAGGTAAGTAGTCAGAGGCACGGATTGGGCAGGCAACATCAGCACTAGGGAGGAGGTGCAGCCAGAAATCCGAGCTGAGGTGGCCCATGAGGATGCAGGAGCCCTGGGATGTGGAAGCAGCAACAGAATAATAGATTGAAAAAGAATCAATTTAAGCAATACACACCTGGCAGCAGGAGCAAATTAAACCAACATAACTAAATGTAAAATATATATTTTTTAATTTACCTTAAGGAAACGGGGCTAACAGAAGTTCAAATTGATAAAAAAAACTTAACCTGCAGTACCAGCTAGAGAAACAGACCAGAAGACTGAGCTTGGTGGATAGCCACCTAGTGGTGGGAGGTCTGAAAGATAAATATAGAAACCTGCACGCAACTTGCAGTTTAAAAGCAATTCCAGGTGTTACACCCGGAAGTATCGACCAGTTGTGACAGAATCACAACACCAGAAGTAAATGTGAGAAACAGGTTGTGTGCATTGAGTGTTACATCCCCACCGACACCTGGGAATCCCTGGCCCAAGACCGCACAAAGTGGAGGAGAAGCATCCGGGAAAGTGCCGAACACCTCGAGTCTCTTCGCCGGGAGCAAGCGGAAGCCAAGCGCAGGCAGTGCAAGCAACGCACGTCAACCCAAGCACCCCACCCACCCACCCCTTCAACCACCGTCTGCCCCACCTGTGACAGAGACTGTAGGTCCCGCATTGGACTAATCAGTCACCTGCGAACTCATTTTTAATGTGGAAGCAAGTCATCCTCAGTTCCGAGGGACTGCCTAAGGAGAAGAGGAGTGTGCATTAGAAACAAGATTTAATAATATACGAGGAGATCTCCCACGGTATTGCCCACAGTTGATGAGAGTATATACTCTTCTGGAAGGAAGTGGATCTAGTGAGGCTTTTGTCTGAAAGGTTTTGGTAGGGGTGCAGAATCAATTAATTGGGTTGGGTAAAGTCATGACTATTGGTATTGATATTTTTTTTTAAAAGACGGTGGGGAGAAAAAAAAATTAAGCTGCTGAGGAACAAGTAGGTGGCCTACTCCCGAGGCTTTTGATGGGCTTTTTAGTTAGCTGAACAGGACATGAGTGGAGGGTTTGACGAGTTGGAATTTGTCGAGGGTGGAGGATGGAAGATGAAAGGCCAACAAGGAGACTGGTAGAATACTCAGGCTAGATTTTTCACCCTTTGATGATGAATCGCCCAATGCAAAGCTCCTACTAATTTCTGCTGGAAAAACAAAACTCGCTTTTATTGACCACGTATCCCAGAGGCGCAAGTGTCCCTGGGATCACGTGGGCCAGGCCAGCCAATAGGAGAAAGGAATCTCCCTTCATACTTTTGACAGATAGACCTGTCAAATATATGAATGGCGATCACCCCAAAAACACACTAAAACATTAAATACATTTTTAAAAAACCATCATGTTTTTAAAATGAGTTAAAATTACATTGAATTAAATATTTTAAACAGAAATTTAATTTTTTGAAAAAATAATTAAAGTATTTTACAGGGCTAAAAATAAACTTACCTTTTATAAAAATATTTTTAAATTATAAATGAGTGAATTTTTTTTAATTTTTTTAACTTTTTTCAAATCTTATGCTGGTGAAGCATGCCTGAAACCAGCATTTCCGATGTCCCTACGGGTGCAAACACAGCCCGTACACACCCATAGGCATCGGAAAATACGGGATCTCTATGGGTAGCCGGGATAAGACATTTCACAAAAATTCAACACGGAATTTTCTCTTCTGTTAACCAAATACTGCCTCATACTTGATTCAGATATGTATTAATTATAGATACAGGCAGATAGGCAGAATCCATACAGGCCAAATGGGACACTGATATTGAAATTCTAAACCTTTCACAACTTTCCTTTAAAACTATATTTTCTATATAAAGAAATATACATACACACAAACCAGTGCTAAAGTAAATGCAGCTGTGTCTACTAAAAATCTTCACAAAGTCACTGGGTTGGGGGAGGGGTAGTTAGCTTAAAAGAGCGGTCAGTAAGTTTATCCTACCACATTAGCTGGATAAAATTAGAACATCTGGGCCAGAACAAGGTTAGACTTCATAAGTATGACCACATTCAAATTTTCTTTTCGATGTTTGTGGAGACTCGGCAAATCGCTTAACCACGCATTTAGCTTCCTTCCCTAAATCTGATCAGTTACCCTTTTCTTTCACCTCTGAATCACAAAGGAAGATGGTTGTGGTGGCTGAAGGTCAATCAACACAGCCCCAGGACATCACTGCAGGAGTTCCTCAGGGCAGTGTCCTAGGCCGAACCATCTTCAGCTGCTTCATCAATGACATTCCCTCCAACAGGTCGTCAGAAATGGGGATGTTCGCTGATGACTGCACAGGGTTCAGCGCCATTCACAACTCCTCAGATAATGAAGCAGTCCATGCCCGCATGCAACAAGACCTGGACGATGTTCAGGCTTCGGCTGATAAGTGGCAGGTAACATTTGCACCACAGAAGTGCCAGGCAATGATTATCTCCAACAAGCGAAAGTCTAACTGCCGCCCCTTGACATTCAACGGTATTACCATCGCCGAATCCCCCACCATCAACATCCTGGGGATCACCATTGACCAGAAACTTAACTGGACCAGCCATATAAATACTGTGGCAACAAGAACAGGTCAGAGGCTAGGTATTCAGTGGCTCACCTCCTGACTCCCCAAAGCATTTCCACCATCTACAAGGCACAAGTCAGGAGTGTGATGGAATAATCTCCACTTGCCTGGATGAGTGCAGTTCCAACAACACTCAAGAAGCTCGACACCATCCAGGACAAAGCAGCCCGCTTGATTGGCCACCATCCACCACCTTAAACATTCCCTCCCTCCACCACTGGTGTACCGTGACTGCAGTGTGCACCATCTAAAAGATGCACTGCAGAAACATAGAAGATAGGAGCTGGAGTAGGCCATTCGGCCCCTTGAGTCTGCTCCGCCATTTAATGAGATCATGGCTGATCATCCAAATTCAGTACCCTGTCCCTGCTTTCTCCCCATATCCCTTGATCCCTTTAGCCTTAAGAAATATATCTAACTCCTTCTTGAATATATTTAATGAATTGGCCTCAACTGCCTTTTGTGGTAGAGAATTCCACAGGTTCACCACTCTCTGGGTGAAGAAATTCCTCCTCATCTCTGTCCTAAATGGCTTACCCCTTATCTTTAGACTGTGACCCCTGGTTCTGGACTCCCCCGCCATCGGGAACATCCTTCCTGCATCTAGTCCTGTTAGAATTTTATAAGTTTCAATGAGATCCCCTCTCATTCTTCTAAACTCCAGCGAATATAAGCCCAATCGACCCAATCTCTCCTCATACGTCATTCCTGCCATCCCAGGTATCAGTCTGGTGAATCTTCGCTGCACTCCCTCCATGGCAAGAACATCCTTCCTCAGATAAGGTGACCAAAACTGCACATAATACTCAAGGTATGGTCTCACCAAGGCCCTGTACAACTGCAACAAGACATCCTTGCTCCTGTACGCGAATCCTCTCGCTATGAAGGCCAACATACTATTTGCCTACTTAATCGCCTGCTGCACCTGCATGCTTACCTTCAGCGACTGGTGCACAAGGACACCCAGGTCTCGTTGCACTTCCCCTTCTCCCAATCTATTGCTGTTCAGATAATAATCTGCCTTCCTGTTTTTGCCACCAAAGTGGATAACCTCGCATTTATCCACATTATACTGCATCTGCCATGCATCTGCCCAATCACCCAACCTGTCCAAATCATACTGGAGTTTCTCGGCATCCTCCTCACAGCACACGCGCCCACCTAGCTTTGGAGATATTACATCTAGTTCCCTCGTCTAGATCATTAATATATATTGTGAATAGCTGGGGTCCTAGCACACTAGTACCCCACTTGTCACTGCCTGCCACTCGGAAAAAGACACGTTTATTCCAACTCTTTGCTTCCTGTCTGCCAGCCAGTTCTCTATCTAAGTCAGCACCTTACCCCCAATCCCATGTGCTTTAACTTTACATGCTAATCTCTTATGTGGGACCTTATCGAAAGCCTTCTGAAAGTCCAAATACACCACATCCACTGGTTCTCCCTTATCTATTTTACCAGTTACATCCTCAAAAAATTCCAGTAGATTAGTCAAGCACGATTTACCTTTTGTAAATCCATGTTGACTTTGTCCGATCCTGTCACTGTTTTCCAAGTGCTCTGCTATTACATCTTTTATAATGGACTCTAGCATTTTCCCCACTACCGATGTCAGGCTTACCGGTCTATAATTCCCCGTTTTCTCTCGACCACCTTTTTGAATAGTGGGGTTACATTAGTTACCCTCCAATCCATGGGAACTGTTCCAGAGTCTATAGAATTTTGGAAGATGACCAGCAATGCATCTACTATTTCTGGGGCCACTTCCTTAAGTACCCTAGGATGTAGATTATCAGGCCCTGGGGATTTATCGGGCTTCAATCCCGTCAATTTCCCTAACACCATTTCCCTACAAATACCGATTTCATTCAGTTCCTCCCTCTCATTAGACCCTATGTTCCCTGACATCTCTGGGAGGTTATTAGTGTCCTCCTTTGTGAAGACAGAACCAAAGTATGTATTTAATTGGTCTTCCATGTCTTTGTTCCCCATTATAAATTCCCCTGATTCTGACTGCAAGGGACCTACACTTGACTTCACCAATCTTTTTCTCTTCACATATCTATAGAAGCTTTTACAGTCAGTTTTTATGTTCCCTGAAAGCTTACTCTCATACTCTATTTGCCCCCTCTTAATTAATCCCATTGTCCTCCTTTGCTGAATACTAAACTGCTCCCAATCCTCAGGTTTGCTGCTTTTTCTGGCCAATTTATATGTCCTCTCCTTGGATCTTATGCTATCCATAATTTCTTTTGTTAGCCACGGTTGAGTCACCTTTTTTGTTTTATTTTTATGCCAAACAGGGATGAACAAATTCCGTAGTTCTCTCGGATGCAGCAAGTCGCCAAGGCTTCTTCGGCATCACCTCCCAAACCTGCAACCTCTTCCACCTAGAAGGACAAAGGCAGCAGGCGCATGGGAACACCACCACTTCCAAGTTCCCCTCCAAGTCACACACCATCCTAACATAGAAGTATATCGCTGATCCTTCATTGTCGCTGGGTCAAATTCCTGGAACTCCCTCCCTAACAGCACTGTGGGAGTACCTTCACCAGACGGACTGCAGCAGTTCAAGAGGCAGCTCACCACCACCTTCTCAAAGGCAATTAGGGATCGGCAATAAATGCTGGCCTTGCCAGCAACGCCCACATCCCGGGAATTAGTTTTTTAAAAATCACCCCCATCCTTTGCCTCTTCTCTGCTGCTGTCAAAACCCTACCTAATCCGCAACTTTATTGTTTCGAAATTCAACGTCTCCAGCACTCGTCTCCAGCTTGTCAGGCACCCTCCTACAAAAACTCCCAACTCATACATACCGCCACACTCCTGTGTTAATCTGCACAAAGTCCCCCACTCCCCATCACCCCCATACTTGCTAAACTTCACTAGCTCCCTATGTTGCAATGAATTGACCAAGATTATCCTTGCCTTCAAATCACTTAATTGTTTCATCCCATCAGTGATGCCAAAAGAAAAGAAAGACTTGCATTTATATAGCGCCTTTCACGACCACCAGATGTCTCAAAGTGCTTTACAGCCAACGAAGTACTTTTGGTGTGTAGTCACTGTTGTAATGTCAGCTGTATGTCCTCATGCAAACCACTTGCTTCTCCAACACCAGCTTCCTTCTCAACAACAACAACTTTGTATTTATGTGGCACCTTTAAATGTAGTAAAACATCCCAAGGCACTTCATAGAAATATTATAAGACAAAGATTTGATGCTGAGTCACATAAGGAGAAATTAGGGCAGATAAAGCACCAGTTAGGCCACAACTGGAATATTGCGTCCAGTTCTGGTCATCACACTATAGGAAGGATGTGAAGGTCCTTGAGAGGGTGCAGAGGATATTTACCAGAATGGTTTCGGGGATGGGGGATCTTAGCTACAAGGACAGGTTGGAGAAGCTGGATTTGTTTTTATTAGGGCAAAGGAAGTTGTGGGTAATTTGATAGAGGTGTACAAGATTATGACGGGTTTGGATAGGTTAGATGGGGAAAGGCTGTTCCCACTAGTTGATGGTACAAGGACTAGGGGACACAGATTTAAGGTTTTGGGCAAGAGATACAGGGGGGAAGTGAGGAAAAACTTTTTTACACAGTGAGTGGTGAGGACCTGGAACTCGTTGCCGACGGAAGTGGTGGAAGCGGAGACACTCAATGTTCTCAAGGGGAGACTGGATAGGCACGTGAGGGAAATAAACTTGCAGGGCTACGGGGATAGAGTGGAGGAATGGGACTGACTGGATTGCTCTACAGAGAGCCGGCACGGACCTGATGGGCTGAATGGCCTCCTTCTGTGCCGTTATGACTCTATGACACTATGACCAAAAGCTTTGTCAAAGAAGTAGGTTTTAAGAAGCGTCTTAAAGGAGGAAAGAGAGGTAGAGAGGCGGAGAGGTTTAGGGAGGGAATTCCAGAGCTTAGGGCCTAGACAGCCAAAGGCAGAGCCACCAATGGTTTAGCGATTATAATCAGGGATACTCAAGAGGCCAGAATTGGAAGAGCGTAGCTATCTCCGGGGTTGTGGGGCTGGAGAAGATTATAGAGATAGGAAGGGGCGAGGCCATGGAGGGATTTGAAAACAAAGATGAGAATTTTGAAATCGAGGTGCTGCTTAACAGGGAGCTAATGTAGGTCAGCGAGCACAGGGGTGATGGATGAATGGGACTTGGTGCGAGTTAGGACATGGGCAGCCAAGTTTTGGATCACCTCAAGTTTACAGAGGGTAGAATGTGGGAGGCCAGCCAGGAGTGCGTTGGAATAGTCAAGTCTAGAAGTAACAAAGGCATGGATGAGGATTTCAGCAGCGGATGAGCTGAGGCAAGGGCGGAGACGGGCGATGTTACACAGGTGGAAATAGGCAGTCTTAGTTATGCCGCGGGTATGTGGTCGGAAGCTCATTTCAGGGTCAAATATGACACCAAAATTGCGAACAGTGTGGTTCAGCCTCAGACAGATGTTAGGGAGAGGGATGGAGTCAGTGGCTAGGGAACGGAATTTGTGGTGGGAACCGAAAACAATGGCTTCGGTCTTCCCAATATTTAATTGGAGAACATTCTTGCTCATCCAGCACTGGATGTCGGACAAGCAGTCTGACAATTTAGAGACCGTGGAGGGGTTGAGAGAAATGGCAGTGAGGTAGAGCTGGGTGTCGTCAGCGTACATGTGGAAAGTGATGTTTTTTCGGATGATGTTGCCAAGGGGCAGCATGTAGATGAGAAACAGGAGGGGGCCAAGGATAGATCCTTAGGGGACACCAGAGGTAACGATGCGGGAGCAGGAAGAGAAGCCATTGCAGGTGATTCTCTGGCTATGATTAGATAGATAACAATGGAACCAGGCGAGTGCAGTCCCACCCAGCTGGACAATGGTGGAGAGGCATTAGAGGAGGATGGAATGGTCAACCATGTCAAAGGCTGCAGACAAGTCGAGAAGGATGAGGAGGGCTAGTTTACCTTTGTCACAGTCACAAAAGATGTCATTTGTGACTTTGATGAGTGCTGTTTCAGTACTGTGACAAGGGCGGAAACCTGATTGGAGGGATTCAAACATGGAGCTGCGGGAAAAATGGGCACTGATTTGGGAGGCGACAACACGTTCAAGGACTTGAGGGGGAAGGGAGGTTGGAGATGGGGCGCTAATTTGCAAGGATGGAGGGGGTCAAGGGTTGGTTTATTGAGAGGGGTGATGATGGCAGATTTGAGGGGGAGGGGGACAGTACCAGAGGAGAGAGAACCATTAACAATGTCAGCTAACATGTTTCCTCCACTCTTTAATGCCTTTGCTGCCGCCCTTGAACCCCTTCCACAAAGAGCTTGCTTCCTAACAAACCCTCTTTTGCTTTCAACCCCTCCCTTGCCCTCTGGCCAGTGCGCATTTTTGTTCTTCTTGTACCATACGCAAGCATCTTCCTCTAAGTGAAAAGCACTATATAATTGTAAGCTGCTGCTCGTGCTGTACCTCTCAAGGGGACCAATCTTCCTGAGCTATTGGGGAAGGTTTTGTACAGGTCGGCAGAAATAAACCTTTAATATTTTTTCTCATTGTTAGCCAGCAGCAACTGTGACCATTGGCGGTGCCTAAACTGCTGTCCTGCTTATAACTGAAAGTACAAGGAACTGCTGAGGGAAAGTGTTGCAAGAAACCAGCTGCCATCACTGCAAAACAGTGTACAAAACTCAAGGACAATGTTATAACTTAGACGTCCCTGATGATGCAGAATAAATAATTAATCATCTTCCATAACACGCACATAAAAAAGTACTTTCGTCACAGGACCAGCATATACAGAATTCCCATTATAAAATATAAACTCTGACAATCATACAAAAGATTATCCTGTTGAACAGCTTTCAACATACTGCTCTAATAATTATCCACGCAGTTTATAACTTGAAAATGAATAATTTTCTTACAATATATAATTGTTTTGTTAGACTATTATTGTAAAGTTAAAATGGACATGTCCAGTTGTGTCTTGTAGTTACAATCCTGCCTTGACTTCCTGTTAAATTAAGTCAATAAATTGTAAAAGAAAAATTTATATTTTAATATTGATTCATGCCAGTTTTACCATAGTGTCGTAGGTGGGTTAAAAACTGCTAAATCCTTTCTTGTTTTCAAAACGCCCACCTTTTGAAAAACATTTATAATGTTAAATGTTGTACAGTACAATGAGAAAAATACACAGAACCAAAGCACATTTCTTAACTGAGCAAATTTCTAATTCAACTGAAAACTGTTGTGGGTTTAAATTTGAATAATGTTACATTTTGAGTCTTTTTTAATCCTTACTCCAGATTATTTCAAGTCTCATATCTTAATTATGGGTAAGTCCCAACTTCCCATACCACCTTGGCTTCAATATCTAGGTAGTTGCTCGGTAAAATACTCAGATAATGAAACAGGAAACCCTGTCTGCTAATTGCCCTCTGCTCCTAGGCTTGTTCATTTGAGCAAACAGCATCACACGTTCAGATCTTGTTTTAAATTTAAAACCATTAAGTTAATTTAACAAAAGGCAAAGAAGCAAATATGTCATATAATAGCTCTATATTGGCTGTAGACATCCTTCCACCTAACTCCCTTCTGTGCACTCTTGGATGAAGACCTTCATGATGCAAAGCTGTACGTGAATGACACTTGAATTTCCAAACAATATAGACTTCAGAACCAAAACAAGAGTACTCAGAGATGAATTTCCATGCCATGGGAAACGTTTAAATTTGCAGCCTTGCTTTGAACTCCACAGGCCACCTGTGAACAGTGTTCACACCTTGTGGGGAAAGGTATTGTCAGTAAATTATTGTTTTCCCCAAAATATCTCCCTGTAATAATTCAGTCAAAGTTGGCGAGTTCAACTATTCCTTACGATAGCAAAATACTGCAAATGTTGGAAATCCGAAATAACAACAGAAAATGCTGGAAAAACTCAGCAGGTCAGGCAACATCCGTGGAGAGAAATTTGAGTTGACGTTTCGGGTCGAACCCTTCTTCAAAACTGGAAAGAAAAGAAACTAGATCGAAGGCAGGGCTGCAATCGGACAAAAGAATAATAATAAGAAACTTCTTTTGTTTCTTTTATCCGATCGCAGCCC
Source organism: Somniosus microcephalus (assembly GCF_052327205.1). Classification (NCBI taxonomy): domain Eukaryota; kingdom Metazoa; phylum Chordata; class Chondrichthyes; order Squaliformes; family Somniosidae; genus Somniosus; species Somniosus microcephalus. Next base: position 53,415,871 of record NC_140994.1, on the reverse strand, counting down.
TGCCTTCGATCTAGTTTCTTTTCTTTCCAGTTTTGAAGAAGGGTTCGACCCGAAACGTCAACTCAAATTTTTCTCCACGGATGTTGCCTGACCTGCTGAGTTTTTCCAGCATTTGCTGTTGTTATTTCAACTATTCCTTAGTCTGTTAGCCTGCCTGACTTAGGCAGTTCTAGACATCAAGCAACCTTTGACTCAATTTCTGAACAAGGTGTTACACACAAAAATCTATCCACAATGGACATCTTCCATTTCCATGATCTGATTTGTACAGCAAATTACTTGAACTGGTCACCTCACCACAGAGTCACTGGGGGTTAAATTGGTTAGCCCCAAAAATGGGCGCGGGGATTGTGATGCATGATTAACCTGCGCCCGTTCAGTGGAATGCAGGCAGCATGCCAACTTTGTGCTGCCTGCTTATTTTAATTATTTCTGCATGCAGCCAGTGCTCCCCGCGCTATTCATAGGCTGCACACATCAGCAGGGGCTCCAATATCATGAGTGCCTAGCACGATTTGAAGCAAGCCTACACCTCTTAAAGGGGAAGTGCATTGTAGCTGGAATAGGTGCTGACATTATTCTGGAAATTGTGCTGTGCAACAAGCAACAATGGCTGACCACGGGAGAGAGCGGGCACTCAGGTTTGCAGACGCTACACTTCAGGTCTTGGTTGAAGAGGTGGAAGGGAGGAGAGATGTCCTGTATCCTCAGGGGGCAGGAGGCCCTCCAGGCACTTGCTCAGACGACAGTGGGAAGGGATAGCCGTGAAGGTCAATACCAGGAATATAGCCCCAAGAACCTGGATGCAGTGCAGGAAGTAGTTTAATGATCTCACACAAGTGGCCAAGGTCAGTGAATGCATCTTCAAATGCCATATCCTATCAACTGCACCACTAGCCTCAGACACTCATCAATTCACCACACCCCCATCATTCACCTACCAATAATATCTATCAATCGGCACTCAAACCTAACATTCATATGCTTTACCTTACCCTCATACACTTAGCACCATTGCAAGCCTCAAACCCACATCTCAGCTTGCACACAGTGGTAGCTATTCAACCATGACAGCCACAGCACCAAAACAGATTGCACGATTCACTGACACACTTCCCTCTCTCTTGCAGGAGAAGGTGGCGCAGAACTGGAGGCAGCAGGAACTGGGAGGGAGAGAGGCACGCCTGCATGTTCTAACTCCCCCATGGAGGAGACAGTGCTGACCATATGGGGAGGGCCATTGCTGAGGCCACCGGCGAGGCTGAAGCCATTGAAGATGAGGGTATCCCCATACCTAATCCTCCTTCTCACATCCCACTTCTCCCTCATCCCACAATCTCTTCTGACTCACAAGTTGCAGATGGTGTAAGCACAGACTTCTTACTTTCTCCTTTCCCTCACCACAACCCTACACTTGTCCCTTTTTCATTTCAGATACCCAAGAACTGCAACCTGCCCAGGTAGCGGAGAAAGAGCAGGAAGACAGTGAAGATGAAGTCACACCATCACGCGATTTCACACTAGCAGCCACCAGCTCAGATACTGACACTGCGCGTAATTTAGAGGATAGGATAGAGACGGGATCTGCACGAGGTGAGACACTGGACGCAAGTGCGCTGGAGCTAGGGCTGGGGGAAAGGATAGCGCAGGTGCCAGCTCACTGGAGGGCGAGGTCGCACACTAGTTCTGCTGCAGACGACTCAGATGAGGACTTCGATGAGCCAGGTTACAGAAGAAGGCTGATGGGTGTACCCACTAAAATGCTTGGTGCATTGGGAAGCCTGCCAGAAAGCCTGCATTCAATGTCAAGGAGCTTGGAGGAGTCCGGCGCCAACTTGGCACAGGGCTTTGCACAGAGCTTGGAGCCCATCCTTTCCAGCATGGAACAGGTGGCCAACTCTATCAGCACACCTGTGGAACCAGCAATGATGCAGCGTCTGATGTCTCAGCTTCCATTGCATCACAAGCAGTAGCCCCCCAACGTCCAACTGCTGCAGTGGAAGCTCAGACTGCTGCCATCATGGCTCTGGATAAAGGGGCTTCCACAGTGTCATAGCAATCTATCAATATGTCTTCCAACAGATTACTAGGATTGCTGATGCGCCGCCCCGGGAGAGTGGCAGTGGCTCTGAGGAGCACGAACCTGTTGTCCTCTCTCAGGATGACAGCATTTGTGCTCGTGCCCCTGCCACTTCACCACTGCCCTGCCTGTTGCCAGTCAGCCAGCCAGCCCAGACTGCTGCAGCCTAGGCCGAGATGTTGCAGTCTGCAGCCGGCCCTTCTACACCCAGAGCTGCTCGAGGTCGCCTTCCAAGACCACCTGCAGTCTCCTCTACTGAAAGTCAGCAGCAGTTTTCGCCAGCTATGCTTCAGCCACTGAGGTAGCACCTTGTAGGAGCACTACATCAGGCAAAGACACACGGAAGTGTCACTAATAAGGGTGGTTAGTTTATTTTTGTATGCACTATGCCCTGATTTAATTTATAAATTTGGATTGGAATGTGCGTTTTGCGTTGGCTTTTATTTTTGAATTGTGAGCAAGTGGACAATGTGCTGGTCAGTGCCAGAGGAAAGGTAAGGAGTGTGGGACTGTTGGTGAATGGGGAATTGGGGTTGAGGGCAGAAAGGGGCTGTCTAGGTTGTAGCCTCCCTTCCTCTTCCGCCTCCTCCTCTTCGCATCCTCCTCCTTCAGCTCCTCCTCCTCCTCATGCCTCTGCTCCTCAATTTCTTGCCTGATAGGTGGTGGCAAGGGCTGATCCCTCATGATGGCAAGGTTGTGCAGCATGCAGCATACCACGACAAATCTTGAGATCCGCTCTGCTGAGTACTGCAGGGCTCCTCCCCAGTGGTCCAGGCAGTGGAAGCATTGCTTCAGCATGCCAATTGTCTGCTCTATCAGATTTTTTTGTGGCTGCATGGCTCTCATTGTACACATGCTGTGCATGTGTGCAGGGTTGCAAACTGCAGTCATGAGCCATGTTGTCAGCAGATAGCCCTTGTCGCTCAGTAGCCACCCTTTGGTTTGCCTTGGTGGTTGAAATACAGCTGGCACAGCAGATTGTGAGTGCAGTCAATGGCACCCTGCAGCATGGAGAAGCCTGCAATCCTTGCAAACCCTTGTGCTTGCTCCGCCTGCTTCTCTCTGGCAAGAGGGAATGAAATGAAGTTGTCTCTCTTTGCATAGAGAGCCTCAGTGACCTCCCTTATGCAGCAGTGCACTGTAAACTGAGAGATGTTGCTAATATTTCCTCAGTAACGTGGAAGGAGCCAGATGCATAGATGTTTGGAGCCAGTCACCTTGACAGCCACAGGCAATGCGGTCCTTGCTCTGCTCTGAGGTTGGAGTTGTAGCAGCACCAGCTGGCAGATTTCAGTGAGGATGCCCTTACTGAAGCAGACATCTCACACACCGTTTCTCGCTGAGATTCAGGTAGGATAATTGCTCCCGAAACACCCTCTGCGGATATGGCCTTCTGCTGAGAACCCTTCTCCCCCCTCCTCTTCCTTCTTCCAGCAGCTTGTCCTGCTCTGCGTGGCCTCTGCTGATTCTCCCAGTTATGCTCAATGCCAAGAGGAAGGCCTACTGGTCCACCCATGATGGGTGCAACTGGTCTGTGCAGAAGCCTTGAAGTCAGCAAAGAAGTACTTCAGCACCTGCCACACCACTCCCAGTAGACTACTGAAACATTAACCAACTACAGAAAGCACCCAAAGTGCGTAGAATTGCAGCAACAGCCAGAAGAAATAAAGCAGCAACTAACCTGTAAGTAGTTTATGATCCCTTTAAATAGCGTTGGTGGGGGGTCCTTCATGCTGCTTAACATTGTGTTCAGCTGTGTGAGGTTAAGAGAGGGCATAGGCTGGAGCGTGGAGCTCCACAATGGCAGCACTGGCGTCAAATCAGCGTTGCCCGCAGATTGGCGTCATGATCTGCCTGCTCTGCATGCTGCCGGCGGACTTTAGATGTGTGCGCACTAACCCCTTTACCAATATGGCATCCTGTGCACTCCCCGTCGGAAGTGTGCGTGCATGCTGCTGACGCCATTTTGGAAACTTAAGAGGCCAAAAAACGGACACTACCAAGCTCAATTTTGCCCCCACTGAGTTTTGCCCAGGCGCACCGCTGTCTGAAGCCAATTTTTAAATCACATTTACCCAATCTTCATTGGCTGTGAAGTGCTTTGGGACGTCCTGAGGTTGTGAAAGGCACTATATAATTGCAAATTGTTTCTTCTTTCTATCTAAAGTCATAGAACAATATAATTGAGAAATCTCCCTATTTTGCTGCAAAGGCCACAACTGACCAATTCTTCTCGTTAGCAAACAGGAGTTAGTACACTTTAAAAAGTGTCAATATTTAAATCAGTTTCCTATACTATTTTGTTATGCAGCACAAAACATGAATCAGCTTTTTATTTGACGTAATAATCCTTTTTGTCCTAAACCCGCAAATGAAATGAGTCAGTTTGTTTGCAATGGTGCTGCGTACTTTTATTTCCTTCCCAGTCCAATATGGAAATGACATTATTCATCATTCTAAAGGTCAAACTTGGACTAATGCAACTTGAAGCCTGATCTCCATGATAAAGTCTCAGGCTTTTAAAGATATACATACACACTGTCATGAATCTTATCATTCATGAAGAAATGACTCATGAAATAACACTGGGCGGCCAGCTGGTAGCGCCGTCCAAGGAGTATAAATACTCGGGCGTGGGCCCAGCTTGCCCAGGACGTTTTTGTAACCAGGAACTAGTGATGTAACTAGAATCTCATGGTTGTGAAACAGTTGATTAAAGCTTTGTTTTATACTCAAATCAAGTGCTTAGTAGTTTTCTTATGTCACACACCATGCGAAAACAGTGCCCTCCAAATATAGGCAGCACCTGGTTATTCATCTATTTATTATCTCATTCAAAATCTTTTGTTGCTTTTTAATTAAAGAAAGAACTTTCATTTATATGCCTTTAACATCTTCAGGCTGTCACAAAGTGCTAGAGCTAACGAGTTAGGAGCCATTTTCACAGTAGTGTGCTCTATTACTGGACTTAATTTTGCAAGTAACTTGGCACTGCTTTGTGACATTCAGTTCTCCGGGAACCAGGTCAAAGAAGCAGCACTGAGCCAAAATGGCACCCAGTATTCATGGCTGTCATCCAAAAAACTGTGTAATGATACTTCCATTTGTTTTCAAAGCAGTTAACGTTGCTTAAAGATTTAATTTGCTTTGTACCTATTTCCCATGTGCAGACACAAAAAAAAGATAATGTGCAACAATAAATTAATATTTTTGCAAGAGAAGGGGCAGAGACAGGAGAGGGTGAGGGAGGGAGAGATATAGAGATGGGAGAGAGAGAGAAAGGAAAGAGAGATAGAGGTGAGAGAAGGGAGAGAGAGGAGGGAAAGAATGGAGGGAGTGAGAGAGAAGAGTGGGAGAGGGGAAGGGAGGAGAGAGACTGGGAGAGAGGGTAGGGGAGAGAGGCGGGAAAGAGAGAAGGGGAAGAGAGAAGGGGAAGGGACAAGGGGAAGAGATAAGAATGGAAGAGAGAAGGGGAAGAGAGAAGGAGAGAAGGGGAGAAGGGGAAGGGAGCAGGGGAGAGAGAGAGAGAAAAGAGGGGAGAGAGAAAAAGGTGAAGGAAAACAGGACGAAAGATAGAAGGGAGAGGGGAAGGGTAAGACAGGGAGAGAAGAGAGAAAAAGGAGAGGGCAGTAAAATAAATACAGGGACAGAAAGACAGACAGAGATTCTATAATTGGTCCAGATTTCCTAAAGCCGCAGAAACTATTCACCAAATTGTTCTATGATTATTTTTGTAAAAAAAGTGTTTTAATATAGTTTTGGAAAAATGCCAGACTCAGACTACATTGAATTGTTCATTTAAAATCAGCTAGTAAACTTGCAGCACATTGACTAGGTTTATATACCCCCAATTTATCAATTAGATTGCATACTTTTCCAGGATATGGGCCTGGTACCAAACAAGTAGGAGGTAACATTCCAAAAAATAGCAATAGTATTACATAGTATTTACAGCACAGACACACGCCATTCGGCCCAACAGGTCCATTCTGGTGTTAATGCTCCACTTAAGCCTCCTCTGACCCTTCTTCATCTAACCCCATTGACATATCCTTCTATTTCTTTCTCCTTCGTGTTTATCCAGCTTCCCCTTAAATGTATCTATACTATTCACCTCAACTACTCCTTGTGGTAGTGAGTTCCACATTCTTACCACTCTAAGTAAGCAAGTTTCTCTTGAATTCCCTACTGAATTTATTAGTGACTATCTTATATTTATGGCCTCTAGTTCTGCTCTCCCCCACAATGTCAAACACATCTATTTGCCTTATCATATCCTTCTATTCCTTCTCTTTCCAGAAAATTATCCAGTTGCCTCTTGAACCAAATTATACCGCCTATACCAATGGCCTTCTCTGGTAACTTATTCCGCAACACTATTACCCTTTGAGTGAAAAGGTTATTGCAATACTTCCCTTCATATTCCTAACTTAGTATTTCACTTGTGTCCCCAGGTATTTGAACCATTCAGATTAATAAATTTGCCTGGATCAACATTGTTGATTCCCTTCAGATACTAGTCTTAAAATCATTAGTCAGGTCACTTTGAAGTATCTTGTTTTCCAAAGAAACCAACCCCAACTGCCTTCAGCTTTCCTCATAACTTAAATTCCTAATAGTCCAGTTCATTACTTGCCACTTGGCCTCTGTACACTCAAAGGCAGGAACATCCCAGGATAAGAAAAACATACAAATGAAAAACAATGATAGTGGGGAATAAAAACTTAAAAACAAACATTGCTCAGCTCAGGCCAACAGATCATGAAGTGGCCTAACAGTGTCATAGTAGCCTGAAAGGAGAGAAAATAATAGTCATATATTCAGTACTTGTCTACTAATCACTGCTTCTCAAAGCAAACAGTACAAGCAGTACTTACCAAGACTGCAGTTCATCGATTTAACAATCCGTCTCTAAAGGCCAGAGCTACTGCAACAGTTGAGGGCAAAAAACCATCAACAGTGCAGCTCTTTAGGAAGCTTAGCTGTTTCCCTTCTGTGCCACAGATCCTGAGTTTAAGAACAATTTGCCTGGTAATATTTATTAAAAACATCAGTTTATAAAACAAAACAAATTAATAAATAATCACAAGCACCTTAAGGGAAATGGAATATTTATCTGATTATTTCGTTTCCAATCAGACCTCTGAAGTTGCTGCATTTAGCTCTGAGCAATTTCACCAATTAATTGACTGGTGACTTACTGAAATTAAACTATAATTAAATTAAACTTGCATTTCATAGGTAGGAAACAAGATAAGGAGGAACATGGAAAGGGGGTACAGTGAAAGGCCAAATGCAAAAAGGTTTATGAAAAGAGGAAGAGAAGACAGAAGAAAGACAAGACAGACGGAACTAGATGCAAGGTTAATAATACCATAGAGAATCAAGCTGAATATAGAAAGTATTAAGGAGATCTAAAAGGGGAATAAGAGGGGCAAAGCAAGAGTATGAGAATAGATTAGTCACTAACTAAAAAGGGAACCCAAAAGTCTTTTATAAACACATAAAATAGTGAAAGGGTAGTCAAAGGAAGGGTGGAGCCGATTAGGGACCAAAAAGGAGATCTTCTTGTGGAGGCAGAGGGCATGGTTGAAGTACTAAATGAGTACTTTGCATCTGTGTTTACCAGAGAAGAGGATGCTGCCAATGTAGCAGTAAAGGAGGCAGTAGCGATATTGGATAGGACAAAAATAAAGAGGATGTACTTAAAAGGTTGGCAGTCCTCAAAGTAGAAAAGTCACCCGATCCGGATGGGATGCATACTGAGGGATGTAAAAGTGAAAATTATTGAGGCTCTGGCCACAATCTTCCAAACCTCCTTGGATATGGGGGTGGTGCCAGAGGACTGGAGGATTGCAAATGTTACACCTCTGTTTCAAAAAGGGGAGAGGGATAAACCTGGCAACTACAGGCCAGTCAGCCTAATCTTAGTGGTTGGGATTCTCTCAGAGGCAATGACCTGGGACAAAATTAATTGGCATTTGGAAAAGTATGGGCTAATAAATGAAAGTCAACATGGATTTATAAAAGACAAATCATGTTTGACTAACTTGATCAAGTTCTTTGATGAAGTAATGAAGAGGGTTGTTGAGGGTAGTACAGTTGATGTTGTGTATATGGACTTTCAAAAGGCATTTGACAAAATACCACATAATAGACTTGTTAGCAAAATTAAAGCCCATGAGATTAAAGGGGTAGTGGCAGCATGGATACAAAATTGGCTAAGGGGCAGAAAGCAGAGTAGTGAACACAAGAACTAAGAAATAGGAGCAGGAGTAGGCCCCTCGAGCCTGCTCCACCATTCAATAAAATCATGGCTGATCTATCTCAACTCCACTTTCCTACCCTAGCCCCATATCCCTTGATTCCCTTAGTGTCCAAAAAATCTGTCTATCTCAGTCTTGAAAATACTCAATGACTGAGCATCACCAGCCTTCTGAGGTACAGAATTCCAAAGATTTTTCTCATCTCAGTTCTACACTCTCCATCCAGGGGAAACAGTTGTTTTTAAGACTGGAGTGAAGTGTACAGTGGTGTTCCCCAGGGACTGGTATTAGGACCACTGCTCTTTTTGATATATATTAATGACCTGGACTTGTGCATATAGGACATAATTTCAAGTTAGCAGATTATATGAAACTTGGACATGTAGTAAACAATGAGGAGGATAGTAACAGATTTCAGAAGGACATAGACAGACTGGTAAAATGAGCAGATACACAATGGCAGATGGAATTTAACACCGAGAAGTATGAAGTGATACTTTGGTAGGAAGAATGAGAGGCAATATGAACTAAATGGTACCATTTTAAAGGGGGTGCAGGAAGAGAGGGGTCTGGGGGTATATGTACACAAAGCATTGAAGGTGGCAGGACAAGTTGAGAAGGCTGTCAAAAACCATATGGGATCCTTGGCTTTATTAATAAAGAAATAGAGTACAAAGGTTAAGGAAGATATGTGAAACCTTTATAAAGCACTGGTTAGGCCTCAGCTAGTGTACTGCATTCAATTCTGGGCACCACACTTTAGGAAAAATGTTACGGTCTTGGAGAGGGTGCAGAAGAGATTTACTAGAATGGTACCAGGGATGAGGGACATTAGTTCTGTGGAGAGACTGGAGAAGCTGGTGTTATTCTCCTTAGAACAGAAAACTTGAAGAGGAGATTTGACAGAGGTGTTCAAAATCATGATTGGTTTTGATAGAGTAAATTAGAAACTGTTTCCAGTGGCAGAAGGGTCAGTAACCAGAGGTCACAAAGTTAAGGTGATTGGCAAAAGAACCAGAGGCGACATGAGGGAAACATTGTCTTTTACACAGCGAGTTGTTGTGATCTGGAATGCACTGCCTGAAAAGGTAGTGGAAGCAGATTCAATAGTAACATTCAAAATAGAATTGGATAAATACTTGAAGGGAATTTTTTTACAGGGCTATGTGGAAGGAGGTGAGTGGGATTAATTGGATAACGCTACCATAGACCAGCACAGACATGATGGGCCGAATGGCCTCCTTCTGTGCTGTATCATTCTATGATTCTAGACAAGAGTTGAAGAGGACAGGAGCAAAGTGGCTGAATGAGTGGCCAGCGGTGGAGCAGAGTACAAGGAATGGTGTTAGAGGGGTGGGCATAATGTTGGAGATCGCCACGGTAGGAAGTGGCAAAGCCTATGCGAATGAAAAAGGGATTGTAAAGTGAAGACACAAATATTGAAGTTAACTTGAAGCACAGGGGACCAGTAGTACTTAGAGGATAGTGTAATTGGAGCATGAGACTTTGTGCAGGTGAGGCATTTTGAATGAATTGTAACTTGTAAAGTTTTGAGGTGGGATACCCAGTTAGAAAAATGTTAAGAGAAATCAAGCGATAAAGTTACAATAACAACTTGCATTTATATGGCACCTTTAACTTAGTAAAACGTCCCAAGGCACTCAGATTGGCTTGTTTGGTGTGGGTGGGGGGTGGGTAAGGGAAGCTGGGAAGGGCAGAGGTGGGCAATGTTGCAGAGGTGCAAAAAAGTTGTCTTGGTAAGAGTGGATGTGGGCGAGAAAGCTGAACTCGGGGTCAAGCAGTATGCCACAGACCAAGGCTGTGGCGACAGCTGACAAGATTAATGGAGTCAAATCAAGAAGCATATAAATTCTGATGTGGTCATTGGAACAGGAGTAGATCATTCAGCCCCTCGAGCCTGTTCTGCTATTCAAATGAGTCATGACTGATCTGCACCTAAATTCCATTTGCCTACCTTTGTTCCATATCCCTTGATACTCTTACCCAACAAAAATATATCTATCTCACTCTTGAGAATTCAATTGGCAGGACCAGCATCATTTGTGCAACAGTACATGTGGGAATCATTTAATTAGACCCACTACTCCCCTATGGAGAATTCTGTATGTTCAGGTGCATCGCTAGTGTGATTTATTTACATCCTGCACTGCTGGTGTATTTTGTGCTAACTAAATGAACAGCCAACGTCAGTTTTATCAGAACAAGATCGAGCGACAGGAGGCTGCCAGGTCAATGAACATAAAAAGTAGGAGCAGGAGTAGGCCATACGGCCCCTCGGGCCTGCTCCACCATTCAATAGGATCATGGCTGATCCGAACCTAGACTCACGTCCACTTCCCTGCCCTCTCCCCGTAACCCCCAATTCCCTTATCTGCTAGGAAACTGTATCTCCATTTTAAATTTATTTAATGTTGCAGCTTCCACAGCTCTCTGGGGTAGCAAATTCCATAGATTTACTACCCTCTGAGTGAAAAAGTTTCCCCTCATCTCAGTTTTGAAAGGGCAGCCACTTATTCTAAGATTATGCCCCCTAGTTCTAGTCTCACCGCATCCACCCGATCAAGCCCCCATGTTTCGATAAGATCACCTCTCATTCTTCTGAACTCCAATGAGTAGAGTCCCAACCTACTCAACCTTTCCTCATACGTCAACTCCCTCATCTCCGGAATCAACTGAGTGAACCTTCTCTGAACCGCCTCGAGAGCAAGTATATCTTTTCTTAAATATGGAAACCAAAACTGCACGCAGTATTCCTCCAGGTGTGGCCTCACCAATACCCTGTATAACTGCAGCAAGACTTCCCTGTTTTTATACTCCATCCCCCTTGCAATAAAAGCCAAGATTCCATTGGCCTTCCTGATCACCTGCATACTAACTTTTTGTGTTTCATGCACCAGGACCCCCAGATCCCTTTGTACTGTAGCACTTTGCAGTTTCTCTCCATTTAGATAATAACTTGCTCTTTGATTTTTTCTGCCAAAGTGCATAACCTCACACTTTCCAACATTATATTGCATCTGCCAAATCTCTGCCCACTCACTTAGCCTGTCTATGTCCTTTTGCAGGTTTTTTATGTCCTTCTCACTCACTGCTTTCCCTCAATAAGATCATGTCTGATCTTGGGCTCAAAGCCACTTCCCTGCCCGCTCCCCATAACCCTTGACTCCCTTATCTTGCAAAAATTTGCCCATCTCCACCTTAAATGTACTTAATGACCCAGCCTCCACAGCTCGCGGGGGCAAAGAATTCCAGATTTACGACCCTCAGAGAAGAAATTCCCCATCGCAGTTCTAAAAGGGCGACCCTTTATTCTGAAACTATGCCAAGTTCTAGATTTCCCCACGAGGGGCAACATCCTCTCTGCATCTACCTTGTCGAGCCCCCTCAGTATCCTATATGTTTCAATAAGATCACCTCTCATTCTTCTAAATTCCAATGAGTATAGGCCCAGCCTGCTCAACCTTTCCTCATAAGCCAACCCTCTCATCTCTGGAATTAACCTAGTGAATCGTCTCTGAACTGCCTCCAATGCAAGTATATCCTTCCTTAAATAAGACCAAAATTGTACACAGTACTCAAGGTGTGGTCTCACCAATACCCTGTACAGTTGTAGCAGGACTTCCCTGCTTTTATACTCCAACCCCCTTGAAATAAAAGCCAACATTCCATTTGCCTTTTTGATTACTTGCTGTACCTGCATGCTAACTTTTTGTATTTCATGCACAAGTACCCCTAGGTCCCTCTGAACTGTAGCATTTTGTAATCTCTCACCATTTAAATAGTCGTTTGCTTCTTTATTTTTCCTGCCAAAGTGGATAACCTCACACTTTCCCACATTATACTCCATCTGCCAAATGTTTGCCCACTCAGCCTGTCTATATCCCTTTGCAGATTCCCTCTGCACAACTTGCTTTCCCATCCATCTTTGTATCATCCGCAAACTTGGCTACATTCCCTTTAATTGCCACTCCCAAAGCGGCCAGCCAAGTTCACAATTTCTCCTTGTGCTGGTGTCGTTGGCGCGAGGCGATAAAGCTGGGGGGGGGGGGGGGGGGGGGGTGAAAAAAAGTCAATTTTCCATCCGGGGATAATGGGGCGCTTAGCACTTTATCACATCGCGCTCTGCAAGGCGCTAGAGGCCCAGGCGTTAAGAGTTAGCGCCAGCGTTAAACCAGCACTGAAATTTGCAGGCGTCGCTGCATTTACCACACCCAGGCGCTAATCTCTTAGCGCCCCGTTAGCGCCCCGCCAGGTGGCAACGGGAGACGCTAACATACCAAATTTCATGGCCTATGTTCCAGGCCAGAATAATCTGTTTAAAAACAGGAACTTAAAAAAAAAATGGCGCCTCTTTGTACTTGAACACTTGCAAGCTTTTAACCCATTAAGCTGACCAGACAGCTGAGGGCTCATTCCTTTGTTCTTGAATCCATTTATCTATTGTAAAGACATTCTCACTTCAAGAACAGATGCCTTGCTTTCTCAAAGGACAATATCCTGGTTTAAAAATGTAAATATATGAGAATTGAGCTAAAAGTTTAAAAAAAACTATGCAAGTCTCAATAATATTCCTTAAAACTTGTATTGGACATTCTACAGAATATTTGTCGCCCTTTAATGTCAAGTAAAAAGTATTTACATAAAATATTGGTCTTTTCAATTATCGAGCAATGTGAAGCTTATCAAATTAGCAAATTATCTATTACCTAACTCATGAATTTAAAAATGTACTAAAAATCACAGCTTCAGTCTGTTGATTACTGATACACCAGTGATGTTAACATCCAAAAGTGTGACGTTGCAGAGAAATGAAACAGTGGAAAATAAAACACAAGGTGACTAGTTTTCATTAGAAGTAATGAAACCAAAGCATGCTGTTACAATGGATTTTGTGTGGGAAATACTAGTCCCAGAATCTGATCACATCTGAGACACAGTAATACAAGATAGCTTAGGTAGCACTCCATTTCTAGTCCGAGAGACTGCTAGGCTATGCGAGGTGCTGTGATACAAGTCGAACAAACATTAGTTACTGTAATAAGGAACTTTAATGAAAGTGAATGGATTTTGTTTCCTTACTGGTTGGCAATGCTAAAAAAAAAAAAAATTTGCATTTACGTCTCCTGATGTCAGTACACGGGCCATTTAGCAACTCAGCAAATGAGTAGGATTTCAATGGGGATATTAAAATGAATGCTGGAACACACACTTGATTTTGTGGTTTGAGACTGATAGCCGTCACCAAAATTTGTGAGGTCTTTTTAATTCCTGTCTATTTTATTTAACAATTGCAGTGTTATTTTGGGGGGGGGGGGGGGGGGGGGAAACATTTAAGACAGAGTTGGCAGTTTATCTACTGACGTGTTTTGCTTCATACCATTTTCAGCATAGCCATTTTCAATTGGTAAGCAGCATCAGGCTAAAAAAAGTCAGAGCTGTAGAGGATAAAAGTGAGTAGACAGCCAAAAAACACAACACTGAAGATGTGCCTGTACTCCATTTCCCCAAAATCTTTATCCCAGCAGTTAAAGGACAAAGAGTTTGACAATGTCCTTTCCGTCCCGTGTTTAATTTCACCTAGTGTGGAGCAACACTTACAATAAAAGCTAACCTCTCACAAAAGGAACTTCTGCTAACCCCAGCAATAGCTTCTATCTTGCTGGCCAAAATTAATCACGTAAATGACAGGCTTTCTTGCTCCATTTAAAGCAGACCACTGGAGCATTTTTACATTGCCTTTCTCTATGAAATTAGTTCCACGATAAGTGTACAGACGGGAACATTTCATTTAAAAATCCATGTAAAAAATGTCGTTATTTTTGACCTTTTACAAAAATGAGGGGAGTGACAGGAAACCATGCCTTCCTGAATATAACAAAAAAAAAACTTGTATACTAAACCATGTCATTATTTCCTATTGAATAAAATTCCTGAAGCAAGCATAGCACAGAATCGGGAAAATAATGATCCAAGAATAAAATGGCTTAACTATCCAATTCAATGCTCCGTGTTGTACTGACAAATCTCCAAATCATTATTTTCTGATAATTGTATTAGGTACTGTATCCTCGGTTTCCTCCTCCCTCGTTATATCACTGAATGGTGTATGATGCAAAGATTTTACAGATAATAGAAATTCTATTTCAAACATAGGCTTTGTTGCAGCCATCATAATTCAGATGCAATCAGTGTCACAAAAAAATGAAATGCAAAGTGTTTCAATAGACTTTATTGCTGATTAGCCTTTTACCTTGCTGATGCTACTCCCGATATATCAGCAGTTTGTACAGTGGAAGTGCACTAGTAAATACACAATGTCAATCTGTTGTAAAGCAAGTCATACAGAGACTGAATACAATTCACTAGCATTTACAAGTACAGCAGAGCACATTTCAAAATTAACTCATACAATCACTTAAAATAAAATTTCTCCTGTACAGTATATGAACTATTACCATTCACTGCAGTTTACTACCCAGGAAATCAAATCCAATTTAAGACTGACATTCTCAGTGCAGGGTCATTGAAGTTGAGGTTCCATGCTGTCCCTTACATATCACAGCTTGTTAATGATTCCAGGGAGTCTTTTAATACCTGCATCTTACCTAAATCCATTTGGTTTGCTCATGCTAACGCAAGTGGAGGAGTTGAGACTTTGTCTATAACCGTTGAGCCACACACAAATAAAAAATAGGCCCTGCAGTAGCCTTTGACCATCTTAGTGTCACAGCATATTTTAATACAGTGGAACTCTGTCATTCAATGTGCAGTATTTAAAACTGTCAATAAGCAGGAAACAGAGCTTTACCTCAGGATTCAATTTTCCTCACAAATGTTCTACTTTTTTTAAGAAAATGAAATTAACCATTTAAATGGCAGCAGATTGGTACCATAAATCTATAATTTGTTGCTTTTAACATAGGAGGGTGGGTCTTATGGTTTCACAGATGCACATAGGAGTCCAGTCTTTTGTCTCCACACCACTATAAACAGAGGCGTCACTGAAAACAAAGACATAGTTGACAGCAGCCAGAGCGGCTGAAACTGTCCCTGTATAGGTAGGAAGGCGCCTTCTGCATTTATCATCTGTACCGAGTTTTGTAAACAATTGGGTAAATTGTTGGAGGAAAAGCCTTTTACATGCAGGCTTTAATTTTAAAAAGCCTCTCATTGCTGTGCTACTAGCACAAGAGGAGATCTACAGCGTTATCCACTCAAACTAGCAACAGCCATGTTTTTTGCTGCTTAAACCACTTTGCACAATAAAAAGAGTGGATTTATCAGAAGTAGGAGTGTGCAGAGCTACGTTCTGAAGCTGGTACTATAAACAGGGTAAAGAAACAAGTCAGTCAGTCACTTTTTGTAAGAGATCTTTAACATTCCTTCTCAGAAGGTACTGCAAACACAATTAAAGGATGAAAAAGGCAAAAAAGGACAAATATTTGCAGGAACAGGTTAACAAAATATATAAAACACAAGTCATGTACACTGAAGATCAGCAATTTAAATACATCTGTAGGACACTGATCATTTAGGTTTCCTTACATATCTCAAACTCAGGATTTTGCAACAAAAATGGGTGGGGCACTGGGGAAAGCAGTGGAAACAGCTCGAGTCTTCTGGCCCCCTAAATATATAAACAGATTGACAAAACCAATTGAATTATCTCATAATACTAAATGTTAACAGGTCATCTGCACACGTTTTTTGTAACGCTCGTAATGGATTAGAGGAAGCCTAGAAACAGACATTTTGTCTAGAATGCCCCTTCATGCAATATGATGCTTAGCTCCAGTGAAATCATGGCAGAAAATGGTCGCCGATCCACTAGCTCCACACACGCAAGTTCATTCCATACAAAATAACTGCTTCTAAACTTTTTTCCCCCATCCCATTTTTCCGACTCTCCTTTTCCCTTCTGAGGGCACCAACTCATGCTTTGGTACAGTTCCGCGGAGCACCAGCAACCTCCAGGACTTCCAAGTGTCAACATGTGCTATTCAACTGGAGGAAGCATTTCAGCTGAGCCCAATTCGGTCTTTGTTTGATATCGGCACACAAGTATTTTGCAGCAGGATCAAATGCACAGCAGTTAGAAACAGGAACAAATTTTCACCCCTCCTAGCCATAGCCACCATGCCCAACTGTACAGTTACGAACACTACCCCGGACTAAAATCTGGACAGAACCTAGGGCCTCCCTGATGTGTATGGCTCAAAAATGCAGAGGTGCATTTGCCAAATGGCACATTGTGGACGTGCTCTAAAAGGCAGCTCTAAAGCACAAGACGGGGTAAAAGACACACTGGTAAGCATGCAGGTATTGCTTTTTCAACAGTTATGATGGGATGAGATAATTCACTGGTCCTTCACAGTTAGTGAGCTCCACTATACAAGATTTATAACACATACTAGAGACACGTACCATTCAAAAGAGAAAAACAATGCACGCCACAAAGTCGTTAACTCTTTCAACAAGTCAGATATCATTATGCAACCAATATGGCATGATTCTCTTTAAATTTCACTTTCCCCTTTATTAAATAATTTTGGTTCATTTCTATGGAAGCACTTCAGTTTTTGGTAAACTTCATGCACACATTAGTACTAGGAGTGACAATTTAAATGGTGGAACAAATAACCCAGAGCAGGTCAACTGATTTATAGTGACCTGGATGACACTTTAAATCCTCCAATACAGTCTGATTACATGATGTCCAGTGCTGTTAATAGCACATCTGATAACCTCAAAAATTAACTTGACATCATGGTTTGCTCTGTTACTTTAGCATAATTGTGCACAACCTATGTTACAGCTAGCCACCATTAACGCTAACTTTAATGGCTACACTGAAAGATGATGTTGTAATTGGACATGCAGGTTAATGCCATCCATAATATTGTTTTGTGTCAAATGAAAGGGCAAACATTCAATGCTGCTCAATATGGGCTCCTCCTAGCAACTTGGATCTTTCATGAAGTAACTTTTCTCCACTGTAAAGTTATGTTATAATTTCATCAGGTTTATTAGACTGTGGAACTATTTTCAATGCATTATTACTTCAGCACTACTTGTGCATTGGGAACATGTCCAGTCAGTGCTACTGGAGGAAGAGGCAACATAAGCCGTTTGCAAGCCTTGCATCTAGTAGACGGTGATAATCATATGCTGCTAAATGCTAATGAAGTTGCAAACAATGCCCAATATGCCTTGCAATCATTGAGAGACAAATGGGCAACTGCAGTATTTAAAGACATTTTATACTCACTGTATTAAAACTACTGCACTACATAAGTTAAAAAAATCATTTGAATCAAAATAAAAAAGGCTCTAGTCTTTATCCATTACTCACCCTGGAAATTTTTTTTATTTTATTTTTTACAGTAATTGTATTTCAATTGAGTCAAATCTTAGACAATGAAAGTAGTGACTTAAATAGCTACATTCCAAATTATATTATTCACTGTCCACCCATGAGAATATGGGCTACATCACAACCATAATAGTCCAAGAAAGTCAGACTTTCTTCCACTCGGTCCTTTACTCTTGCATGTCATAGCTCAAGCCCAGTCCTTCAGCTCCTTCAAGATAACTGTTGGCAGAATTCACCAGGATCCGATAGCCGTGTAAATGCCATACAAAATTCTCCAATGGAGTATTGGCTGAAGTTCACAGCCATTTAAAACATAGGAAGGATATCCACTCATTTTTTTCCCCGATTTCGGCTATCTTAAAAAAAAGAAAGGAAAATTACTGCATCACAGGCCGATTAACGAAGGTTACAATAACAAGTACCTGCACTGAAGAAACACATTTCAGCTACTGGATTTTGACATTATAAAAAGCAATCATATTATACAGATGTGCACAGCAAATGCTTCTGTAACAGCAACTGGACAGTAATCCATTGTATGTGAAGCCTTTTGGGACATAAAGTTGCTGTACAAATCCAAATTATTTATTTCACCAACTGCAAGTTTGTTGATATAAATACCAGAGAATTTCTAATAGTAGAATGCAACAAGTTTGCTGATGATTTAAAAAAAAAAATCCATCAGCTCGAAACAACTTCCCACACTTGTGGGCCGCTAAAGAAAATTGATGACCGCCAACCAACTACTAGAGTCTTTGATCCATATACAGCATCTGTTGGCAATGCAACGCTCTGACTATGTACAGTAATGTCCTAAATCAATTAAACTTTAGCAAATATGTACTACTGATGATCTCGCTCAGACAGTATTTAAAGGATTTGTTAAGAGTCTGTTTTAGGATTGCTTTGGAAAATAAAATGCTGGCCAGGACACGAGAACTACCCTCCTCTTCAAAAAGAGCCATGGCAATTTTTTTTTTTTTACATCCACCCAAGAGGGTAAATAGTACTTCGGTTCAATGTCTCATCCGAAAAGGGCTCAAGTGCCTGCTTCTGACAATTCCCACTTGTATTAGGTCCCATCTCCTCTTATGGGTGCAGGTTCAGTAAATGGGGAGAGGATTAGAAAGGGGCTAATACAAGAACATTAAAAAAAGTTAGAGAAGCAATGTGGAAATGATAGACCAGCAAGATTAGCTTTTATTGTAGGAATAATGCAAACTGATTCAAAAGGATTTAGATCTTTTAGGCAACTGGGCCAAGCTGCGACAAATACAGTTCAATATGGATAAAAGTAAAAAGAATTAGTATAGAAGCAAGGAACTGAACGAGGGAGTTAGTGTTAAATAAAACAATGGCATAGCATACTGGTCACAAAGAGGTCTTCGGGTGAACAGCAGATAAATCACTTCAACCATCACCAGTGCTCAGCTACCAAAAAAACATGGCAAATTACATATTTACAGTACAAACCTAGTTATATAGTTGCTGTACAAGGCATTGTCCAAACAACACCTGGTGTAGTGTGCCATTCTAGTCACCTAATCATATAAAGCATATTAATGACGTTAAAGTATTCTGTATGCTTCTAAACCCGGTATGCTTCTAAACCTGAGCATTCGCCTACATTTTGAAATAGATTTTTAAAACATAGACCCTCCTGTGCTCATTTGCATTTGTAAAAGCAAGTTTAAAATAAAGAACATAAACATTTCATTAGTAAATGTTCAAAATTCATTGCATTGTGGTTTGGAGGAAGACATATGTGCAAAATTATACTCTGTGACTGAGACATCTTCAGTGAGGCAAAATACTTCAGTTTAACCACATTAATTTTCTATGGCAACTATGCACATAAATCCCTTTGGAAACCAAACCATTCAACCTGGCTAGACAGTAAGTGTCTGTCTGAATCACCGTCGAATGAATAATTTACTTATAGCCCTCTGTAAACAGTCATAGTCAGGAGTGAAAATGATATGAAAATGAAAGAAGAAGGCTTTCAATAAAAAAAGAGCTTATATACACAAAATACCCAGTAATTTGCACAATTTAAAAATTAAAATCCCTTCCAATACTAAAAATGAATCCTATAAAGAAACATGGAGCCTCATCAGCACATCTCAAATTTGGAAGCCAGTGTTGAGTGAACATTTAGATCGAACTGAACTCACTGTGGTAAATGTTAGTTGATGTGACCCCTCCACACAGACATCTCTTACATTCACACAGATTTCTCTGGTTGGGAAGTTGAAATAGGGCAATACTACCAGTTAACAGAAGGCATAATGATGGTGATTACCTATCCATTTCTTTGCTTTGTAGTGCAAAGCTTTATTTATATTCATAATTTTCACAATTCACAGAATCCATTTTAAGGCCTAGGTTAACAACCCTTCAACAGAATCATTAAAAAAAATAAAATTTTGGATTGAACTACAAAAAGAAATCATACAACAGTATAAACTCAAGACTGGTATATCAGTTACAAACAGTACAAATACTCCAATAAAATTCACACTATAGACTGGCACTCTACTTTCATTTTGACCAGGAAATGACATGGGACAACTTAATGGAGGAGGGGTGTAAAACAAAAAGGGAATCAGGTTAAATTCTAAACCATAAACTTGAAGAAGCTTACTAAGTTCAGATTTAAAAAGTTGTGATTTTTCCTCTTTAAAGAAAGAAAAATCCCAGTTGCAGCAGCAACAAACATTCAAAATTTAGTGCCTTGAACGTAGAAAAACATCTCAAAGGGCTCCACAGATGCGTAAGCCAAGGGAGATTTTAGGGGGGGGGGGCTAAAAAAAAGGCTTGGGGAGAGAATTCCAATGTACGGGGCCTAGGCAGTTGAAGACATGGCCACCAATGCTAGGGCAATTGTAAGGGGTGGGAAAAGGATTGTAGTTTCTCGAGGAGGTTGGAGATAGGTAGTGGCAAGGCCTTGAAGGGGAAGGGATTTAAATAAGATAATGAGAATTTTAAATTTGAGGTATTAGGGGCCAGGAGCCAATGTATGTCAGCAAGGACAGGACGACAGACAAGAGGGACTTGGTGTGGAGTAGAATATAGACAGAAAGGATTTGCAGGAGTCGAAGTTTAGGGAGTGTGGAGGATGGGAGGCCAGCTAGGAAAGCACTGCAATAGTGGAGAATAAAAGGTGACAAAAGCATGGATAAGTATTTTAGCAGTAGGATAATATTAGAGGTAGGCAGTCTTTGTGACGGAGAAAATTGGGTCTGAAGCTCAGCTCGAGGTCAAACAGAGAAGTTGTGATAATCTGGTTTAGAGAGACAGTGGCCAAGGACGACAGTGGAGTCTGACTTTGCGGTGGGGCCAATGATGCTGCTGCTTCGGTCTTACCAATGTGTATACGGAGGAAACGACAAATCATCCAAGACTAGATGTTGGAAAAGCGGCGACAGTAGAGAGATTGCATGTCATGGTAGAGCTGGATGCAGTGAGCATACATTTGGAAGCTGACCCCCATGCCTGTGGGTGATGTTGCCAAGGGGCTGCATGTAGATGAGGAAGAAGAGGAAGGACCAACAATGGATTGATGCAGGGGTGAGGTCATGGAGGGATTTGAGAACAAGGATGATAATTTTTTAAATCGTGGTGTTGCTGGACCAGAAACCACTGCAGGTCAGCGAGCACAGGGGTGATGGATGAAAGGGACTTGGTGTAATTAAGGATACAGGCAGCGAGTCTGGGATGAGCTGAAGTTTATGGAGGGTGGAAGATGGGAGGCCGGCCAGGAGAGCATTGGAGTAGTTGAGTCTAGAGGTAACAAAGGCATGGATGAGGGTTTCAGCAGCAGATGAGCTGGAAGGAGAGAGAGAATATACCACGGTCACAGCAGAATGTTGTTCGTGACTTTGGTTGGTGCCATTTCAAATGTTTGGGGGGGGGGGGGGGGGAAGAGAGATGTAAGGCTGATTGGAGAAATTCAAACAAAGTTGTGGAAGACGACAACAAGTTCAATAACTTAAGAAAGGGAAATAGTTTGCAAGTAGAGGACGTTAAGGGTGGGTTGTTTCATGAGGGGCTAATGATAGTTTTGAAAGTGACAGTCCCTATAACAAAATAGGGAAAACCACAAAGTCAGCTAGCATGGGGCAGGCAGGAGTTTGGTTGGTTTAGTGGGAATGGGGTTAAGGAAGCTGACAAGGTAAAAATAGCAAGAGAAGTGAAACAGCTAAAAAGTCTGCAGATCAGTGATGGGATAAGTTGACATAGATAGTTCAGTTATGGAGAGGGAGTGGATTAATTAGCTAGGGTTGGGGAGGGAGGAGCAGATGGCCACTGGAATCAGAGCAGAGGAGGAATGGAGAGTTAGTAATCAAAATTCTAGCACAGGAGGCCATTCGGCCCATCGTGTCAGCTCTTTGAAAGAGCTATCCAATTAGTCCCACTGCCCTGCAATTTTCTCCCCCTTCAAGTATTTATCCAATTCTCTTTTGAAAGTTACTATTGAATCTGCGTCCATCACCCTTTCAGGCAGTGCATTCCAGATCATAACTCATGTAAAAAAAAAATGTAACAGCAGGAGCTCGAAAAGCTGATCCAACCCAGTACAGTGAAGGGTCCCCTCTGGTTCTTTTGCCAATCACCTTCAGTCTGTGTCCTTTGGTTACAGACTCTCCCCATCAAAACCCCTCATAATTTTTTGAGTACCTCTATTAAATCTCCCCTTAACCTTCCTGGTTCTAAGGAAAACAATCCCAGCTTCTCTAGTCTCTCCATTTTTTACAAAAATATGTGAGGTCTGAAATCACTGCAGGAAGGCTCAAATTGGATTTGGATAGTTCCCTTGAGCATTGCTTCAACATACCACAGTGCTCCATAGGCCATCACATTCTTCAGGAAATCAAATCTTTACTAAACCCTAGTTCAACTAGTAATGGCAAATGAGAAAAGTAACCCGATGAACATTAGGCAAAATTTGCTCTAAGCACACATCTGTTTAAAGAAAAAGCTTCACTTGCTTACTAGCCAGCTCTTAATGACTAATGTGACTGTTATACTGAAACTAAGTACCATAATCTAGAGGCAGCATATAAAGTCCAGATTATTAGAAAAGACCCAGTTATGTTAGATGTTCTCCATGGGCCAGCTCCACAGCGAATACTCATTTTAAGTTTTACCCATGTAGATCCTTAGTGAAAAAACAATGAAAAGCTATGGTAAACCTTTATAAATTATTGGTTAGACCTCAGCTAGAATATTGTCTCCAATTCTAGGCACCACACTTTGGAAAGGAAGGAGGTCAAGGCCTTGTGAAGGTGCAGAGTAGATTTACCAGAATGGGACCATGGGTAAGGAAATTCAGTAACGTAGAGACTAGAGAAGCTGGGATTGTTCTCCTTAGAGCAAAGATTAAGGGGAGATTTAATGGTAGTGTTCAAAATTATGAGGGGTTTTGATGGGGCAAAACTGTTTCCACTGGCAGGCGGGTCAGTAACCAGAGGAAAAAAGATTGATGATAATTGGCAAAAAAAAGCCCGCCGAGGGGGAAGAGAGATGGGGAGAAATGTTTCTCTGAGTTTTGATCTAGAATGCGCTGCCTGAAAGGATGGTGGCAGAATATTCAATAGTAACTTTCAAAAGGGAATTGGATAAAAATACAGGGCTATGGAGAAAGAGCAGGGAGCGAGACAAATTGGTACCTCTTTCAAAGAGCCGGTACAGACACAATTGGCCTCCCTCTGTGCTGTCCGATTCTATTAAAAAAATATTACAATAGAGCTGCAATGCACACAAATTTTTTTTTTAAAAATGCACAATTCAACAGACACAGCAAGACAAATTTATGTAGAACCCACTACCGGATTAGACAATTAGTACAAATACATGGTGGCAGAAAAGCAACTTGAGCTACCATTATTTGAGTGAAATGTGTACGAGAACTTGGAATACATCGGATCTCCTGGTGAAAGCAAATCAAGGGGCAACACCAACTACAGTAAAAGGCTTTATTCGTAGACTACAAGAGACTGTTTCTCCAGGCTATACAAAATTAAGTCACATAAAAATCTCTGGATCAACACAGAATGCCCCATACTTCTGATGGCTTTGTAAAATCTGAATGTTTTTGCAACTTAACTGGGATAAGAATTAACATTTTTTATGTTTAAGAAATGTTTAAGTAAATAGCACATTTCCAAATCCAATAATATCCATTGTTGCTGAATATACAACCTTAAATGGAAAGGATGTCTAATTATAGTTACAGCACTAAAATCTCAAGCTTGACAGCATTAGACAAACAAATGTATCCAAATAAATTGAGAATCCTAAGTTTACAAGTATAGAATCCTTTGAATACCTTTTAAATTTTTCAAGATCCTTCTGTTGGTTTCAAAAGGAGGGTAAAGTAGTTGGAATAAAACTAGTTACTGGAATAACAGGTTCCTACAGGTATTAACATTGCAAAAAATTCACACCAAGTGACAAACCAGGAATACAAAAAGAATCCCCTCCAATTTACACAGGTAGTTACTCACCGCTGATTTATTGGCCCAGATAGTCTGATGCCTACAGGTGTGTACGTGGTGTACCCACCCGTAGGGACATCGGAAATGCCGGTTTCAGGCATGCACTGAAAACCGGCATTTCCGATCTGTCAAGAATGCTCTCGACAGATCCTCCGCCTGTCCTGGAGAAGGGCCTCTGCGGGCGGATAGCTCCGCTTTTTGGAGACCCTCTGCCCGCAGAAAACCCTTACAATTCTTACGCCTGGTAAAAGCAGGTGTACGGCCTGCTTTTACCAGGATAAGAGTTGAAAAAAGTTTTTTTTTAAATTCTCATTGATTTATCATTTAAAAATACTTTTAAAAAGTTTATTTTTATCCCCGTAAAAACTATATTTTTCAAAAATTTAAATGTGATGAAATTACAATAAATGTAATTTTAAGTCATTTTAAAAATGTGATTTCAATGTTTTTTTTTCTTTTTAAAGTTTTACTATGTTTTTGGGGTGATCTCCATTCATATATTTAAACAGGTCTTCCAGAGGCCTGCGATCGGAAAATACTGGCCATAATCACTCTCACCAGATATTGTATGTCCCTTCACACAAGTTAAGCCAAAAAGATTCTGTTGGTAAATTCAGTTCCCAATTGACTTTTTGGCAACTTTTAAAGTTAATGCTGCAAAACTTGGTGTTAACAGAACAGCTCATAACCCAACAAACTCTACCTACAGCACCACTGCTTTATTCACTGTGTATACACTGCTGTACTTAAGTGAAAAGGCTAATTGTCCTGTAAAGAACTGTTTAAAAAAAAAAAAAACTGGCAATTGTTCAGAAGCCTAATGAAAACATAAAAGGATATAAAAATATAAAATCCAAACTCTAACTGCCTCAACCAACTCCAGCAAAATTCTCCAATCAGCAAGCTGAAGGATATAGGCAAAGAGGAGTCTGGGAGTACTCAGAATGAGGTCTTCCTGCTTCCAAACACTGTCCTTGAACCACGCCTCTAAAAGCAAGGCACTGCAGCAGTAACAAAATGTAATTAGATCATCCTTCATACTAAAAACAAGCTTTTTGGAGGGACTGATCCAATATCACAAAAATACCCCAAAAGGAGTTTGATATTCTACATTAGAACCACTGGTTAGCATTTCTACCATTAAAGACTTGCTACAGCAATGCTCTTCACCGACACACAAGAAAAGGGTCAATGTTAGCCTAAATTCTTGATTGGATGCATTATTGTAGCCGAATTACATACTGGAAAGTTCGCTCTACCATTCCATGAAAGAGCCATATACACCAACCAGAAAACCACAGCTCCTCCCATATCCCACTGCTGCTCCGATCACTCATGCAACTTCTCTTCCCTCCCCCATATGAACCAAGACAATAAGCATGGATATAGCACCTTTAACAGAGTAAAACATCCCAAGCTACTTCATAGGATCAAACAAAATTTGGCACCAAGCCACATAAGGAGCTATTAGGACAGGTGACCAAAAGCTTGGTTAAAGTAGTTAGATTTTAAGGAATATCTTCAGAGAGGGAGAGAGAGCTAGTCAGCTGAAGGCACAGCTGGCAATGGTGGAGCGAAGGAAATCGAGATGTGCAAGAGGCCAGAATTGGAGGATCAAAGATCTTGGAGGGTTATCGGGTTGAAGGAGGCTAGAGAGATAGGGAGGGGGGGGGGGCGAGGTCATGGAAGACAAATTAGATTTTAAATCATTAACAATCTTAAGTTTGCCTGTTCATTCTGGTTTACAGAATATGCTTAAAATATTCCTAGAGCACAAACCAACAAATTCAGGTGGTCGATAATTTATTACAACGGGGGGGGGAATTTTGCGAGCCCTGGGGTGTGGAGGCAGGACTGCCGGGAAAATGGTAGAAACTGGGAGAAGGTACCAACCCCATGCCATCTTCCTGGGAGGCGGGTCCCCGACTCACACAGGGACCCATCTCCACGAGGCAGGAAGGGGATTACAGCCACTTAACTGTTTGTTAACAAGCAGTTAAGAGGCTTATCCCCATTTTACCCACACAAGTGCGGGCTTCCCGACGGCTGCGAACCTCACCAGGGTCAGCGAGGCGAGCAGTGGGTCTGCGGGGGTGAGAGGGGTCAAAAAGTGCGCTATGGAGGTGAGTGACGGGTGCAAGTGTGGAGAGGCAAGTATGGGAGGAGTGTGTAAAATGTTAGAAAAAGTTTACTTACCTTTGCTTCTTCCTGCAAGCTTCAACCTTGGGGATCCGGAGATTCCTCATCTCAAAAGGCAGAGATGTCAATGGCTGATGCAACAGCCATCTGATTTCTGCTCAGGAAAGAGGTTTGGTGAGTCTTCAGTGAAAGGACTCACCAAAGAACAGAGATCGTCAGTGTTTGACAGCTTCTCAAAGCTGTCAAACGATGACAATTCATCTGTCAAAATTTTTTGACAAGATGAAACGTCATATGCTGACTTCCTCGGTCACCAGCTTTCCCTTAATTGGTCTAAGCCCCCAGGGCAGGCTTAAAGTCAATCAAGGGAAAATAGCGTCAGTTGGCCGGACGTTGTTGTGGGCAGGACTGAAACCAGACAACCAGCAGTCCCGCCCCCAACGCGTCCTCATTGATAAAATCCAGCCCAATGTCACGGAATTTATACCAAAAATGTAAAAACTCAAAATATACATTACAATGCTGCTGCATTCACTGGACCTTTTCCCCACTCCAGGGCCTAGGAAGCTTACAAAAGGAGTCATGGTGCCGCTGAGTTCTGGGAAAACACTGCAGAACCTGGAAAAAGCCACTGGCTTGGGGCAAGGGCCAAGCGCATACGGCAGCAGTGGCAATGCATGAGCCTAGTAATTGCTTTTGGCTACTGCTCCACTTCGCATGCAAGGGGAACTCAATGAATTACAGTCAGCAATTCCCTGACATTGCCTCTTATAACAAATACATACAAGCGGTTTGCAGAAGATTTGGAGAACTGTTCATGGCCTTGTCCTACACCTCTATCCTCCAATGCAAAAATAGTGGTCTTGCTCATGAGGTCTGAATAAATTCAAGGCCAGATAAGGGGGGGTATTGCTTCTGCTTTGGGTGCAATTTCCCAATTGCACCCAAAACTGCACAGTTACTGCAACAATTTGCATAATCAAACGTAAAATCTTCAATGAACCAGCGCAAATCAGGCAGCGTAATAGAACACAATTGTTTCATCTTCTATCCATTAAAACATATTCCTTGATGTATTCAAGAGTGATAATCTGGAGCACTTTTATTAATACAGCTAAATCTGTGTTTTACCACCAAAAATAAGCATTTTTAATAAGTGTCCAGTCCTCCACCCGTGAGTAACCTGATTAAAATGACTAAAAATGACTTAGTTTCATTGGTGTAGGCTAGTCAGTTTCTTAGTAAATTAAATATTTTGGAGATAGGAACTGAATCTTGAACCAGCGTAAAAGATTATACTAAACTCAAATGCAAGTGGTTTTGGGCATAATTCATTTGTGTTTAAAATTCCACAATCTTTTGCGCTGGTTCGGCTGATTCCGCCCAGATTGCGCTGATATCAGTGTAAATGAGTGGAAACACAATCCCTAGGTTTTTGAACCAGACATTTCCATTGTTGTACCCATTTTCATACCTTTCCATGGACTCAATGTTGCTGGTTACATTACTGTCTGTTGCAGCAGTAGACAATAGTACTGCTGATCAACGTCAAAAGTTTTAGTTCCCTTCCACAGAAGTCAGGTGATTGTGATCGACATAGTAGAATTCGGCTGTACTTTATAGCACATTGCCATAACCAACTGATAAGGGTGGCAGCAGCACCAGCATGTATTTATATAGCACCTTTAACGTAGTAAAACATCCCAAGGCACATCACAGGAGTGTTAGCAAACAAAATTTGACAGAGCCACATAAGGAGAAATTAGGGCAGATGACCAAAAGCTTGATCAGAGGTAGGTTTTAAGGAGCATCTTAAGAGGCGGAGGTTTAGGGAGGGAATTCCAGAGCTTAGGCCCTTGGCAACTGAAGGCATGGCCACCAATGGCGGAGCAATTTAAACCAGGGATGCTCAAGGAGGCCAGAATTCTCAGAAATTACAGAGACAGGGAGGGACGAGGCCATGGAGGGATTTGAAAACAAGGACGAGAATTTTAAAATCGACACAGCCTTTAAGTAGTTTAATTCTTCATGTGCTTAGACCTGTGAAAAGTTACAGGCGTACGAGTACTGTTCCACATATATTTCCAGTGTTAACATTGATTATCCCATTATCCCAAGTTTAAACAAACATATACACTAATTAAAAAGACACAGTAGTAAATATACCTATTCTGGCACCCACCGCAATATACGTATTCTAGTCCCTCCTACATTTCAAAAATAAAGAGAGCACATTTCAAAAATTTATAAAAAAGTACAGATTTGCATTTAAAATAATTTCCTGTAGTATTACTCAACTAGTCAGAACAGGGATATTATGCCAAATAGTATTACCTGGGTCATCAGCTAGGGTTTGGCTGTAATTTGAGTCTTGGAATCTAACGATACTGCGAGGGATACTGCACGATCTGGGAGCACAGAGGTATTCAGTGATTCTACATCGCATGGAATGCAGTCAAGGGGTTCAGGAGCACAGAGTGTGGGTGGGTGCCAGAGAATGTGATTCAAATGGCCCTTTGTCACAGTTCCACTCGTCAGTCTCCACCCAAAGCCATCTGTAATCCCTTTTTGCACAGTCAAGCATCCACACCACTAATTTCCCCATCATCAGCTCATTCTGTCTCTACATTCTGCCTTAAAGCAATTAGTACATTATTAGGTGAGTTTGCTAATTTAACCCAGTCTAAAAGCTGGAGTTAAATAACACTAAAATTTCTTGCCCCTCTCCTGGGACCTGCGCTAAGCAACGCTTGTAGCGCCATAGCAGAGGCCTGTTTACCAATAACATTTCCTTTGCCTTCTGCTGAGCTTTGAACGTTGGATGCTGGGGCCTACATCTAAATATTCAATTAGAAAACCCCACGGTGAAGCACGCCCAAAACACATGCCCAGATCCACTGATGAAGCCAGAAAGCCTTCGGCCTATAAATTTAATTGTTGAAAAAAAATTTGGTCTGCTAGCTTTTCAAAAACCATTTTTGATTCATCAACAATTGCTTACATTGAAACTGTACATGGGAATTTCCAAAGTTAAAATGTTGATATGAAAACATTACCAAAAATCCAGACAACAGGAAGTTTGTGGACACAAAGTGCGTGTGATTACTAGAATCCTATTCCAATCAGAAGCTCTTTGCTCAGGACAAAGTTCCATTCTATGTACTTATGCTTGGCCTTTGGCCCTCAATTTGTCATCTTACTTCTGCAGCACCACTCCCTCACGTCCAAATTTAATACCTTTGTCCCCCATCAACACCTTTAATTTCATATCCTGGTTGATATCCCGATAGGGCCCCCATTTCACTACCTTGCGTGCAAGGGGCACAGACTTGAGCATATCTGACACACAACTGGTTTAGCCCTCATCACTAAATCTAGCTGATCCACATCAAGTGCCACTGGCCTCACCCCCCCTCTGCCAAAACCACCCACTAATCCAAGATCATCCTGGAGAGTAATCATAGCCCTCTGGATTCATTCCTCCACTACAACCATCTCCTTAAACCGCTCTTCCCCAGTTGAGACCATACTTCAGCTGTTTGCCCCAAGCTAAACCTCCCTCATGGCTACTCCTATCCTAACCATGAACCCTATTCCCCCCCCCCCCACCCCCAAAATCTATTTTCTCTTCACTCTCTTCTCGTGCCCTGGTCTTGGCCACAAGACCCACCTCCTGCTCCCTTGACCCCCTTCCCCACAAAACAGAGGACCACCCAGCTTTTTTTCTTAGCCCCTTGCTAGCTGACATTGGAAATGGTTCCTTCTCTTCAGATACTGGCCCCCTCCCTTTCAAAACCACCATAACCTACTCAAAAAAAAATTATTGACTGACCCCTCGGTCCTTGCAAACTAGCTCATCCTCTACAAAGTTCTTGAACATGTCACCTCCCAAATCTGTGCCCATCTTTCCCACAACTCATGTTTGGATTTCTCCAATCAAGTTTCTACCCCTGCCACAGCACTGCAATGGCCCCAGTAAGTCACAAATGACATCCTCCGTTATCTATCTTTGACGTCTCTGCAGCCTTTGACATATTCAAGCACACCACTCTCCTGATGTCTTTCTCTGTCCAGTTTAGTGGGATTGTCCTTGCTTGGTTCCACACTTGCCCATCTAAAGTACCTGCAGCAACAGACTCTCTTTCTGCCCCATTACCTCAGGAGTCCCAAGGGATCTTTCCTTAGCCCCCACTTCCTTATCATGCTCTCCCTTGGCGACAATCACCATAGACAAGGGGGAGCTTCCACATGTATGCCTAGCTCAACCTGGGTGCGAGGGCAGGAGGGCTCAAAACAGAAAAAAATAAAATAACCTAAAGATTAAAAAAAGGGATGAGAGTTAAGTCCATGTCAATCAATCACATTAGGCACTATTTTTAGACACTGCAGGTTAACAAAATAACTGATCAAAACACAACGGAAACTAGGAGCAGGAGTAGGCCATTCGGCCCTTCGAGCCTGCTCCGCCATTCAACGAGATCATGGCTGATCATCCAAACCCTAGCACCCGGTCCCTACACCGACAGCCATCCCACCCAAGCCCTATCCCCGTAACCCCACGTATTTAATCCCCCCTAACACCAAGGGCCAATTTTTTATCATGGCCAATCAACCTAACCCGCACATCTTTGGACTGTGGGAGGAAACCGGAGCACCCGGAGGAAACCCACGCAAACACGGGGAGAATGTGCAAACTCCACACAGACAGTCACCCGAGGCCGGATTTGAACCCGGGTCCCTGGCGCTGTGAGGCAACAGTGCTAGCCACTATGCCACCATGCTGAAACAAACAAGAAAGTGATGTTAGAATAGGTGCTGAAAACAACATCAGGGCACAAAAGCAGGACAGGGTCGATTGCCAAATTAAAAGTTCTATACATTAATGTATGTAGCATTAAGAAATAAAACAAGTGAATTAGAAGTGCAAATTCAGCTTAGAAAAGGGCAAGACCTCACGGCCATCACCAAGACCCAACTACAAACAGGGCGATAAATCTTCCAGGTTAAATGGTCTTTAGAAAAGGACAGGGAAATTGGAAAAAAGGAGTAGCAATATTGACAAGGGACACTATTACAGCATTAGAAAGAGGGGTTATCCGTAAGGGTGAGCAGGCAGTAGAAAGGTTATGGATAGAATGGAATAGGATGCAGCACTTTGGTGGGAGTTGTTTATAGACCTCCAGATAGCAGTGACAGAGTAGCAGAATACATAAGCACAGAGATCAGAGAAGCTTGTTGCAAAAACAGTATATAATGGGAGACTTTAATTTTCATAGACATCTGGAGTCCCAAAATCAGCAAATTTCGAGAGTGTATTCAAGACAGTTTCCTGGAACAATATGTTCTTGAACCAACAAGAGAACAGGCCATACTTGATTTAGTGATGATTCATGAGCTTGAAATAGTCAATAATCTAAATGGTAAGGGAACACCTAGCTAACAGTGACCATAATAGGATAAAATTCTATATTCGTTGAGGGAGAAGGGCGAGTCACGAGCCAAGGTTTGATGACAGATGTAGATGATATTATAATTGGAAATAATAAGCAGTAGACTTATTAAATAGCTATTTTGTATCGGTCTTCAAGTAGAGAGGAGGATAAAACACAAGCAAAACTAAAAATAAATCAACAGGCGGAACTAACTAGATTGAACAGAAGTAAAAAAAAAAAAAATGGGTGATGGAGAAACTAATGAGATTAAAGATGGACAGATTTCCAGGACTCCATGGTTTCCACCCTGGGTATTAAAGGTGGTGAGTAAATTGTTGACGAGTTACTCATTATCTCCCAAACCACTCTTGATTCAGGAACTGTCCCCCTGGATTCGTAAATTACCAATGTCACTCCACTATTCAAGAAGGGCATGAGACAGAAACTAGGCAGTTATAGACCTATCAGTGTAATGTCAGTTGTGGGGAAGTTACTAGAATCTGTTATTAGGGACAGCGTGACTGAGCGTTTGGACAAATACAAGCTGATATGAGCGAGAGCGGATTTGTACAGGGCAAGTCATGTCTAATGAACCTAGTTGAATTTTGAGGAGATAACTAACATGATAAAGGAATGTCCAATTTGTATGGACATTATTCAACAATATTCCACATAAGAAACTTAACAAAATGAGCATGCATGGAATTAGAGGTAACCTATTGGCTTGGATAGGGAATTGGTTAAGAGGTAGGAGAGCAAGTAGGATAATGGGTATAAACTTCAATTGGCAGGATGTGTAGACATGTCCTCCAGGGATCTGTACTGGGGTCTCAGCTTTACACTATATTTATATATAAATGACTTGGAATAGAAAGCCGTATACCCAAGTTTGCTGGCACAGTAAATAGTGTAGATGGGCGCACAAAGTTGCACAGATACATTGATAGATTGAATGGGCCAAACTGTGGCAGATGGAGTTCAATGTGGGAAAGTGTGAGGTCATCCACTCTGGATCCAAGAAAAATAGATCAAGAGAGTGTTTTCTAAATGGCAAGAAGCTAGACACTGGAATGAGCAGAGAGTGTTAGGGGTCCAAGCACAGAAATCACTAAAAGCTAGCGGACAGGTACGAAAAATAATTAAAAAGACTAATCGAATGTTGACCTATATCCCAAGATGGCTGGAATACAAAGGGGTGATAGTTTGTTACAGCTGTACAGAGCTCTGGTTAGAACCCATCTGGAGTAGTGTTCAGTGCTGGGCACCGCACCTCAGGAAGGATACATCAGCCTTGGAAGGGGTGCAGTGCAGATTCACCAGGACAATACCGGGCTAAAGAGGTTAAATTATGGGAACAGGCTTCCCTTGAATATAGATTAGGAGGGTGATCTAATTGAGGTGCTTAATGATTAAAAGGTGGTGAGTGAGTGGAGAGATAGACACTCTGACTATTTCCTCTGGTGGGATAATTCAGAACAAGGAGGCATAACCTTAAAATTAAAATTAGAGCTGGGCCATTCAGAGGCGATTTCAGAAAGGGTAGTGGAAATCTGGAACTCTCCCCAAAAAGCTGTTGAGGCGAAGTCAATTGAAAAATGTCAAAACTGAGCAATAGATTTTTGTTAGGCAATGGTATTAAGGGGTTACAGAACCAAGGTGGGTAGAAGGAGCCAAGATATAGATCAGCCATTATCTAATTGAATGGTAGAACAAGCTCTAGAAGCTGAATGGCCTACTCCGGTTCCCAAACTCTCCACCACCATACTCGACCTGTCCACTGTCTCTTGTCAGACTGCAAGCCTGATGTCAGGTCAGGACGAGTTTCAATTTCCTCCAGTTAAATACTGGGAAGCCATCACTGCATGTACCCTCACCACCAATTCCATCCCACTCCCTAGCCAGTCGCAGGTGAATCAGGCCATCCTATTTGACCACATGCTCAGCTCCAGACACCATACCCTCTATCACAAAGAGACCTTACTTCGAACTCCATCAGTGATGTCCACTCCTACCTCAACCCATCTGCCACTGAAACCTACAGCCATGCCTTGGTCATCCAGACTTTACTATTCAAATGCTCTCCTGGTCTGCTTCCCATCCTCCATGCACTTCAGCTCATCCAAAACTGCTGTTTGTATCCTATCCCACACCAAGTCCCTGTCACCTGTCCTTGCCAACCTACATTGGGCCCTGGTTCCACCAATGCCTCCAATTTCTTATCCTCGTATTTAAATCCCTTCATGGCCTTGCCCCTCCCCATCTCTAACCGCCTTCAATCCTACAACCTTTCCAACCTCTCCCCAAAAGAAACTTTTCCAAACTCTGGCTTTTGTGCATTTCCCCTCTTTACCCCACAACTGGTGGCTGTACCTTCAGCAATCTAGACACCACACACTAATTCCCACCTTAACAACCCACAGCTGTTCCACCTCCCTCTCCGCTTTTAAAACCCACCTCTTTAACCAAGCTTTTGGTCACCCCAAATATCTCGTGGCTTGGCATCTATTCCTGTTTGAATATGCCTCTAAAGCACCTTTGGCATTTAATGCTAGTTGTTAAGAGTTTGAGCATTTCTGGAGAAAGTTGAAATTTAAAGAATGGAACTGATCAAAATGCCTTTAACAAGGAATCATTTGAAAGAAACAGCTTGAATTTTGAAACAGACTCAGATGTATTTTAGGCTGACTAATCAAAGGTAATCATTCCCCAGCCCAAAACTTGAACCTCTGGAAATGCAAGTTTCTTCCATTCCTTAACAATTAACATCAACAAAAAGCACCCATAGTATGAATTCCAACACATTTTTCTCAGATGCTGATTAGGCGCTTGGTCTGCAAGTGATGGGAGAATTTCAGAGGAGTGCTATGTAGAAAGTTTATCGGGTAGAAAAATCTTTTCCTAAATCTACTGAGCAATCCAGTGAACATTTGTAATGTTCTGTGAATTCTGATTATTTTTATACAACTAGAGATAAGTCACACTCATTTCTACTGTAATGCAATGCTTCATTAGACAAATAATATGTAGAAGAGTTTAAATGATCAGAAAGATAAGTCAGTCTAGCTGAAATTAAAAGGTTCTGTACTTATTGTTTAGACACCTGGAGTCAAATAGTCATATAACCATTTCAGTGCTCTTTCTACAATGGCTGTAGACTCACATAATTGCTTTCAAAAAGAATGTTAAATACTGTGGCTTCCTCCCCTTCCACCCATTCTGATGAACAATCTCGACTCCACCCTTTGGCAGGATGGAGAACCAATGCCTATTTTACTCAGACTTCTCTTCCATCTATAATCTTCAGGCTTTTAAAACCCTAAGTTTGACATTACTCAACCACTACTTCTCACTTACTTTCTCTTTGCAACTTTTTTCTCACATTTTAAAATGTTCATAAATAATCACAAGATACATTTGGTCTGGATTTTGTGGTCAGCGGCAAAGTGACGGCGCTCACCGCTGACCTTAAAGAAAGCTGTCCACAAAGATCTAGTGATCTCGGTGATATGGATTTCACCTTTCCAGACATTAATTTCATTTTGGCGTCACCTATAGGGGATCTCCAGCATCCAGTAGCAATGTCATCAAACAGGCTAAGCAGCCAATCACATTGAAGAATTCTCAGACAGCAAACCAGGAAGTAAAATGCACTGATTATCCATCACTTTTTAATCATTTTACAGAGAGCGAAACAAAGATTGGAACATACACATGGGATTAAAAAGGTGAAATATGGGGAAATTCAACTTTCCACAAACATAAAAATTAATTTTTCAGGGCCAGAGGGGTTGTTCTATGACTCAATGCTGTTAAAACCCAGTTACACCTCATTCAACAAGGCTTAACTTGAGTTTTTTTAAAATAAAAACAGTGAGATTAGTGTAAAAAAAAGTTCACGTCAATTCAAGTGATTTCAGCAAGTAAGATGAACTGCCAGTTAATCGGTTTTTGGATCTGTTGAATGAGGGAAGAAAGTTGACCAGGATACCTCCCTATTCCACTCGAGAGTAATGTCATGGAATGTTCTGTCTAACATGAAAGGCAGATGGGGCCTAATTTTAACATCCGAGCGGAAAGACCACCTCGGACAATGCAGCACTCCCTCACTACTGCACTGAAGACGTATTTTCATACTAAAAAAAAAAAGAGGGGTTTGGTTAATAAAAAGTTAGGAACATGTAACAGGAGTAGGCCATTCAGCCCCTCAAGCCTGTTCCACCATTCAATTAGATCATAGCTGATCTGTACCTAGACGCCTTTTACCAACTTTTGCTCTGTATCCCTCAATACCCTTACCTACCAAAAATCTCAAGCGACCCAGCATTCACAGCCCTTTGCGGGTGAGCTGCGTTGTTTTAGATTTCCCCACTGGAGGAGAGAGTTTTGCTGCATCTATCCAAGTGTCAGTCTTGGCTCAGTGGTATCACTCAGCACTGACTCAGAAGATTGTGGGTTCAAGTCCCACTCCAGAGACTTGTGCATATAATCTAGGTTGACACTAGGGTGGCATTGCCCAGAATATCAAGCAAGAAACAAAAATAAAAAAAAAAGAGACTGAAAATAGGACAAACATCTTCCTCTTCAAGTTATGAACTGCTACCGTGTTTGCAACATCTAAACTGGTCTATCTGCAAACTGAAGTGTTGATAAATTCTGTCCAAAACTTAGCAGCAAATACGGAGGTAACATTACATAAAACTAAAAAAAAAAATACCCCACTAACTAACACCACCAATACTGTAACTTCATGTACTTTTCTGAAGTCTACATAGGGTAGCACAAGTCTGGAAACCCCCACTTACAAGATTCACATTTTGTCTGCGGACAGGGTGAACCATTGAATCGTTTGCATTTTTAAACTCAGTTTCAACCTTGCTCATTCCTTGCAACCCTTTATAGTCTTTGCTACATAAAGATGGAGTTATTTAAAGAATCGGTCTTATGCGATTGTGGCCCATCAGGCTTTAATTATATGTTTCCCCCTCCCTCTACCAATCCACAACTTGTATTCTACATATACAGTAGATCTTCTGCGAATGAGACGAGGAAAGTTGGGGACAGAGGACATGGAAATTAGCGAAAGCTGAAATTTATAACCAATTACAGTACTAGGAAACCATTTACTCAAATATTTGGAAAGATATGCCAGGTATACTAATAACATTAAAAAGTTATTGGATGCTGCAATGGGAGAGCTAGGATAGGAAAGCAGAGACTAAAAAGGCTGTCCCCCAAAAGAACAGCTGTGCATCAGCCTTGAAAGTGCATGCATACCCTCAAACAGTAAAGCACCCTCTAATGTCCAATCCCAGGAGTTGCTACAGCCAATTGTAGTGCCCCTGCCACTACCTTACTAAGATCAGCTAACACAATATAGACCAGGAATTGAACCAGAGTCATTCCTGGTCTATAAAAACGAGGCAGGCTTTACTTCAGGATGGCTTCTAGTCTACATTTCAACCAGATAGAAAACAACTTGTATTTATATAGCGCCTTTAACGTAGTAAAACATCCCAAGGCGCTGCACAGGAGTATTTTAAGACAAAAAAAAGACACCAAGCCACAAGGATAATTGAGGTGGACAGGTTTAGGCAGGGAATTCCAGAGCTTAGGGCCTAGGCAACAGAAGGCACGGCCACCAAAGGTTGAACGATTATAATCAGGGGTGCTCAAGAGGGCAGAATTAGAGGAGCGCAGATATATCGGGGGGGGGGGTTGTGGGGCTGAAGGAGATTACAGAGATAGGAAGGGGCGAGGCCAGAGGGATTTGAAAACAAAGGATGAAAATTTTGAAAAAAGAGATTTGTGTAAACCTTGATGGCTACCATAAATTAGGAAATATTAAAAATACAAAAGCGAGTAAAGCGACCACTTAGGAAAAAAGTTAATTTTGATTGTAGACTTGAAACATCTTGCCAGAGATATTTAATTGATCACATAAGCAGCAGCAAAAATTACTACTGCAGAATAATACTGCTCACTTATTTTTGTGGTCAGTTAGGTGACACAGAAAACCATCACCATACTTAATTCTCCAAACCAAGTTACTTAAAAATCCACAAAAGGTAGAGCGTTTGTTTGCTCTACATGGAATGTACACTTTCCCCATTAGGGACACACTTTATTTACCCAAGACCAGAGAGCTTAACCAAGGTTGGCAACACCAAGGATTAACCCTTCCCCTTCCTCCCAATTGTGTCTGAAAATACTGCTGGAGTTCAACAACAATAAACTTGCATTTATATAGCACTTTTAACATAGTAAAAGGAACATTAACAAAATTTGACAGACCACACAAGGAGATATTAGGACAGATGACCAAAAGTTTGGTCAAAGGAGGTAGGTTTTAAGGAGTGAGGTAGAAGCGAGAGGGGGGTTTAGGGAGGGAATTCCAGAGCCTTTGGGCCTAGGCAGCTAAAGGCACGGCCGCAACAGTGCAGCGATTAAATTGGGGCTGTGCAAGAGACCAGAATTGGAGGAGCGCGGAGATTTGAGGGTTGTATAGCTGGAGGAGGTTACAGGATGGGGAAGGGCAAGGCTATGGAGGGATTTGAAGACAAGGATGAGAATTTTAAAATTTGAGGCATTGCCGGACCAGGAGACAATGTAGGTCAGTAAGCACAGGGGTGATAAATGGATGGGATTTAGTGCAAGTTAGGATACAGGCAGCAGAGTTTTGGATGAGCTCAAGTTTATGTGGGGTGGAAGATGGGAGGCTGGCCAGGAGAGCATTGGAATGGTCAAGTCAAGGTACCAAAGGCATGGTTGAGGGATTCAACAGTAGATGAGCTGAGGCAGGAGTGGAGCCAGGCGATATTATGGAGGTGGAAGTCGGCAGTCTTGGTGATGGAGCAGCTATGTTGTCAGAAGCTAATCACAGGGTCAAATATGGCACCCAGATTGCAAACGGTCTGGTTCAGTCTCAGACAGAGGCCAGGGAACAGAATTTGCGGTGGCGTTTGAAGACAATGGCTGCAGTCTTCCCACTATTTAGTTGGAGGAAATTTCTGCTCATCTAGTACTAGACGTCTGACAGCAGTGTGACATATCAGAGGGTCAAGAGAGGTGGTGGTGAGGTAGAGCTGGTATCATCAGCATACATGTGGAACCTGATGTGTTTTTGGATGATATCGCCGAGGGGCAGCATGTAGATAAGAAATAGGTGGGGGCCAAGGACAGATCCTTGGACTCCAGAGGCAACGGTGCAGGAAGAGAAGCCTTGGTAGGCGATTCCCTGGCTACGACTGGAATCACGGGATATGGGGAATCGGGCGGGAGTTGAGGTCGAAAATCATGATCTTATTGAACGGTGGAGTAGGCTTGAGGGGCCGTAATGTTATGTGCGTCTGGATACATAAAAATGGAACCAGGCGAGGGCAGTCCCATTCAACCGGACAAGAGGATGTTGGAGGAGGATGGTGTGGTCAACAGTATCAAAGGCTGAAGACAGGGTGAGAAGGGATAGTTTACCATGGTCACAGTCACACAGGATGTCATGTGACTTTGATGAGGACCGTTTCAGTACTGTGGAAGGAGCGGAAACCTGATTGGAGGGATTCAAACATGGAGTTGCAGGAAAGAGGGGCACGGATTTGGGAGGCGACAAGGGAAGTTGGGTGGTCAGCAGTTTGGTGGCAATAGGGTCGAGGGAGCAGGAGGTGGGTGCTCATGGACAAGATGAGCTTGGAGAGAAACTAGCGAAAGATGCAAGTTCAGGGCTAGGGCAGGGGGAAATGTTTGGGGAAGGTGGCCTGGTGGGCTAGAGGAAAGGAAGCAGCAGGGGCAGCTGGATGAATAGTCTCAATCGTTGTGACAAAGAAGTTCATGAGCTCCTCATACTTGTTGGGAGGGTGGAGGAGGCAGGGGAAGAGGGGCTTAAGACGACAGTTTTAACCAGCTAAAACTGCTCAGTTTACCAGCAGAGCGCACTGGTAAACATCCTGCTGCTTTTCCAGCCAGAATCACGCTACCCATTAGTGCATTGTCCTCCAGGGTTATCTGTAACAAAATGACAAGTCTACTCCTTCAGCTTCCTCGAGTCGGCTCCGGGGTGAATTATCAACAGTGTCCTAGAGTACTGCAGAGGAGGAAAAATTCAAATCATTGCAGCTGTCTGAAGTCCAAGTAATGTTAAGTGTTGAGACAGAATGCACGAGCTTGGTTATGGTACAACATGGTGTGCTTGAAGCATACACTGGGTGAAAAATATAGGAAGGAGTCCATTCCTTAGTAACTAAATAAAAAAAATTGCAATTTCAATATTATTTAAACACACTTTAAAGCAATGCAGTCCTGCTGCATTTAAAAAAAAGTAATGCTGAATGGAGGAGGATCTGGAGACATGCCCACAACAGAAACCAATTGGATATTTTTTTACTTGCTGGTTGTGGCACAAAGATGAACATTGCTTTTTGTAAACTACAGAAATATACATTATACCTGGTAGGATAAAGTCATTAATAGGCTTGAGTGCTGTCAAAACGATGGTGTCATTATATCCATCTGTTGAACAGTTCCCTTGATCGCTGGCTGGACAACTCCTTAAATACCAGGCATCTCATTGTACAAATGGGATCGACATACTGGGGATTACCTGAGCGAGTGGAAGAGTGGCTGAGCTAAAGACTTCCGATAGCCCCTATGACAAACAGCTCTGTGGCCAGAAGCTTCCAACGGTGAACTTATATTTGGTTACACTAGCCCAGAGAGTTAGGAAAGGCTGGGATACTCTGACTCTGGTATGGTTTTGTCACACAGAAGTGAGTGCGTTTCAACGATCAATTTTGTTATAGGAGGTAGCCCTGGAGAAGCAACCCCATCTTTTTGACATCAAGGATGACAACAAAAAGTTTGCAAATATGGGGCAAGTCACTCATCACACTTGTACACAGACTTTCGATGGGATTTTGCACTGGAACTTACTGCACGAGGCAAAAAGTGCAACGCCCACTACAGACCTGGGTGAACAGGACAAGCAACTGTGCATTTCCTTAACCAATCAGATTGGAGAATCGTTAATGAGCAGCAGAGTCTGAACCAGGAAATGTCAGTGAGAATATTGAATTCAATGTCAAATCAAGTACAGAAAGTTAAAGAGGGGGAAAAGACACCACACTTGGTGAAAGTTAACTTTCAGTGCAAGAGGTTGTTTGGCAGTAATTAAGACTTGCAGTGTTAAAAGGGTACTTACTTTAGAAATGGACAGGCCCTAACTTTTTCTGGCGCGTTTAGCTCCCATCTCCGAGCTAAGTAGAGCAACTTCACACCATTCAATGTAGTTAATAGAAACATAGAAGATAGGAGCAGGAGTAGGCCATTCGGCCCCTCGAGCTTGCTCCGCCATTCAATGCGATCATGGCTGATCATCCAAATTCAGTACCCGGTCCCTGCTTTCTCCCCATACCCCTTGATTGCTTTAGCCATAAGAAATATATCCAACTCCTTCTTGAATATATTTAATGAACTGGCCTCCACCACCTTCTGTGGTAGAGAGTTCCACAGGTTCACCACTCTCTGGGTGAAGAAATTCCTCCTCATTTCTGTCCTAAATGGCTTACCCTTTATCCTTAGACTGTGTCCCCTGGTTCTGGACTCCCTGACCATCGGGAACATCCTTCCTGCATTTGGTCTGTCCAGTCCGGTCAGAATTTTATAAGTTTCAATGAGATCCCCTCTCATTCTTCTAAACTCCAGCGAGTGCAAGCCCAATCGACCCAATCTCTCCTCATACGTCATTCCTGCCATCCCAGGTATCAGCCTGGTGAATCTTCGCTGAACTCCTTCCATGGCAAGAACATCCTTTCTCAGATAAGGCGACCAAAACTGCACACTATACTCAAGGTGTGGTCTCACCAAGGCCCTGTACAACTGCAGCAAGACATCCTTGTTCCTGTACTCAAACCCTCTTGCTACGAAGGCCAACATACCATTTGCCTTCTTAACCGCCTGCTGCACCTGCATGCTTACCTTCAGCAACTGGTGCACAAGGACACCCGGGTCTCGTTGCACTTCCCCTTCTCCCAATCTATTGCCATTTAGATAATAATCTGCCTTCCTGTTTTTGCCACCAAAGTGGATAACCTCACATTTATCCACGTTATATTGCATCTGCCATGTTTCTGCCCAATCACCCAACATGTCCAAATCATCCTGGAGTTTCTCGACATCCTCCTCACAGCACACACGCCCACCCAGCTTTGTGTCGTCTGCAAACCAGATATTACATCTAGTTCCCTTGTCTAGATCATTAATATGTATTGTGAATAGCTGGGATCCTAGCACCGATCCCTGCGGTACCCCACTAGTCACTGCCTGCCACTTGGAAAAAGAGCCGTTTATTCCAACTCTTTGCTTTCTGTCTGCCAACCAGTTCTCTATCCAAGTCAATACCTTGCCCCCAATCCCATGTGCCTTAACTTTACACGCTAATCTCTTATGCGGGACCTTATCGAAGGCCTTCTGAAAGTCCAAATACACCACATCCACTGGTTCTCCCTTATCTATTTTACCAGTTACATCCTCAAAAAATTCCAGTAGGTTAGTCAGCACAATTTACCTTTTGTGAATCCATGTTGACTTTGTCCGATCCGATCACTGTTTTCCAAGTGCTCTGCTATTACATCTTTTATAATGGACTCTAGCATTTTCCCCACTACCGATGTCAGGCCTACCGGTCTGTAATACCTCGTTTTCTCTCTACCACCTTTTTTGAATAGTGGGGTAACATTAGCTACCCTCCAATCCATGGGTACTGTTCCAGATTCCATCAAATGTTGGAAGATGATCAGCAATGCAGCTACTATTTCAAGGGCCACTTCCTTAAGTACCCTAGGATGTAGATTATCAGGCCCTGGGGATTTATCGGCCTTCCATCCCATCAATTTCCCCAACACCATTTCCCTACAAATACTGATTTCTTTCAGTTCCTCCCCTTCATCAGCCCGTATGTTCCCCAGCATCTCTGGGAGGTTATGTGTCCTCCTTTGTGAAGACAGAATCAAAATATGTATTTAGTTGGTCTGCCATTTCTTTGTTCCCCCATGATAAATTCCCCTGATTCTGATTGCAATGGACCTACGCTTGACTTCACCAATCTTTTTCTCTTCACATCTATAAAAGCTTTTACAGTCAGTTTTTATGTTCCCTGCAAGCTTACTCTCATATTCTATTTTCCCCTTCTTAATTAATCCCTTTATCGAATCCTAAACTGCTCCCAATCCTCAGGATTACTGCTTTTTCTGGCCAATTTATATGTCCCCTCCTTGGATCTTATGCTATCCTTAATTTCCCTTGTTAGCCATGGTTGAGTCACCTTTTTTGTTTTATTTTTATGCCAAACTGGGATGAACAAATTCTGTAGTTCATCCATGCGGTCTTTGAAGGTTTGCCATTGCCTATCCACCGTCAACCCTTTGAGTGACATTCCCCAATCAATCCTACCCAACTCGTGCCTCAGACCATCATAGTTTCCTTTATTTAAATTTAGGACCCTAGTCTCCGAGTCAACTACTTCATTCTCCATTTTAATGAAGAATTTGATCATATGATCGCTCCGACCCAAGATTGCTAATTAATCCTCTCTCGTTACATAATACCCAGTCTAAGATGGCCTGATCTCTGGTTGGTCCCTCGACATATTGGTCCAGGACACCATCCCATAAACACTCCAGGAATTCCTCCTCCACAGTATTGTTACTAATTTGTTTAGCTCAATCTATGTGTAAATTAAAGTCACCCATGGTGACTGCTGTGCCCTTATTGCACGCTTCTCTAATTTCCCTTTTAATGCCATCCCCAACCTCCGCATTACTGTTTGGAGGTCTATATACCACTCCCACTAACGTTTTCTGCCCCTTGGTATTTCTCAATTCAACCCTTTCAGATTCCACACCATCAGAGCTAATATCCTTCCTTACAATTGTGTTAATCCCTTCTTTAACCAGTAATGCTACCCCACCTCCTTTTCCTTGTTGCCTATCTTTCCTGAATATCGAATACCCCTGGATGTTGAGTTCCCAGTCTTGGCCATCCTGGAGCCACATTTCCGTAATCCCAACCAAATATCATATTCGTTTACCTCTATTTGCGCAGCCAATTCATCCACCTTATTACGAATGCTCCTCGCATTAAGACACAAAGCCTTTTTGAAGTATTTGAACGGTGACTTAGATGGCGAGATACTGTAAAGCACAGCTTTTGGAGGAGCAGGGCATCTCAGGAGAGCAGCTCCCGGCGACTGCATATGCCGAAATCAGGACATTGCTATCTGATTTCCACATAAATAACGGTGAGCGCCATTAGCCTCACTGCTATTTCTACTGCAAAATCAGGCCCACACGGTTTAGGAACGGGAGTAGCTTTACTAACTACTGTTCATTTATGTTTAAATGTTTGTTAATTTATATCCTCAGTCTTGTTTTGACAGTATACATTCATCTGCCTACCAAAGACGAGGAGTCACGTGGCAGCACATTATATATTCCATAAAGGTTCTCTACAATTAAGATATTGGACAGACAGGTTTAAGGTCCTAGCACAGGAGTATGCAGACAGTGAACCGGACAGAGTAGGATAGCTAGTGTAAAAATCCAAAATCATAACAGTGCAATATCACAGACGTGTTGACCACAGCAATTACTTATACTGGCTAGACTATAGCAAGCAAATGAGTAATGTGTTTTTTTGCAACTTTTCTTACTTTGTTCAGAAGGTGTCAACTCCTTGCTAGAGTACAGTTCCATGGATATCAGTGGCCTC
The DNA here is from genome assembly GCF_052327205.1 of Somniosus microcephalus. Classification (NCBI taxonomy): domain Eukaryota; kingdom Metazoa; phylum Chordata; class Chondrichthyes; order Squaliformes; family Somniosidae; genus Somniosus; species Somniosus microcephalus. The sequence goes on along the minus strand of NC_140994.1, from coordinate 53,371,304 downwards.
TGGTAGCTTACCCAAGCAGTCATGGTTTGCGAACCTTGACAGCAGGCATTGGCAGGCATCACAGCACAGCTCAACTGTATCTCACAGCAGAAATCAGGAATAGGAACGTGGGCGAGTTTAAAAATGTACAAAAGGGATTCCATGCAAACGTTGTGCAAGCTAATATTACACATCCTAATTTCAAGCCCATAGTATGTTAAGCTCTTCTCACAACAGGGAAATATCAATTTTTGGTGGCAATACCAAACCTCAAGTGAGTCACTGCAGCAATGAAAATGGTGACAGATGATGACCATTACAAAAATTAGGCCTACATCTTGTTCTTTAAAACTTGAATTAACTTCTTGAAAATGATTTAGACGCCCAACATTTAAAAAAAAAAAATGCTCACCACAAAAAAAGGTAGCTTCTATAGGCAGGCCTATGCTCATGAAACAAAACCCAACCTTGTGTGCAAAATGACTGGGATAGCATCCCTCAGGGCAACAATCTAACCTTCTATTATTCAGATATATGCCAGAGTTATGACTGCCCACCTTCCAGACCTCTTCGATTGCCGAGTTTAAAATGTACACTGACTGACCATATTTTCAGACAAAACTACATATTTTATATTAAAAGACAAATTTATACAGAATCTAAAAAAAAGCACTTAACTATTTCTCACCAGTATTGTAAACATATTCCAAGACTCAATAAAATGCTTGAAAATGTTGAAGTTGCTTAAAAAGAGCAACTCAGCCTGCAAGAAGACATGGAACGTGGTACACCACAATAACAACAGGAAACGCTGGAAAAACTCAGCAGGCCAGGAAGCATCCGTGGAGAGAGAGAGAAAGAGTTAATGTTTCTGGTCGAAGACCTTACGTCAGAACTGGAAAAAAAAACAGGAAAGGGGATAGATTTTAAAGCAAGTAGGGACTGGGAAAAGGGGTTGAAAGAACAAAAAGGGAAGGTGAGCGACAGGATAGAAAAGGAGAGATTAAGAGACATTAAAAGGAACAAAGGATGGCTCTGGCAGAATGAAGGACAGCTGCCATGTGGGAGGGAAGAAAAAAGCTCAGACGAAAGTGTGGGGAGATATATATACACACACACACTATATGGGGCTGAGGTTATGACCAAAAGATGAGGTGCTGTTCCTCGAGCTTACGCTGAGCTTCCGTGGAACAATGCAAGAGGCAGAGGACGGTGAGGTCTGAGTGGGAATTAAAGTGACAGGCCACCGGGAGCTCGGGGTCCCCCTTACAGACTGAACGGAGGTGTTCCACAAAGCGGTCACCCAATCTGCGTTTGGTCTCCCCAATGTAGGAGACCACATCGTGAGCAGCGAATACAGTATACTAAATTACAGGAAGTACAAGTAAATCGCTGTTTCACCTGGAAGGGGTGTTTGGGGCCCTGGACAGTGGGGAGGGGGCGGTATAAGGGCATGTGTTGCATCTCCTGCGCTTGCACGGGAAGGTGCCGGGTGAAGGGGTGCTGGGGGTGGTAGAAGAGTGGACTAGGGTGTCTCGGAGGGAGCGGTCCCTACGGATTTCCAGCATCCGCAGTATTTTGCCATTGTAATAGTACACCACAAGTTTATAGCAGAGAAGGAGGCCATTCAGCTGGCATCAGCTCTTTGCTAAATCAATTCAAAACTAATCCTTTCTCTCCCCCATAGCCTTGTATCTTTACATCTTTTTAAGGAAGAATTGGATAAGGATCTCTGCTTCAACCATTTTCCATGGCAAAGCATTTCATGCTTTAATAAACTGGAGTAAAGAAATGTCTCCTTCCCGCTGATGATCCCTCATCAGTTACTCCCCAACTAGAAGAAAGTCTTTCCTGTCTGCCTATCAAAGCCCCTCAAGTTAAAAAAAACCTCCTTCTGTGCTACAGTGGAAATAGTCACAGTATCTAATGTCTCTTTATAATTTTCCATCCCTAGCAGCATCTTGGTAAACCTGTTTTTTTTTTTTGTTTTTTTTTAAAATGTGTTTATGGGATGTGGGCATCACTGGCAAGGTCAGCATTTATTGCCCATCCCCAATTGCCACTGAGAAGGTGGTGGTGAGCCGCCTTCTTGAACTCCTGCAGTCCGTGTGGTGAAGGTACTCTCAGTACTGTCAGGTAGGGAGTTCCAGGATTTTGATCTAGCGACAATATACTTCTAAGTCAGGATGGTGTGTGACTTGGTGGTGGTGGTGTTCCCATGCGCCTACTGCCCTTGTCCTTCTAGGTGGAAGAGGTCGCGGGTTTGGGAGGTACTGCCGAAGAAGCCTTGGCGAGTTGCTGCAGTGCATCTTGTAGATGGTACACACTGCAGCCATGGTACGCCGGTGGTACAGGGAGTGAATGTTTAAGGTGGTGGATGGGGTGCCAATCAAGCGGGCCGCTTTGTCCTAGATGGTGTCGAGCTTCTTGAGTATTGTTGAAGCTGCACTCATCCAGGCAAGTGCAGAGTATTCCGTCACACTCCTTACTTGCGCCTTGTAGATGGTGGAAAGGCTTTGGGAAGTCAGGAGGAGACACACTCACCGCAGAATACCTAGCCTCTGACCTGCTCTTGTTGCCACAGTTTGTGTGTGGCTGGTCCAATTAAGTTTCTGGTCAATGGTGACCCGCAGGATATTGATGTGGTGGATTCGGTGATGAAAATGCCATTGAATGTCAAGGGGGGGCAGTGGTTAGACTCTCGCTTGTTATATAGTCTATGACTTTAATGCTAAACTGCACACAGTACTTGAACTGCGACCTAACTGAAGATTTGCATTAATTTATTACTGCATTATTTCTGCACTCAATGCCCCTATTTCTAAAAAACAAAAATGATGGCCTATCAAATCTAGACTCACTTTTCAGGGAATTTTGTATTTAAATCCATAGCGCTCTGTTCACTCACCTTCTTTAGTATCCTTCCATTGAGGGTATAACCACATTTCTTATTTTTCAGCCCATAAATATATTACATCATACATCTCCACATATTAAAATGCATCTTCCATGTCTTTGCCCAACTAACTTGTCTATGCCTTTTGGAAGTCTTCCCAAACCCCCTACTTATCAAATTTCAAGACTGCACTTTTTCACTCCAATCCAAATTATCTTTAAAAATGCAAGACCAAACGTGGACCCCAGCACGGAGTGCTAAAGTACACCATTTCCAACACTTCTCATTCCAAGCAACACCCATTTACCCTTGCCTCTTGCTTCCAGTCAACCAACTTTCTACTCATACATGTCCTCTCGTTACAAAAGTTGAAGGCTATGGTACAAGCCTCAACACACTTTATCGAATACCTTCCGACTATTACACCACAGATCACAGAAACAAAGTTAACTAAAGACATGGAGAAAGGCGGCAGCAAAAATGTATCGCTTCGCAACAGGCAGAGATCTTACAAGAAGCTCCGAATATACACCCAGATAAACAGGATGTAGAAAGGAGTCTGAATGAGTTGTTTACATCAGGCAAAGCCTATTAGAAATTTCACGTTTGGCAAGCAACCCTTTGTGAAAGCGTGTCAGCTCGCCATCACAGGCTACAAGATGTCACAAAGATGAAAGAAAAAGAAAATGCCATTAGTGTGTACTGCCTGCAGACAGAATTGTATATTCACTATTTACAGGTTCAGAACAAAAAGGATAGAAGTTGTCAGCAGCTGCCATAGCTTCAATTTTAAAAATCCTAGAGCATTGGCTTAGCTAACATTCATAGAAAGGGATATTAGAAACAAGTTATAATGATGCAGGGCAGAGTCTTTATCCATCACTATTGCCATTCGATGTCAATGAACACAAAACATTTTCCAGAGCCCAGTGAATAATAAAGGGTTAAAAAGAATGGTATTGAAAAAGTTAGCATGCATTAAATTCTTACAAAGTGAATTATCTTGTATGGCAAAAGTATCGTGCTATCTGACATTAAGACACTGAACAGATGTTTTCTACGCAACATAATCAAAACCTATTTAGAGGTTATTCTAAATATAGACATGGTATTTTAAAGGCTATTCCTGAGGCTGCATCCTTCACAAAACATGGAATTGACCACTGCAATGTGGCTGCAAAGCACAAACGTAACCCATGTGGTAACAGAAGTAAACCATTTAAGTTACATTAGTTTAAAACTCAAGGCATCCATTAGGAATTATTTTCAGCTAAAACTCTTAAAAGACCATCACAAGTTCCACGAACAGCTTCAGTTTTAATTTTGGGAACCACCATTAAATACTGTTCTGTTTCAAATTCATGGAATTTAAGCCTATACAAACCTAAAACCAAGTAACTATTTTAGATAGATATATATATATATAACAGGCACCTAAATATCCAGAAATCTCTCTTAACCGGCAAAATTCAGGAGTAGGTTCAGGTAAGTTTTACTATATTAGTGGCCGTGTAACCGGGGTTCCTGCACCTGTGGCCGTGCAACGGGGACTCCTGCACAAGTGCCCTGTAACCGGGGCTCCTGCACCTGTAGCCGTGTACGGGGCTCTCGTACCTTGGCAAGTATACCTCTATAATCCGGACTTTTTGATCAACCGGCACCACGCCGGTCCCATCGGTGCCGGATAAAAGAGTTTCTTAACCAAAAAAACAGAAAATTTGAGACACAAGGTCAGCAACATTTAATGTACAAAATACAAGTCTTCATTTTAGTTGACATTTAAGGCATTGTTTATTTTAAGCAACATTTTGAATATTACATTAGTCACTAACCAGCATAAAAGACTGAAGTGAACAGTTGCAATGCATTAAAGCACTTAGTACTGGATTGAATTCAGCAAGTTATTCAGGGCAAGCGAACCACACCAGAGTCTAAATTCATAGAAAACTGTATGAAATGCAACAGTGACTATCTTTTACTTGGTCAAATTAATTTTAATTGTACATTAAGGAGTCAGAAATCCACATCACATGCCATCTTCTTACAAGCTGCAAATATACTGCATCATTTCAAGAGGGTTAATTTTATAAAAATGGCTGAAAATTTGGAAAAAAGCAATTGGGCAAGGCCATTAGGCAGGGAAATTAATGCCGAGGAAGAATGGGTAGTCTTTAAAATAATTTTAAAGTGAAAAGCCATTATCCATGTCCCAAGCCTTTGGGGGGGGGGGGGGGGGGGGGGGGGTGGAGGAAGAAAGGAAAAGAGAAAGCACATGGAACTAAACAAACCAAAATGGCTAACTAGATATATGCAAGGACAAAAATATAGACTTAAAAACACTAAGATTAAAAGGAATATAATTCAAAGGATAGTCAAATACCGTGTGCAATTAGAGGAGGAGAAGATTAATGGAGAAGATAGACAATTGTGGTAGCAATGACAAAAGCTTTTCCAGCTACGATAGGTACCAGAGGACCATTAAAGATTGTATAATGCCATTTAAAGACACCTTAAAGCAGACTGAAATGGACTCCAGGTATGGCAGTGGGGTTAAATGATTACTGCGCATCAGTCTTCAATCCTGTGGACATTGCTTAACGACCAGTTATGGGTTGCATTGTAGATAAGAATATTGTAAATAGTAAAAGAGCTACATTTTAGACAGAATAAGGAACCATGAAGTAGATCAGGCTGCTAGGCCAGACAACAGCCACCTGAACGGGATTTTAAAAAAAAAATGGGACATGTGCTTTGCAAACCCCTTACCCACATTAACAGTTCGCTAGACTCTGGGATTGTTCCCTTGGATAGGAAGGATGCTCATCTAGTTCCGATTTTCAAAAAAGGGCAACAAGTCAGATTCAGGGAACTATTGGCCCATTAGTTGGACGTCTGTTATAGGCAAGATGTTTGAAGGGATCATGAGATGCTCTTTATGATCAACTGGATAGAGAAGGGGCCCGATGCACTCAACACAGCTTCTGAAAAAGGCTGCATCATCATACTAATTTGCTAGAATTTTTTGAAGCAGTTACTCAGATGGTGGATGAGGAAATTTCATAAAGCCTTTGATAAAGTATCTCACAATAGGTTACTATACAAGACAGAATCTTCTGGAATCAGTGGGAAGTTAAACGGATTAAGAATTAGCTGCATTCCCATAAGCAGGAACTTATTAATGCTTGGGAGACCAGTTACCAGTGGTGTCCCACAGGGATCAATGCTAATAAAAATCAATGGCCCTATTTTCATAAAAGACCTAGATAGGAGTTGGGGAATGGTCCACAAGTTGGCAGATGACACAAAAGTGTGCACCAGTGTTGGGGAACAAATTTCTGCAAGCAGATTTAGATTCGCTGAATGGGCCAAACTCTGGTACAGGTAGACTATTCTTTATCCGCACTTCCGAAAACAGAAAACCTCTAAAAACCGAAAGTTTTTTCGTGGAGCGTAAGTCGTGCGCACGACATGACCAGAGTGGCGCCAAACATGACGGGAGTGGTCCGGGAGCTCTGCCTTTCCCTGTGAGCAGGGCAGAGGGTCACAGAGTTCCCTCCTGGGTAGGAGATTGCAGGCCGAGCCAGGCAGTGTGAAGGGAGGTACCGGGAGTGTGAACCCAACAATACAGCGGCCCGTCTGATAAGTCTTTTCTTCCCCCCCCCCCCCCCACCGGGCGACCTGATTTGCGGGCCAGCTTAGTGTAGGAGTCAGCCGATATCCGGCTTTCCCCACAACTGGCGGCGGCAGTCGAGCCCCAAACCCCTGCTAAGTCAAGGAATTCAGATACGGAGCAGGGGGAGCCGGAAACCTCGATCTAACGGCAGAAATCAGCAGCCGTTTTGTAGGTTTTTATTCTTCCCCTAGCATTTTTTTTTATAAAAACAGTCAGGCTGTGGAAAGAGTCTCTGTAGCTTAGCAACAGCTTCAGAGATGCTTCCATGGCAGGGCCAGAGTGTTTACAAGCTGTTGCTAAGCAACAGTGTTTGTTGTCAGATACGGAGATGAAAACCTTCGGAAATCCGAAAACCGAAACACAGCTGGTCCCAAGGTTTTCAGATAAAGGATAGTCTACCTGTAGATGTTAATTAACTGAGAGAAGTGCAGTGTTTTTGAGCAGGATTAACACCAAGTATGCTTACAGTTTACATGCAACAGCATTGAAATTGGTTGAGAAAAAAAAAAGGATCTTGGCATTATAGTTCAGATTTTTTAAATTTAAAAAATATTCATGACCAATGCCAAGAAGCTATAGCTAAAGCAAATAGGCCCATTATTGCAACCTATTCCAATATAAAACAGAGCACACCATTTTGTCCTGTACATGACCTTGGTTAGACCACATTTAGAATACTGCATCTAGGTTTGGTCCCCTCATATGAATGAATGACAGACAGCTTTGGAAAAGGTTCAGGAGGAGAACCACAAGAACGATTCCCAGCCTAAACAGCCTCATTCACTCACATAGGCTTAAAAAGTTAGGTCTATTCACTTTACAGATGCATAGACTGGAGTGATTTGATAAACGTATATAAAAAAAAATTAAAGGACTAGATTGTGTACTTATTGATAAATTATTTCAATAGATTGGGGGGGGGGGGGGGGTGGAAAGAGAAAGAGAAGGAAGACATGGAGTAGGTCAGGTTAGATGTTTGGTGTGTGTCCCAACCTCCCCACCCCCCTCTTCCCCACCCCCAAAAATCCCACAGGATAGTAGACCTATGGAACAAGTTGCCGGCTCGTGTGGGGATTGATGACTCACTGCATACCTTAAGAGAGCTGTACCAGTTCCTGGCTGGGGCGGAAATCACATTTTATAAAAGATAAGTGAAATAACAGGCAATAAGCATGGTCAATGTTGTCTCCTGGACTTGTTCTAATCATCCAAGGAATAATTTTTTCCCCAGATATCCCCCCACCCCACCAATTGACCTTGGGTTTTAATTTTTTTTTGCCTCCCCAGGTGATCATATGACTGCTGGTGGGTAGGTGGTATCTAATCATGATATTTTACACATCATGACTGTGGGGGGTAGGCTTGATAGACCAAAGGGTCTTTTGCGATCGTAATCTTCCTACGTGTTGTATGACTTGATGCTCTTAGCCAGAAACATGCTGTACTACAATTCTCTCCATACTGTTCAATCTGCAGACATGGTTTACTTGATTTAGTTACACAGGGAACAATTCCCCTTAATATTGGAGACAACAGTCCAGCTTCTGAAATATTTAATCATACATTAAAAACAATTATTCACTAGTACACACAATAAAATTCGAGAGCGTTCTGTTTTAATATCACTCACCTGCTGCTGCGGCTCAGTTAAGTTTCATATTGTGAAAGAAGAGATCGGATTTCAGGCGTCAGGTGATCAGCTGCCTTGGCAGCTTCTGTAATCGCCCTACGGTATACTCCTTTTTTCTTTCTGTTAAACCTCAACTTAAAATACTCCAAAAATGGGGAGATTTTTGATACAGAAAGTAGCGATGTTGTAGGTGATCCAAACCAAGACACTCTGGCTTCCTGCCACAGTGGAGCCCCATTTTCCTTCTTGTTAATACTAATGCTGAGAATGCGTGCAGGCCACCAGGGGAAGCCATGAATTTTCCCCCATACTATATCTCCGACAGATATAGTCCTGCCTTCAGCCGTTACACATTTTGTGACAGTTTTGGTATGAAGTCTCACAGTTAAGGGTGGCACAGTCTTTTCTTCTTTGGAAGAAGATGACACAGATGCATCATCTCCAGGTGCAAAATCACATATTTCTGGTGAAGTCATCTCTGAACCAGAAGACTTTGATTCATCTAGACTATCGTTACTACAGACTGATAAACTTGATGAATCTGCTCTTTTTTTCCTGTAACTTAAATAAACAGTCAGATCATCTTGATCCTTGTTTCGACGACTCCTTTTGTACCTCCATTGGTCCTCCTCTCCAGAACTCCCTGATGTCTCTACTGAACTCTTTCCTGTAGATTCTTCAGAATGAAGTGTACCACTATCGGATCTCCTTGTAGGTTGCACATCACTATTTACATTATCTACAAGCTCAGCCTTATAAATTGCAACACTGTCCCCATTACTGAGCCGATGAGGTTTTAATCGAATTCTAGGTGGTGGGATGTCTGCACTGGAATGCAAAGGCCTAGTCAGTTTTAGCTTTGGAATGGTTCCAGGTGGACTAGAGAATGACTTTTCTGGAAGAACCTCCATCTCCTCACAATTTGTATTCTTGTCCTGGTCCACACTTTCATTTTGCATTAACCGTTTCGGACAAAAGGGCTCAATTGAGCCATGTACCCGTGAGGGAATTTTCACAACCTTCCCTTTACCTTGAGGAGTGCTATATGATATTTTTATCACTGGGCTTCGATGCACCAGCTCACCAGAAAATTTATCATCTTTCTTTTCCTTTTTTATTTTCCTATTTTCACAGCATATTACCTCAGGTTTTCTCTTTTCATTTTCCTCCATGCTAGTCTTTTTCTCATTTTTACTGTGGTGTCTATCGTCATCATCGTCCTCCTCTTCCTCCCGATTTAGTGTGTTTTTGCATTTTTCACAAAGTACCTGCCTAGGCCGCAATCTAATGGTGCTCATTATAAGCTTACCAGGATCGCGATTCTTTGACAGACGTCTTTTTGTACGCTTGATTGTCCGAGGGGGTGGCTGGGGAACCCATTGATTGTAAGTCTGTCTCAATACTAAAGGTTGTGGTAGAGGTACACCTTCGCAATAAGGTGGAAAACAAGGCACAGTTTCTGGTAATGGCTGAAGAGGTGAAACTTGTTCTCTGCCTGGCATCTTGGGAAGTTGCAGGTTGCAGGACTGCGACTCAGTTTGACAGACTGACTGTTGTTTACCAGGAAGGACTTCACTGGCGCATGACTCTGCAGGAAACTCATCTTGCTTGGGAAACTGGTTTGGTAGAAAACCATATAAACCAGACCTGGCAGATACAAGTATCCAAGAAACAACAAAAAAAATTAAAAGCCAACCAGACTCTGAACATAAAACACACAGATTATGTATTGCATCACTTACATTAATACTGCAAAATCTAAATAAAAAAAAAGTTATTCAAAAATAACCCAGAAGCAGAACACAATGGTTTCTTAAACTTCTCTACAACATTCTATTTCCTGCAAACGTTTGGGGGGGAAGCTGAACTGAACACGCATCAGATCACATTTGCAAGTACAGTATTTCAAAATCCTGTTAGTGACAAAGTAAAAAAAACAAATTTACAACATGTTACTTTGACTACCATTAAAATTTGAAGTTGCAATTTAAAAGATTAACCACAGCATATTTCAGACAGTTTACTGATTCTTACTCTAAGCAATGTCAAAATTATTATTATTATTTTTTTTTTTTTTTAAATTGTGTAAATAATAACTGCCTAGAAGTGATCCAAGTCATGGTTTGCAGTCAGAATAAGCCAGTAATTATAAATTGGTAGGCTTATGTTGGGGAGGGGGGGGGGGGGGGGGGGGGGGGGGGAGAGATCTCAAGTGATAGTGGGGTAAATTCCTAATCTGAAAAAAGGAACTTGAGAAACTCCACCAGTTTCTCCTCTCACCCACAAAAGTTATGTATCCGGCACAAATTCAAATTGAAGAATGCCTTACAAAATAATCCCGCCAGCTTCCGCCTGCCTGTACCAAAATCACCGATAGGGATGGTTTAAATGTAGGGGAGGGAAGGTTTAATGTAAGGGGGGGGGGGGGGGGGGTAAGAAAGAGGAAGGAGACATCTCACCCAAGTGACCACTATACATATGCAAATCTCAGAGGGGGGAGGGGGGGGGGGGGAAAAAGGGAGGAAAGAGAGTAGCTTCACAGCCAAGCAACTGTCATCGCTGGACAATTCTCACATGGATCCCCAATATCAATCAGGAGTGGAAACCTGTTTGTTTTAATGCCGAACAATTTGTTTCCCTATTGCCACCCTAGTCAACGTCAGCCCTGCGCAAATTGAGATTGAACCTAGGGCACGCATTTCATGTTAATGGAGTGGACTCACCAGGGAAAAGGATTGCAATTGTACTGCAGCTGCTCCACAGTAATTACATTTTTAGGTTTGATTTTGTTGTGGATTTTTTCTTGCCCTCACAAATATTTCTTGTTCTAAAGAGGGGAGGATGTGGAAGGGGAAACAAAAAAGGCCAGAGAAAAACCTATAAACCATTTAATACTGTGAAGCAGAATGCAAAAGATAATTCTTGGTCACGCTCCTGCCACCCACCCCCCCACCCCAAAAGGGGTCAAAAAAAAATAGGGCAAGTACATATTGTGCCTTGTACTTACTCAATACTAAAAGTCCCCTTCAAGTACAACTTGAGCAGAATAAAACCATATAATTTAATATCAGAGAACCATTTGTACTGTACAGGGGAGCTGAAGATAAACAGGTGAAGTCCTTCGTACAATTTTTGTGCTTGATTTCCCTGAACTATACAGGCAGAGTCCACTATTGCTATCTAAAGCTGGAGTTATTATTTTTGTGTTTACTCCTTTGCAGCTTTTTCTTAAAAATGCACTGGCTACAAAAACATAGCCAAAAAACTCTCAATTACCACAGACAATGAAGGGTGCAACAGGATGTCAGCACATCTTGTGAGCATCCCAATCAGGCTTGGCTATCTTTAATCAAGTTGGAACATGCAGTAGCCAACTAGTCAGAATAAAACACCCATTATGTTTATGCTATAATAAAAAGAAACAGATTTTACATATGGAGCACTTTATCTGGTCATATCCACTGTAATGTTCGGTTAGGGAAATGTATGTGAAAGACACAAATTGACATTCAAAACATCCCAATCTAAAAAAAATATAAAATTTGAATGCTAGGTTTATAAAATATTACCAGTTAACCAGGTACCTCTTCTGCCTAGTGAAAATGCACCAATTACACATGGATTTTTAATCAATTTTATTAAGGAAGGGTGGGGTCTACATACTGCATGTGGCAATGTAAATTCTTATACAATTACTGTATTCTGATAACTTTTTTTTACAAATGAATTCTAACAAAATGTTGCTGCAAACTTAAAATAATGGTGTCAATCAATAGGAAAACCAAGATCATATAGCAGGTACACTTAACAGTTTAGGACATTGCTTAATTTCTACAGTTGTTTACTGTGCAAAGATGCAGAGCACTGTTTTGAAAGGTGTGTTGGAGAAAGTGCATTGAATTATAAACTAGAGGACAGCAATTCTTTAAATTTTGCTTGTCTGGATGACATTTCTAAAATATATGATTCAAATCAACAAGAGTGCCAATAATATAATGGCTATATGGAATGGTGATACTGGATGCCATAAAAGTAGTTCCATGTGGTTATAAACTAAATAGCACTCACGGATTAAAATGTTAATTTCCCCAATTTTACAAGGAGGGTCAGAACCGAGAGTGTGTTTGATCTAACGCCAATTACTCATCTCCCTTGTGTTGAAGGCCTCGTCCTCATAGTTTAGCGTGGGTGACTCCCAGCTGGCTGCCAACTCAGGTTGTTTATAATGTGCGTTAACGAGGGCAGTGGGGGGGGGGGGGGGGGGGGGGAAAGAGAGGACTTACTTCTTGGCCATGTCTATCAGGATCCCGGTGAAGCTGCTCCCTCCGAAGTTGGTGGACACCACCAAGGTGCCGCTGACGACGTGTTCCACAGTGACGGAGAGCTGGGCGCCGGCTCGGAGCCCCGCTGCGGCTCCGGGCTCGGGGATGAGCGCCGCCATGTTGCTGGCGGGGCAACGCCGGGGTGCGGGGCGGAGTGGGGGAGGGGATGGAGGGGGCAGGGAGACGCTGCGGGAAGCGGCAGCGGCGGGAGCGAGCGCTGCTCCGTGCCCGCGCCTCGCCCTTCACCTGTCAATCAAAGGCTGGCTCAGTCACACGGCCCGGAGCGGAGCGCAGCACGGGCGGTAGACGCATGCGTCCCATCGCCGATCCCGGAGCTCGAGACACAAACAACTGCACAATCACCAGTGCAGCATGGACCATCGGCTGGAGAAGACTCCCATTAAAAAAAGAGCACCGCTCCTTCCTGCAAAGAAACCAGAAAAGGCACAAGTTACAACACAATATAGCGTTCATTTAATATCACACAACTGTTTTGCAATTAAAAAAACCCCACCACTTTCTAGTGTGTTTTTCCTCTTTCTCCCCCCATACAATGGAGGAGAGATTAAACGCATCTGATCCACTTCCTTAGGATGTTCATTCCAATTTACACCATTAAAAATATATAATCCTCATTCAAGCAGAATTGTTTAGATGAAATTAGAGAGACGCTTAATTAGGATTCAGCGGTGTTCATTATTTTCATTATGGAAATCATATGCATTGCACTTCTGAACAGCTGCTGGCGTTTGACTATTTAAGCAGAGAGCTTTCAATTATGGATTATAACCAATTAGTGTTCCAAGATCTTCAATAAATACTGTAAAATATCTCGACGTCAGCAAAAATGTGGTTATTGCATAGGTCACAGGCCTATTGAATACTGCAAACGGTTAAACAATCGTGCATAGTCAACTACCAACATGATTTTAAAGTACCCATGTAGATTTTTTAGAAATAAATTGTGCAAGAAAGTACAATGCTAACATGTATTTTCTAACTCGTCCTATAGGGATAGGCTTAAATTACTCAATTGTTTTAGAATATAAGTGAATAAATCCATACTGTTGGCCTACGAAGCATAAACCAAGTCATTGCAATTAACAAGAAACTTTAAACTGGTCATTCTGAGACTGAGATATATGTACCTTTAACAAATCAGAAAGAGGAAATACAAGAGATTTTACTTTGAAACAACACATTAGAACACATCTAAAAGCACCTTCCCGTAAAAAGAGCAATAAATAATACCTGAGAATGCACCGACTGAACACTACACGTAGACGGTTTCCTGAAGATACACCATTTGAAGTCTTTAAAGCTTCCAGCACCAAACGCCCCACAGTGGCCTAATGAGCAAGATGACTAATAAGGCGATGCAAACGATGTATTGCGGAAGCACTAGACAGCGTCCTCTTGTGGCTTTATTACATGTCACTCATAATTGTCAGCCATGATGCCACCAGCAGATTTTGCTCACTTTGCAAGCGAGTTAATTTACCATTGCCAGCGTTGTTGTTTTGATAATTCTTTGCCAAGAAAAATATTCTTAAACTTCCAAACGTTCCAAAGAGATAAAAAAGCAAAGCTAAACTGAAATAACAACAGAAAATGCTGGAAAAACTCAGCAGGTCAGGCAACATCCGTGGAGAGAAATTTGAGTTGACGTTTCGGGTCGAACCCTTCTTCAAAACTGGAAAGAAAAGAAAATAGATCGAAGGCAGGGCTGCGATCGGACAAAAGAATTAAAAGAAACAAAAGAAGTAAAAGAGACAATGAAAGGTATTCGAAGCTAGACGAGATGGTAATAGGCTGAGATTAGGTGTGAAGTGTACTGGCAGGGCAAGAGATAGCTGCAATCGTGCAATTCTTTGAGAACATTCATCTTCCTCTTTTTTGATTAATTCACGGGATGTGGGCGTCGCTGTTTATTGCACATCCCTAATTGCCCTTGAGAAGGTGGTGGTGAGCCGCCTTCTTGAAGCGCTGCAGTCCGCATGGTGAAGATACTCCCACAGTGATGGTAGGTAGGGAGTTCCAGGATTTTGTCCCAGCGATGATGAAAGAATGGTGATATACTTCCAAGTCAGGATGGTGTGTGACATGGAGGGGAACTTGGAGGTGGTGGTGTTCCCATGCACCTGCTGCCCTTGTCCTTCTAGGTGGTAGAGGTCGCGGGTTTGGGAGGTGCTGCCGAAGAAGCCTTGCTGCAGTGCATCTTGTTAGATGGTACACACTGCAGGCAGGCAAGTGGAGAGTATTCCAACACACTCCTAACTTGTGCCTTGTAGATGGTGGAAAGGCTTTGGGGAGTCAGGAGGTGAGTCACTCACTGCAGAATACCCAGCCTCTGACCTGCTCTTGTAGCCACAGTATTTATGTGGCTGGTCCAGTTAAGTTTCTGGTCAATGGTGACCCCCCAGGATGTTGATGGGGGGGGCAACACACCAGAATGCGGTCCAACAATTGTTTCATCCTTGAGTATTTACCTTTAAAAACTACTTAGCAAATACCCAGATAGTTGGGCTCCCAATCAGGAACAGCGCACCCTCATGGTTGGATGTTAAAACAAGACTTATACTTGCTTAGCCTTAGCAGTTCCATCCGCAGTAGTGTGTGCTGGACACTTCTTTTTCAAATATTACTTGCATGAGTTTTGTAACGACTGAAACTTCAGTTAAAATGTTACATTTGTTGATGCACAAAAAAAGCCCAATAAAAGGATGTTGTTTATTGTATGTGGTTTGGGTTTGGTAATAACATCCTGTGTGACTTTGACTGGCACACCCCACCTTTTTCTCCACAGTGCCTTTTTGCGTCCTTCAATACAGTCAATCACTCCATTCTCCTCCACCACCTCTCCTCAGTGGTCCAGCTGCATGGTATTGCCCTGTCATGGTTCCACTTCGATCTGTCCCAACATAGCCAGCTCATGTGGAATGACTTCCCCTCCTATACACTCGCCATATATTCCATCCCTGGCCCCTCCCATTTGTGATCTACACATTGTCCTTTCATAATATTATCCATAAGCATGGGGTGAGCTTCCACACATAGGCTAATATTTCCCAGCTTTACCTCTCCACCACCGCCCACAGCATGAATGTTATTGTGCTGTCTTACTGCTTGTGTGACATCAAATCACAGATGAAACGTACATTTCTCAAGCCTACGATCACCAATTTTGAAGCCATTCTATGTTGATCCTGCTGAAAACTCCCCACCCGCTAACTCCCTATTCCATCCCCTTCCCAGCTATATGTTCACAGTGAACCAATCAGTGCACAAGCTTGCTATCCTTTTTGTCCCAAGCAATGTCACAATTTGACACATGACTGGATAGATGAAATGATGGATTATACATAGGATACATAACAATGGGGAAACTCTACATATATCGAACCCTTTTGTAAAGTGGTGTAAAGAGGCTGCTTGAACGTATTCCTGACTGTAATTATTTCTGACAGAGGGTGATTATACACAGCAGGAACGTTTACTTAAATGGTGCTTTTAATATGGCAAAATGTCTTAGGGCATTTCACAAAGTGACATACCCCGGGATGGTGATGGAGGAGTCTGGGACGTTGGCTGAAAGGTATGATTCTGTGAGTAAGACTATGTCAGGTTGTTGCTTGACTAGTCTGTGGGATAGCTGTTCCAATTTTGGCACAAGACCCCAGATGTTATTGAGGAGGATTTTGCAGGGTCCATGGTTCATTGCACGGTTTCATGTGCCTTTGTCGTGTCCGAATCCGATGCCTCGGTCGATGCCAGGTGCTCTGTCCGGTTTTATTCTTATTATGCTTTTTTGTAGTGGTTTGATACAACTGAGTGGCTTGCTAGATCATTTCAGAGGGCAGTTCAGAGTCAACATATAGGCCAGACTGGGTAAGGATGGCAGGCTTCCTTCCTTAAAGGACATGAGTGAACCAGGTAGGTTACGACAATCTGGTAGTTTCATGGTCACCATTACTGATTTATTCCAGATTTATTTAATTAACTAAATTAAAATTCCCCAATTGCCATGGTGGATTTGAACTCACAATTCACAATCTCTGTATCATTAGTCCAGGCCTCTGGATACCTGGTCCAGTAACAAATTTAAAGGGACCGCGCATTAAAAGAAACAGGCCGCGCAGAACAAAGCGCAGCTTACATGGAGCATTGCCTACAACCCTCCGAGATTTCTGCGCTCCTCCAATTCTGGCCTCTTGTACATCCTTGATTTTAATCGCTCCACCTTTGGCAGATGTGCCTTCAGCTGCCTAGGCCCTAAGCTCTGGAATTCCCTCCCTAAACCTTTCCATCTCTCTACCTCTCTTTCCTCCTTTAAGTTGCTCCTTAAAACTGATCATTTTGATCAAACCTTTGGTCATCTGCCCTAATATCACCTTTTGTGGCTCGGTGTCAAATTCTGTTTGATAACACTATTGTGAAGCACCTTGGGACATTTTGCTACATTAAAGGCGCTATATAAATAAAAGTTGTTGTGGTGTTGTTGTTGTATGTATGCTATGTGCAGGTATGGCAGCCGAGTGATTATGGTACTGGACCAGCAAACCCAGAAGTCGTGAGTTCAAACCCCACCATGGCAAATTGTGAAATTGAATTCAATAAGTCTGGTAACTTGTGGAGCAGCCCCATAAAACCCAACTGGTTCACTATGTCATTCAGGGAAGGGTGCTTGTCACCCCTGCTTGGTCTGGCCTACATGTAACTCTAGCCCCACACTATGTGGTTGAATCTTGATGCAACTTGATGCTACTCGGGAAGTGGCCTAGCCACCCAGTTATCCCTGACAGGTCAGCTAGCATAGAGGGAGCTGCTCACAATCTGCGCACAAGGTTCATAAGACCATAAAATACATTCATGTTCAGGCACCTGCCCATAATGTGACAGGAGAACCTGCATAGCGCTTGAGTCACCGAGCGCCTATTTGGAATAGACGCTTAAGGGACAGCCCTATTAAAAAAAAAACCTGGGTCTTTTCCCCCTTCCCCATTCTGCCCCTCCCTTCCTGTTGCTCTCTGTCTGCTCAGGAAAAAAAAACTATCAGCACTGTACAGACAGCCAGCAACTGATGCCTGACATTCCAGCCTCAGCATCCTAGGACTCCCAGTGCAACATGAGTAACATGCTGTGACCACCAGAAAAGTATCCAAAATGAGCTGACCATGCATTATTGGATAAGGTCAGCTCATGTGTGCAGTACCTGAGGGGCAACAGCTCTAGCAGTGCAGTACCAAGACTGCATCATTGGCACTCGTGTTTCAGAAATCAATGTACAGCAAAATGTTGACACACATTCAACTTGTGCTATTGTAAGACAATACTCTTCATCCAGTTGCATTATTAAGACAATATGTGGAAGCTGTTGAGTCTGGAGTTTTGTTTTGGTCTGTTTTGGTTACCTCTTCCCTCCTGCCTTATCAAGTTAAATCCTCCCTATTTACCCTTTCTACAAGGACATTGATACAGTTTAGGGGAAGCCCATCTATCCAAACAGCTTCACCCTGGCCCAGAACTTGTTCCAATGTCCTGAGAACTGATCCCAAACATTTGGGGTTTTTCTTGGTTCTCTGACCCAGACAACTTCAAGGACCTTGTGCTCAACCGCACATCTCACATCACCGCACTACTAAGCAAAACTATACAAGAACATGACCTATGCAAACTACACAATATACACAGAATTACACAATTTATAGAGAACTACACAACCTCATGTACAATCACTTATACCACACCCCGAACACCTGCCTTCACAACTGAACTGGTGGAGTGACCTCAACAAACCAGCAGTCTTTTGGTCATCCACGTGATTGTCCATTACACGGAAGCTCTGATGTCAGCTGCAACTTTCTTTGTTTTGTCAGTACCTTGTCTGGCAGTCAGTAGTAAATGGCTAGACTTGGGATTACATCCCTGCCCTCAACTGGTCAGTATGAAATTCAAATAGGCAAAAATGCTCACACTCTGCCCTAGATTTTCCACTTGATCATGATCTATGCAGCCAACGAGAAGTAGACTAATCCCATTGCTGTTCCTGGGGCCAGACAAACTATTATGACAGCAACCTCCCAGCTTTAGGAAAACCAATTATTTGGAGCTCGCTATTTGGGTGCAGAAATGAGTGTGCTGCTGTAGGATTTAAAGCTCCGTAGCAGCTTAAAGGGAGCACAACACAAACACAACTTTGAAAATGTCTTTAAGATCTGCAAGGTCTATCGGAAAGCCCAGAGCCTCGAGGTGCAGAGGAGCCTCTGCATGAAGTCAGACAGAGGAGACAAGCATGAAGTGACACAAGCCCACAAGGAGAGCAGCAAAGCTGCAGTGGCACAAGGTTGCCAGGGTAATCAGTGTGAAGTTGACTCCTTGCATGGCAACTCAGTGCCAAAAAAGTTATCAAGGCAAGCAAGGTAAGAGGAACAAGCTGCACCTTCCTATAAGTATGTCAACCACTTACAGTGACTTCCCCTCACACTGTTTTAAAATGCTCGACTTATTTACCTTCAAAGCCCAGACGGTAGCATGGTGCTCTTTATACACCCAGCCTTCACCTGAAAGTGTTCCATCACTCACAGCCTTACATGCAATCATCCCACTAAAAGCCTTACATGGAATGTAATTGCTGAGTGCATGCGCCTGTTAGCACATCCATTATATGGGATGCAAAGTGACATCAGGGTTTTACTGTATCTCATTGCAACCAAAGATAATTCTCATGTTTAAAGCATAAGAAAGCTCAAAACAGTAGAGACAGGACAGGAATAAGTGGCAGAAACACCGCCCTCCTCGCCCCACCCCCCCAGGCCCGCGCCTGCCCCCGTCCTAAACTAGGGTTCCCAACCCTCTATGGAGTCTCCAGGAATTAAAGATTAATCTCCAGGATACTGCTGCGACCAAACCGGGAGAAAAATTATAGTGACATTGAAAAAAATGTTGGTTTTTTTCAGTTTCTTTGAACACTTTCATTTATTAGAGATGGGAAAAGTGGGCCGTTTAACTGGGCGGTGTAGTTGTAGGCAAGAGGTCATGTGATCAAACCTCCAGCAATAAGTCAAACCAGAGCTGAACAACCCTACCCCAAACCTCGACATCCTAACGAGGAGCAAGCTCTTCAGATCTTGCAGAAGGAGGCCATACCAGACCTCAGAGACAGGGGCCGCGATTTCCCCTACCTCGGCGGGTCTGTGGCGGGTGACGTCGGTGGCAGGTCCTGACCCCGTTGCTTGCTCCAGCCCGCTGTCCAAAATGATTTCCCCTGATTGGGCTTGTTAAGCCCGCCCAGCGTGTTTCCCGGCTAATTGAAGGAAGCGGGTCTGATGACATCATTTGATGACACATCATCAGCCGGTATCCTTAAAGGGACCGTGCGCAAATTGATTTTGACAGTTGTGCTGACAAAGCACTGTACAGAGGTGCAGGGCTGCACCCAGGCTCTCCCATGACTCCCTCCATATGCTTATGGAGGGAGTCATAGCACGCAGGGAGGTTCTCTTCCCTTCCAGTGGGCGGAAGCGACCTCCCCAGGGGATCAAAGCAGTCTGGTTGCACATTGCACAGGAGGACACAAGCAGGGATGTTGTAAGGAGGCTGCAGTGGCACAAACCTTTCAATAATCTCAGTAGCTCACGAAACGTTAGCACAAAGCCACATTGAACCTCATCCTGCTGTGCCACTCATCACTTCCACATCACTCTGCCTTCCCTACCCTACTCCTGCACATCCTTACTCACACCAACTTACCTTGCACCTCCACACATCCTTCTCTATCTACATTATCACTTCCCCAACTCACTAGCTACCCCTCACACTCATCCTCATCCTAGTCCAATCATACCAACTAACAACACACAAGGGTAACCACTTGTGTGTTTAAGCCAATGTTCATGTGAAGTTTCTGTTAATCTGCTGTCAAACATTGAAATCTTTATTTTCAACACTTTGCATTCTTGGACAGATTTGAGTGAACCTTTGGAAGTGTCTTAGCGAGTTGCAGTGAATCGTGAGACATAACGGTACCACCCCAATGGTGATGAGTGTGAAAGGAATGGCTTGGTCATTGTAGGGATGCTTTATGGTGTTGGTGTGGGATGGTGCCAACCTGGCACATCATGTGGCAGCCAGGGTGTACACCCCATCAAGTGAAGTAAATCTGGCCATGGTGAGGCCATCCCTGGCCTCCCGGGCAGCAATGTGGTCGGGTGCTGATGCCCTCTGTCCTGTGCAGCATCAGTTGATTGCGGAGAAGGCTGGTGTTGTTGTTGGTGCTGCTGGTGTGCCTGGTACTGCTGGTGTTGGGGTTGATCGTGGTGAGATTCTGAGGACCAAGGTGAAATAGTTTCAAGGTCACCGATGCTGATGTAATAGATGGCAGGTGAAGTTGAGAGGACAGAAATGATCTGTCAATGGTAAGAGAGGTTGTTCCAATGAGGTGACACTGGATAGAGAGTTTACTCCAAACAATCTGTCTTCCAAATGCAGTAAGCAACAGCATCTGAGCTGGAAAGTGAACAGCTGTGAGATGGGAGCTTTTATAGCACATTTGCAGCTGTCAAGTCATAAGATGATTCCATGTTACATAGAAACATAGAAGATAGGAGCAGGAGTAGGCCATTCGGCCCCTCGAGCCTGCTCCGCCATTCAATGCGATCATGGCTGATCATCCAAATTCAGTACCCAGTCCCTGCTTTCTCCCCATACCCCTTGATCCCTTTAGCCTTAAGAAATATATCCAACTCCTTCTTGAATATATTTAATGTATTGGCCTCTACTGCCTTCTGTGGTAGAGAATTCCACAGGTTCACCACTCTCTGGGTGAAGAAATTCCTCCTCATTTCTGTCCTAAATGGTCTACCCCTTATCCTTAGGCTGTGACCCCTGGTTCTGGACTCCTGACCATCGGGAACATCCTTCCTGCATCTAGTCTGTCTAGTCCTGTCAGAATCTTATAAGTTTCAATGAGATCCCCTCTCATTCTTCTAAACTCCAGTGAGTATAAGCCCAATCGACCCAATCTCTCCTCATATGTCATTCCTGCCATCCCAGGTATCAGCCTGGTGAATCTTCGCTGTACTCCTTCCATGGCAAGAACATCCTTCCTCAGATAAGGCGACCAAAACTGCACACAATACTCAAGATGTAGTCTCACCAAGGCCCTGTATAACTGCAGCAAGGCATCCTTGTTCCTGTACTCAAACCCTCTCGCTACGAAGGCCAACATGCCATTTGCCTTCTTAACCGCCTGCTGCATCTGCATGCTTACCTTCAGCGACTGGTGCACAAGGACACCCAGGTCTCGTTGCACTTCCCCTTCTCCCAATCTATTGCCATTCAGATAATAATCTGCCTTCCTGTTTTTGCCACCAAAGTGGATAACCTCACATTATCCACGTTATTTTGCATCTGCCATGCTTTTGCCCATTCACCTAACCTGTCCAAATCATCCTGGAGTTTCTTGGCATCCTCCTCACAGCACACACGCCCACCCAGCTTTGTGTCGTCTGCAAATTTGGAGATATTACATCTAGTTCCCTTGTCTAGATCATTAATATATATTGCGAATAGCTGGGGTCCAAGGACCGATCCCTGCGGTTCCCCACTAGTCACTGCCTGCCACTCGGAAAAAGAGCCGTTTATTCCAACTTTTTGCTTTCTGTCTGCCAACCAGTTCTCTATCCAAGTCAATACCTTGCCCCCAGTCCCATGTTCATATAACTCCCGACCTGCTGAGCTGACGTGATCCCCGAGCAGCGTGGACCCCATGGGCAACTTCGTAAAATGTAAAGGTGAGCTCAAAATACCTCTTAATGGGCTGCTACCAAGGTCATAATGACCTGAATTGCCACCCCCGCCGCTGCGTGTCGGGTCTGTTCAGCCCCGACAGACCCAACATCTGGGAAAGTAGCGTGGTGGTGGGATGACAGCAGGTTCCTGACCTGCTGTCAAAAAAAAAAATTCCCACCCGACCCACCACCGAACGCACCCGCTGACCCCCTGAAAAATTCCCCCAGGGAAACAGAAGGACACGTCCTAACTGCAGCTTTCCTTCTTGTAGTCTGCTGTGCCAAAAATGTACATTTTGCCTGTATTAAATGTCTGATTTGGATGTTTTATGGTTAGAATCAGCGTATAAGTGGTTAAAATCTCACAGGCAGGCAAGGGGTACATCTCAACAGAAAAGATCAGAGACCAGACAGGCCGACTGCAGAGATTCACCAGGTGTAAGTTTCTAAGCCAAGCACAATGTGGTGCCTGAGGTGTAAATTTGTTAAAATGGCCAGACCCATTGCATTCAATCACACATTTCTTTGCTGTTGTCAACGTTTGGCTATTCATTCAATAGTGATGAATCGCTGTTGATCTGAAGTAATGATGAGATGCAGGAGCCTATTGCTTTTGTTTCTGTACAACTTCAAAGGAGTTGGGATTGTATTTCTCTGGAAGCCAGCAGCCAGAGTAGAGATCTGTGTCTTAAGTTTTGTTTCAGCAGAAGAGCTGGATAAATCCTGAGACTGTGAGGGTTGGTTCACTGGAGGACCCTAGGGTATCCCGGGGAGCTCTGAGGTTCTGGGTGACGTATGGGTTCTGGATCCATTAGCACTGAGGCTGGGGGAGGTGTCCCAGTGTCCCGGCCAACATTTACCCCTCAACCAACCATCACCAAAACAGATTAACTGGTCATTTATCTTATTACTGTTAGTGGGATCTTGCTGTGCAAAAATCATCTGCCAAATTTCAACAGTGATTGCATTTTATTGGCTGTAAGAGTGCTATATAAATGCAAGTTCTTTCTTTATCTTGGTTTATACATTCCTTACCTCCTGAGTTTTGTTTAACTTTGAGCCAATCAATGAAGTGTGACTCCAGAATACAACAAAGGAACTGTGATGTCTGAGCATGACATCAGAAATATGACAGACAAGAAGTGGATGAAGGTGCATGGATTTTGTCAGATAGATGGATGATAACCAACAACAACAACTTTCATTTATATAGCACCTTTAATGTAGTAAAACGTCCCAAGATGCTTCACAGAAGCATTATCAAACAAAATTTGACACCAAGCCACATTAGGAGACATTAGGACAGGTGACCAAAAGCTTGGTCAAGAGGTAAGTTTTAAGGAACGTCTTAAAGAAGGAGAGAGAGGTAGAGAGGCGGTGAGGTTTAGGGAGGGAATTACAGAGCTTAGGGCTGAGGCAATTGAAGGCAAGGCCGCCAATGGTGGAGCAATTAAAATCGGGGATAAGCAAAAGGCCAGAATTGAAGGAGCGCAGCGATCTCGGGGGGGTTGTAGGGCTGGAGGAGGTTACAGAGAAAAAGAGGGGCGAGGACATGGATGGATTTGAAAACAGGGATGAGAATTTTAAAATTGAGTTATATCCAGACCGGAAGCCAATCAATGTTCCCCCTAGTGTTGTTTCGTCCTGCGTGGCCCCTTTAAACACGGTTTTTGTATTGAAAAGCTGGCTGCGCAGGTTCCCTGGAGCACTGCGCGGCCACCCAGCTTACGGGGAACATTGGAGCCAACATAGGTCAGTGAATGCAGGGGTGATGGGTGAACAGGACTTGGAGTGAGTTAGGACACGGGCAGCAGGGTTTTGGATAAGCTCAAGTTTATGGAGGGTGGAAGATGGGAGGCCGGCCAGGAGTGCACTGGAATAGTCAAGTCTAGAGCTAATAAAGGCACGGAGGAGGGTTTCAGCAGGAAATGGGCTGAGGCAGCGGCAAAGTTGGATCATTGGAACGTAGGAACAGGAGTAGGCCATTTAGCCCCTCGAGCCTGATCTGCCATTCACTGAGATCACAGCTGATCTGTGACCTAACTCCACGGGCTGGATTTTACCAGCCCTGAGGAGGCGGGTCTGGAGGCGGGACTGATGGGAAAATCAAAAAGAATGGGAGCGGGTCCCGAACCTGCTCCCAACCCGCCTCCAACCAATCTTCCCAGGAGTCGGGTCCCCGATTTGCGCAGGGATCCGACTCCTAGCAGCGGGAAGAAGATTATAGCCACTTAACTGCTTGTTAACAGGTAGTTAACAGGCAATTAAGAGGCTTTTTCCCATTTTGAGACTTCTGCTGTGGGCTTCCCGACGTCAGGGAACCCCGCCAGAGTAAGTGAGGTGTGCTGTGGGTCTGTTGTAATGTTTGTGTATAGATGACAGCTGCAGAAGTGGTGTGAAGGATGCAATGGGGCACTGGTGAGTATCAGAGGTAAGGAGATGTTGGGAAAGTCATTTTTAATGTGTTTAGATTTTTCTGTAGGTGACAAGCTTTGAAGTGTTTGTATGGCCTCACCTCAATGGGAGAAGTGACAGACCGCTTCTGTACCCTCACCTGCAGCTGCCATCTGTTTTATCCTAAGGAGAGAGTCATTGGGGAGCCTGGGTTCAAGGGCTCACCTTTGCACAGTGACTGTCAGTGTTTGACAGCACCTCAATGCTGTCAAACGCTGTCAAATCATCTGTCAAAAATAAATGGTTCATGTCCCTTTAAGAAAACCGGCAGATGAAGCGTCATCAACTGACGTCATCTGACACCGGCTTTCTCTTAATTGGCCAGCAAGCCTGCAGGGCGGGCTTAACAAGGCATATCAGGGGAAAATAGCATCTGTGTGTCGGACGTCGCTGGGGGCGGGACTAGAACCCAGAAGGCAGCAGTCCCGCCCCGAACTCGTCTCGGCTAGCAAAATCCAGCCTCACATGTTTGCCTTTGCCCCATATCCCTTAATACCTATGGTTAACAGAAATCTATCAATCTCAGATTTATAATTAACAATTCACCCAGCATCAATTGCTGTTTGTGGAAGAGAGTTCCAAACTTCTATCACCCTTTGTGTGTAGTACGGTTTCCTAACTTCACTCCTGAAAGGCCTGGTTCTAATTTTTAGGCAATGACCCTTAGTCCTAGATTCCCCAACCAGCAGAAATAGTTTCTCTCTATCTACCATATCAGTTCCCCTTAATAGCTTGAAAACCTCGATCAAATCTCCCCTTAATCTTCTAAATGCTAGTGATTACAACCCTAGTTGGTATAATCTCCTTGTAATTTAACCCTTGGAGTCCAGGTATCATTTTAGTAAATCTACACTGCCCTCCCTCCAAGGCCAATATAAACTTCCTAAGGTGTGGTGCCCAAAACTAATCACAATACTCCAGGGGCATAGAAATTCAAAATCGCTAAAAGCCTGCCAGTGCCACCGTGGGCCGGAGTTAACAGCCACCGAAAATAATGGCGCTGGCAGAACTGGATTATTGGCGTTGGTTGCTAATTAACATTAACCCAGCGCTAAAAATATCATGCAAGGCCGTTTTCGTGGTGGTAGTCCCAGCAGGAGGCCCAATATAGCATGGCCATAGCATCATTGCAGCAAGAACAGCCTTATCTTAAAGCATAGAATCATAGTATCATAGAATCATAGAATGGTTACAACACAGAAGGAGGCCATTCGGCCTATCAAGCTGATGCTGGCTCTGTTGGAAAGCAGTGTGGTCCCTTAAAGGGGAACTGCCTTCTAAAATGATAAAAAGAAATATCATTTAAAATAGGCAGTTTTTAACCCTTACAGCTCAACTGCATTCTGAAAAAGAAATTAACATTAAAAAGAATTCCTAAATGGGAGTCTTCAGCTCTTAAAGCTGAATTGCCTTCCACAACCAAAAAAATGGGAAAAGTGCTTCAGCACTAACACAAATGGCTAGCAAGCCAGGGAAAGGGCACCCAAGGTCTTGCACGCAGCACTCCAGCTTTGTGCAGGGGTCAACACTGCAAGAGAGGTCCTCTACCCACAGGGGCCAGGAGGCTCTCCAGAAAGAATGATGTGGGACCAGATCACCAAGGCCGTCGCTGCCAGCAGTGTCGCCCCCACCGCCTGGCTCCAGTGTCCAAAGAAGCTTCATGACCTCAGACCAGTGGTCAAGGTCAGCAATCCCATGTTAGCTGACATTGTTAACGATTCTCCTCAGGTACTGTCCCCCTCTCCCTCAAATCTGCCATCATCACCCGCTCCTTAAAAAACCAACCCTTGACCCCTCCATCCTTGTAAACTACCGCCCCATCTCCAACCACCCTTTCCTCTCCAAAGTCCTTGAACGTGTTGTCGCCTCCCAAATCCATGCCCATCTTTCCCGCAACTCCATGTTTGAATCCCTCCAATTAAGTTTTCACCCCTGCCATAGTACTGAAATGGCTCTCATCATAAGAACATAAGAAATAGGAGCAGGAGTAGGCCATTCGACCCCTCGAGCCTGCTCCGCCATTCAATAAGATCATGGTTGATCTGATCTGGGCCTCAACTCCACTTTCCCACCCGCTCCCCATAACCCTTGACTCCCCTGTAGTTCAAAAATCTGTTGGTCTCAGCCTTGAATTTATTCAATGACCCAACCTCCACAGCTCTCTGGGGTAGAGAATTCCAAAGATTCATGACTCTCTGAGAGAAGAAATTCCTCCTCATTGCCGTCTTAAATGGGCGACCCCATATTCTGAAACTATGACCCCTAGTTCTAGATTCCCCCACGAGGGGAAACAGCCTCTCAGCATCTACCCTGTCAAGCCCCCTCAGAATCTTATATGTTAATAAGATCACCTCTCATTCTTCTAAATTCCAATGAATATAGGCCCAACCTGCTCAACATTTCCTCATAAGACAATCCCTTCATCCCAGGAATCAACCTAGTGAACCTTCTCTGAACTGCCTCCAATGCAAGTATATCGCTCCTTAAATAAGGAGACCAAATCTGTATGCAGTACTCCAGGTGTGGTCTCATCAATACCATGTACAGTTGTAGCAGGACTTCCCTGCTTTTATACTTCATCCCCCTTGACATCTTTTGTGACTGTGACAAAGGTAAACTATCCCTCCTCGTCTTTCTCGACTTGTCTGCAGCCTTTGACACAGTTGACTACTCCACCCTTCTCCAACGCCTCTCCACCGTCGTACACTGGGTGGGACTGCACTTGCTTTGTTCCATTCCTATCTATCAGTTCGTAGCCAGAGGATCACCTGCAATGGCTTCTGTTTCTGCTCCCGCATCGTTACCTCTGGTGTCCCCCAAGGATTTCTCCTTGGCCCCCTCCTATTTCTCATCTACATGTTGCCCCTCGGCGACATCATCCGAAAAGACAATGTCAGTTTCCACATATACGCTGACGACACCCAGCTCTACCTCACCACCACTTCTCTCGACCCCTCCACCTTCTCTAAATTGTCAGACTGCTTATCCGACATCCAGTTCTGGAGGAGCAAAAATTTTCTCCAATTAATTATTGGGAAGACCGAAGCCATTGTTTTCAGTCCCCGCCACAAACTCCGTTCCCTAGCCATTGACTCCATCCCTCTCCCTAACATTTGTCTGAGGCTCAACCAGACTGTTCGCAACCTTGGTGTCATATTTGATCCTGAAACGAGCTTCCGACTACATATCCGTGGCATAACTAAGATTGCCTATTTCCACCTCCGTAACATCGCCCGTCTCCGCCCTTGCCTCAGCTCATCTACTGCTGAAACCCTCACCCATGCCTTTAACTCTAAATTTGACTATTCCAATGCATTCCTGGCTGGCCTACCACATTCTACCCTACATAAACATGTGGTCATCCAAAATGCAGCTGCCTGTGTCCTAACTCCCACCAAGTCCCGTTCACCCATTACCCCTGTGCTCGCTCACCTACATTGGTTCCCAGTTAAGCAATGCCTCGAATTCAAAATTCTCATCCTTGTTTTCAAATCCCTCCATGGCCTCGCCCCTCCCTATCTCTGTAATCTCCTCCAGCCCCACAACCCCCCAAGATATCTGCACTTGTAGGAATCGATGGATTCCTATCTAAATCACTGAGGTCGAGGCAGTTCAGTAAATTAACCGAATTTAATTAAACTGGTGAACAAAACAAAAACATGCAGGAGCAACAGCAAACAGGTCTACACAGTAACTAATTCCACGAGGTCTGAACTCAGAACCTCCCACCTCTGACGTCATGACGTCATCACGTTTCCCGCCACTCGGGGCACCACGTGACCAACGTGATGACGTCATCGCGTTGTTTCAGGGTTTTTACAGAAAGCTTGTTTACACTCAGCAAACGGACATAGGTGCTGTAACATTGCTTTAAAGACAGTTATTCATTTGTACAGGAGTTCATTGGTGGTTTTACCACACACTCCTCTAATTCTGCCCTCTTGAGCATTCCTGATTATAATCGCTCAACCATTGGTGGCCGTGCCTTCTGTTGCCTGGGTCCTAAGCTCTGGGATTCCCTGCCTAAACCTTTCTGCCTCTCTACCTCTCTTTCCTCCTTTAAGATGCTCCTTAAAACCTACCTCTTTGACCAAGCTTTTGGTCATCTGCCCTAATTTCTCCTTATGTGGCTTGGTGTCAATTTTATTTGTCTTATAATACTCCTGTGAAGCACCTTAAGATGTTTTACTACATTAAAGGCGCTATATAAATACAAGTTGTTGTTGTTGGAAAGTTTGCTTTGTGGTGGCTTTTATTTCAGCATTGTGGCCAAGAGGACACTCTGATGGTCAGTAACAGAGGGAAGGTAAGGTGTGGGACTAACGTTGAGTGGGGAATTGGGGTTGTGGTTTCTCGTACCGCAAGTGGATCATTCCATCCCGGATATCCTGGCTAGAAAGGGGCTGTCTGGGTTGCATCCTTCCTTCAGCTTCCTCCTCTTCTGTTTCCTCCTTTTCTGCTTCTTCCTCTTCTGTGTCTTCCTCTTCTGCATCATCCTCTTCCCTCTGCAAGCGGATGCTGTAAATCTGAAATAAAAGTAGAAAATGCTGGAAATACTCAGCAGGTTAGGCAGCATCTCAACCTGAAACATTAACTTTGTTTCTCTATCCACGGATGCTGCCTGACCTGCTGAGTATTTCCAGCATTTTCTGTCTTCTCAGAGGCCTTCCTTTACCATCTGAGGCCTTGCAAGTGTCCAGCAGCACTTGCTGCACACTTTAAAAACTTTTAACATGTATTGCACCAAGCCACTACTTCAATGAAATATAGAAAATCCAGTCCAAAAGCTTAAATGCAAACTTACCTGAAAGATGTGTGTGTCTCTTTAAGAAATGCTGACAGCGTCTCTGTCAGTCTGCTGCACGCTTGCTTTTCAGAGCAAGCTTAGGACCCAGTGCTGGACTCAGCACAAAGGTCCAAGTTTGCAGAGCTTGACGGCAAGTCGGCGTTGTATGCCGACTGATGTCACACTCTCCATATTTGCATCTGCAGGGCCAGGGCTGCTATCGGCAACGCTAAGGCCCTCACCAAAATGGCGGCTGGCGAGTTCCACACCAGAGAAGGGCGTTAGAGCAGTGGCCGCCATTTTTTTCATTTTTTTCCAGGATTGAAGCGGTAACACATGGCGGTAAGTAGCCCAATTTCTGGGCTCAGGTGTGGTCTAACCAGAGCTTTGTATAACTGCAGCATGACTTCTAACCCCTTGTATTATAGTCCTATAGATAAAAAAGCAAGCATTCCTATAGCTTTTTTGATTATTTTTGTACCTGTCCATGACATTTTAATGAACTATGTTTATGGACCCCTAAGTCTCTTTGGATCTCCACTGTTTCTAACTTTACACCATTTAGAAAGTACTTTGATCTCTCCTTTTTATTTCCAAAGTGGATAGTCTCACACTTGGCTATATTTAAATCCATTGCCACAGTTTTGCCCATTCACTTAATCTATTAATATCTCTTTGTAATTTTATGCTTCTATCTGCACTTACAACGTCACCTAACTTTGTGTCAACGGCAAACTTGGTTATGTGGCTCTATATCCCATCATCTAAGTCATTAATAAATAGAGAGAATAGTTGAGGCCCCAACACAGATCCCTGTTGAACACTACTAGTCACATCCTGCCAATTAGAGTACCTGCCCATTATCCCTACTCTCTGTCTCCTGCTGCTCAGCCAATCTCCTAACCAGGTCAATAATTTGCCCTCAATTCCACAAGCTTCAACTTTAGCTAACAGTCTATTATGAGGGACTTTATTGAATGGAACTCTTTAACATTTACATAAATGAATTGGCAAAACTATTTGAACAATCTACAGCACCCGGCCTCACCCTATATGAATCCAAGGTTAAATTCCTCCTCTATGCAGATGACCTGGTTCTGCTGTCACCAACTAAGGAGTTCTACAGCAGAACCTGGATCTGCTAGAGTCGTTCTGTCAGACCTGGGCCCTGACAATAAACCCCCAAAAAACCAAAGTCCTTGTGTTCCAGCAAAGATCCAGACATCAGAGACCCAGAATAAATTTCACACTAGGAGCAACTAAAATTGAACAAACCACTAACTACACATACTTGGGCTTAAAAATCAGTTCTATGGGAAATTTTCATCTGGCTGTGAATGAACTGAAAGAGAAAGCAAGAAGGGCTTTCTATGCCATTAAAAAATCAATCCAAATAGAAATTCCAATTAGCATTTGGCTCAAAATTTTTAAATCAGTAATTGAACCAATTGCACTCTATGGCAGTGAGGTGTGGGGACTGCTAACACAACAAGAATTTGCAAAATGGGACAAACACCCAATTGAGATCCTACATGCAGAATTCTGTAAAAGTATCCTCCGGACTCAAAGGAAAACTGTAAACAATGCATGCAGGGCAGAACTAGGCCAATATCCATTAATAATTACTATCCAAAAAAGAGCCACCAAATTTTGGAAACACCTAAAAATGAGCAACCCCCACTGCTATCATTACGAAGCCCTGAAATGCCAAGAGAGGACCATAAAGAAGAATACCCTCAGCCAACTAGTCCTGGGACTCAGTGAAGTAACAACTAACACTACTAACAATAACCAGCCCCAGGACAGTGACATCGTAGCACAGAGAATTCGACCCAACACAATTGTCACTAAGCAAAAGGAAAAATATCTGTCATATTGGGCAGAAACAACAAAAACCCAAAACAAACTCAATTGCTACTTGGCCCTAAACAGACAATACAACATGGCTGAATACCTGACCATGGTAAAGGATAGCAAACTGAGAAAAACCTTGACAATGTACAGACATAGTGAACATAGCCTGGCCATCGAAAAAGGCAGACACAGGCAGACCTGGCTGCCAAGAGAGGACCGGATATGCTCTCACTGCAGTCGGAGTGGTGGAGACAGAGATGCACTTCCTCACAGCTTGTGGAAAATATCAGGGCATCAGGGAGAATTTCTACCCAAAATTCACAAAAATATGCCCTGAATTCAGAAATTTGAATGACGACCAAAAACTCCCATACCTACTAGGGGAACAGAGAAATTGTGTAACCTTAGCGGCACACTATGTTACAGCTTGCCATAAACAGAGGGACAACCATTAAATCTAAGAAAAGAGTATATACAAATTATATGAATGTATATTTATACACTCAGGGATATATCTGTTTATACACTGTATGGATAGATCTGCGTTTATGTGTTCAACCATAAATGTTTTTCGATGCTTTGGCAACATAAGATGTACCTTGTCATGCCAATAAAGTGATTTGAATTGAATTGAATTGAAATTGAATTGAATTGAATTGAATTGAATTGATTGCCTTCTGGAAGTCCATACAAATAACATCCATAGACATTCCCCTGTTCACTACTTTCATCGGGCTAGATTTTCAGTTGATAGCGCCAGCAGTTAGCGCCTTAAGAGAAGTGATTTTCGGGCGCTATGCGTGTAGCGCCCATGCGCAGCGCAGTTTGCGCCCCGCCCCAAATTAAGTTGCCTGTTAGCGCCGGCGCAAAGTTTAGCGCCCGCCCGGATGCGCGCGCAGAAAATGACGTCACATCCTCGTGCAACGCCCTTTGGCCGCCCCGATTCCAAACTTCAGTCGGCTGGCGTCCAGAACGTTTGTAAAATGGAACGCAACACACCCTGGGGAGCGCAAATTAAAGGGCACTCCTCCTGCACTATAAAAGGCAGTCTGCATGTGTTGTGTGGAAGGATCCAGTGTGTTGTTGTGAACGGTGTATTTATGTTTCCGGCCACCACCACCACCACCACCACCACCACCACCACCTCCTCCTCCTCCTCCTCCTCCTCCTCCTCCTCCTCGTCATCCTGCTGTTTTCCCCCCCAGACTCTGCCTTTGAAAAAAACACATGCACCCTTCCCCTTCCCCTTTAAGAGCTCACTTGCACCAGAGTGTCTGCCGTGCGCTGCGCCCGAGCTCGGGCGCTGCGCTCTGCACCGCCGGCTTAGCGCCTAAAGATAGCAGTGGAACGCCTCTTTTAGCGCTCCACCAACCTCTTAGGGCGAAGCCACTGAATTTCCAGCAACGGGGCGCTACTTTGGGGCGGGCGCTAACTTCGGGCGGGCGCTAAGGTTAGCGCCCCAAAACTGTCTATACTGAAAATCTAGCCCATCATCTCTTCAAAAAATTCAATCAGGTTCATCAGGCTTGACCTACCCTTTACAAATCCATGCTGGCTCTCTCTGATCAGCTGAAAATTTTCAAGGTGTTTAGTCAGTCTATCCTTAATTATAGACTCTAGTAATAGACTCAGTGTCCTGGCCAATATTTATCCCGCAACCAACATAAAAGACCAGATTATTTGGTCATTATCACATTGCTGTTTGTGGGACCTCGCTGTGCGCAAAATGGCTGCCGCGTTTCCTACATTACAACAGTGACTACACTTCAAAAGTACTTCATTGGCTGTAAAGCGCTTTGAGACATCCGGTGGTCGTGAAAGGCGCTATAGAAATGCAAGAATTTCTTTCTTTCTTTAATTTCCCAACAACAGATGTTAGGCTAACCGGTCTATAATTCCCTGGTTTCCCTCTCTCACCTTTTTTAAATAGCAGAGTGACATGTGCAATTTTCCAATCTAAAGGGGTGGTTCCTGAATTGAGGGAACTTTGGAAGATCATAATTAGGGCATCTGCAATGTTCTCACCTACTTCCTTTAAAACCCTGGGATGAAAATCATCTAGTCCTCTGATGTTACAGAGGTGGACGTAGGCGGTCTGGGTGATGGAGCGGCTATGTGGTCAGCAGCTCATCTCGGGGTCAAATACGACACCAAGGTTGCGAATGGCCTGGTTCAGCCTCAGGCAGTGGTCAGGGAGAGGGATGGAGTCGGTGGCTAGGGAACAGAGTTTGTGGCGGGACCAAATACAATGGCTTCGGACTTCCCAATATTTAATTGGAGGAAATTTCTGCTCATCTAGTACTGGATGTCAGACAAGCAGTGTGACAATTGAGGGGGTTGGTGGTGAGGTAGAGCTGGGTGTCGTCAGGATACATGTGGAACCAACTACAAGTTATTTCTCAATAAACCAGCAGTAGTAATGTCACAATAATTCTCTTGTGTAAATTTCATCAGGATCATCAGCAGAAAGCACGCAGAGCACACATACTGCTGGTCTGCATGTAAAAACTGATCAGAAGCAGAATGACCTCTGCGCTAACCACCTCTCCATCCCCTCCCCCTCCGCACACATACATATAAAGGTAAATTTATCAATCCTGTGATCCCAGTGAGGAGCCACACTTCAAAGCAAGTGCGGGTTGGAGAATTACTCAGCAGTGTTGGAGCCCTATCTCCAATGTGGACTCCCTTTGAATTTGGCCCCCAGTTGAAAGTGTAGGATCAGTGAATTTATCCCTAAACGTTAGACTATTTTCTTCCGCGTCTTTGTTCTCTTTATTTTAATACATTCCGTGTTAACTATTACTCTCAGATACATGACACACACTTATACAAACACACGCATATATTGTACTGTATATAGATAATTGTTTGCAATATACAAGCCTTGATTCTTGATGAAAAACTAGTAGTTTTAAATACAGGCAGGATTTCTCGCACTGGTTGAGCTTTCAGAAGCCATCTCTTTCATCCACAATATTCTAAATTTGGTCTGTATAATTTAGACTTTTCAGCGTATTAGGAACATAGGAACAGGAGTAGGCCATTCAGCCCCTCGAGCCTGTTCCACCATTCAATGAGATCATGGCTGATCTGTATCCTAACTCCATCCGCCCGCCTTGGCTCCATATCCCTTAATACCTTTGGCGAGCAAAACTATCAATCTCAGATCTAAAAATTTAACTGAGCTAGCATCTACTGCATGTTGTAGGAGAGAGTTGCACACTTCTACCACCCTTTGTGCAAAAAAGTGTTTCCTAACTTCTCCGCTGAATGGCCTGGCTCTGATTTTAAGGTTATGTCCCCTAGTCCTAGACTCCCCCACCAGCAGAAAGAAGTTTCTCTCTATCTACCCTATCAATTCCTTTCAAAATCCTAAAAACCTCAATCAACTCACCTGCTAACTTTCTATAGTCACAGAAAATCTGTTAGAATTATTGCATGGGTCACACATTCCATTGTAAACTGATATGTAACGTTTCCCACAGGGATTCTCATGTTAAAATGTGCACAGACAGCTGTTACGGTTGCCTGCTACATTTCCCTGTAACACCAGCAGGTGGCAGTCTAATAGTAGTTTCCGAGCTTCATTTTAACATTTGCCAGCAGTATCCATCTGTCACACCAACAAGAGGCTCTGGTCCCTTGAGGTTTCTTGTGCCGAGCTCCATCTGTGAATTTGTCAGCTCTAGCTCTCGGCTCAGTCCATCCCCACTGTAACATTTCTACTTTTTCCCCTGTGTGCATTATTTTTAAATTTGTCTCAGCATTATTTAAAAAATTGAAAATCTTTTTTGAAATTCATCTCCTGTGCTGCACTTGAAGTTGCTCTCCCCGCTGTTTATAAAGTGTGGCCACTCTAAACTCTACCTGTCTCTATTTTATTTTAACTGCTCTCTACAACAGAAATCTTCTCCCCAATTAAAAATGTTTCAAATTCTTGAAATGCCAAAGTTTCTTCACTCCCCACTCTGCCTCCTGAACACCATCACTACTTCTGTCCCGACTCTGTCTCTCAAACACACCACTCCTTCTACAACCCACTCTATGCGGGCCAGACCTGATGGAATCCCCACTACACAGAGGGAGCCCAGCAGATGGGTGGCAGTGGGACACCCGCTGCAGTGCGACGAGGAGGAGGTGCTGCATTTAAAGGCAGCGAAAGCACCCCAAAGATTTTTATCTCAATGTTGAAGAGAGGCTCTTGAAAAATCACAAGCCCTCCACCTGGAGGTAATTGCCTGAAGTGCGGGAAAGGTGGCCATTACTGGGCTCCACATTTCTTCGATGGCACCTCCCAAACCCGCGACCTCTACCACCTAGAAGGACAAGGGCAGCAGGCGCATGGGAACACCACCACCTCCAAGTTCCCCTCCAAGTCACACACCATCCTGACTTGGAAATATATCATCTTTCCTTCATCGTCGCTGGGTCAAAATCCTGGCACACCCTCCCTAACAGCACTGTGGGAGCACCTTCACCACACGGACTGCAGCGGTTCAAGAAGGTGGCTCAACACTACCTTCTCGAGAGCAATTAGGGATGGGCAATAAATGTTGGCTTTGCCAGCGACGCCCACATCCCAGGAACAAATATTTTAAAAAATCCCCCCAAAAAATAAAGAAAAGGCAGTAGTGGGATTCCATTGATGCCCCAAGGAGTACTGTCACCCCTCTCCTAACAGTTCCCGCTAGTTTTAGGCAATTGAGGCAGGAGGCAGGGAAATCAGCCATCAGTTAATGCAGGGTGGCAGTCAAGGGGCTGTTGGCTGAGTGCCCTGCTTGATGGCAGGAAGGAGAATTCCCAGGCAGTTTTCAGTCACTATACCACCTGATTTCAGTATAATGAATTCTTCATTAAGATGGAGAGTGAAGTAGTTGACTCAGAGACTAGGGTCCTGAATTTAAATAAAGGAAACTACGATGGTATGAGGCGCGAGTTGGGTAGGATTGATTGGGGAATGTCACTCAAAGGGTTGACGGTGGATAGGCAATGGCAAACATTCAAAGATCGCATGGATGAACTACAGAATTTGTTCATCGCAGTTTGGCATAAAAATAAAACAAAAAAGGTGACTCAACCGTGGCTAACAAGGGAAGTTAGGGATAGCATAAGATCCAAGGAGAGGACATATAAATTGGCCAGAAAAAGCAGTAAACCTGAGGATTGGGAGCAGTTTAGGATTCAACAAAGGAGGACAAAAGGATTAATTAAGAAGGGGAAATTAGATTATGAGAGTAAGCTTTCAGGGAACATAAAAACTGACTGTAAAAGCTTTTATAGGTTTGTGAAGAGAAAAAGATTGGTGAAGTCAAGCATAGGTCCCTTGCAGTCAGAATCAGGGGAATTTATAATGGGGAACAAAGAAATGGCAGACCAATTAAATACATACTTTGGTTCTGTCTTCACAAAGAAGGACACAAATAACCTCCCAGAGATGTTGGGGAACGTAGGGTCTAATGAGAGGGAGGAACTGAAAGAAATCAGTATTTGTAGGGAAATGGTGTTGGGGAAATTGATGGGATTGAAGGCCGATAAAGCCCCAGGACCTGATAATCTACATCCTAGGGTACTTAAGGAAGTGGCCCTAGAAATAGTAGATGCATTGCTGGTCATCTACCAAAATTCGATAGACTCCGGAACAGTACCCATGGATTGGAGGGTAGCTAATGTTACCCCACTATTCAAAAAAGGTGGTAGAGAGAAAACGGGGAATTATAGACCAGTAAGCCTGACATCAGTAGTGGGGAAAATGCTAGAGTCCATTATAAAAGATGTAATAGCAGAGCACTTGGAAAACAGTGACAGATTCGGACAAAGTCAACATGGATTTACAAAAGGTAAATCATGCTTGACTAATCTACTGGAATTTTTTGAGGATGTAACTGGTAAAATAGATAAGGGAGAACCAGTGGATGTGGTGTATTTGGACTTTCAGAAGGCTTTCGATAAGGTCCCGCATAAGAGAGTAGCGTGCAAAGTTAAGGCACATGGGATTGGGGGCAAGGTATTGACTTGGATAGAGAACTGGTTGGCAGACAGAAAGCAAAGAGTTGGAATAAACGGGTCTTTTTCCGAGTGGCAGGCAGTGACTAGTGGGGTACCGCAGGGATCGATCCTAGGACCCCAGCTATTCAAAAAATATATTAATGATCTAGACGAGGGAACTAGATGTAATATCTCCAAGTTTGCAGACGACACAAAGCTGTGTCTGTGCTTAAAAGCCTCAACCAGCTTAGCAAGGAAGAGTTAAGCTAGTAGGTAAAAGGCAAAATACTGTGGGTGCTGGAAATCTGAAATATAAACAGAAAATGCTGGAGACACTTGTAATGATCAATAACATGTCATTCTGGAGTGGTACACTAGATGGAGCCGTAGAGCTGTATAGAGCTGTATATTTAGTTGTATGTGTTTAAGACTACACTACCCACAATGCACTTGGCTACCCAGAAGGCAGTAGTCAAGATGGAAGCCTGCACACACAAGCACACATGCTGAATCTCTACAGATGCTGTACCTAGAAAACGTGTACTGAATAAATGTCTAGCTAGAAGCTAGCTGTTCATAATAAGAACGTCTAGTTATTAATGAACATAACAACACTCAGCCGGCCTGCTGAATATTTCCAGCTTTTTCTATTTATATTTTAAATTAGTAGGTAGTCTTCTGTTTCCAGACCCATGTTTAAAGAAAAAGCAAGTTGTATCTTTATTGTTTTCATGTACCAAGGAGTGTAGGGAAATATATATTCTCACTGTTTTAAACTTTATACTGTTTATACATGTATCTCATGTAAATAAATCCATTTGTTGGTTCGAAGCATGTGTCACAATTCGATGAGAAAGCTTATTCAGTCTGCTGTTTGTAAAGAACGGAGAATTCACATGGCACAACGTGATAGATTCCAATAGCCAGTGTACAAAGTGAGGGTTCTCTGTGATGATTTCTAGGTCATGCTATTGTTTATTTAGAAATTGGACCATAAAAAGGTGCACTCTGGATTGTTGGAAATATGAGGTCCATTTACAGGAGTAACTAGTGATGCTGGACTTGAGAAAATATCCAGTTTAAAAACCCAAAAGCCATGACACCTCTAAAGGCCCCCTCTCCTTCTCTTCCCTGCAGTGCCTCTAAAACACTACTGGTCCTTGTTTCCCCACTGTGTTCCCAAAGGCTGCTGCTCTGTATCTACTCATACTGAGGTATGGGGAGAGAGCGGGAATATGGTATTGAGATAGAGGATCAGCCATGATCATATTGAATGGCGGAGCAGGCTCGACGGGCCGAATGGCCTACTCCTGCTCCTATTTTTCTATGTTTCTACTCCACTGTACCTCCAAGAGGCTGCCAACCAACATTGAAGCTCTTCTCCCCTGCTCTACCTCAAACACCACTACTGCTTCTCTCCTCTGCTGTGGCTCAACTTTATTTTCTGCTGTGCCTGAACTTTAACAACCATTTTGTAAAATCTCCTGAAATTTGTACTGCCGGATTCCGTGCCTCCACATCTTTCCATTGCAATTCAACCAACTCTCTCCATTATCCCTGAAATAACTTGTTAAATGTGGATTTGGAGTATAAGGCTTACAAACCAATTACATCTTGCTCACTGTACATTTTGAACTACCAGTGTCTTTCAGACCTCTAGCCCAAAATTACCCTTTGGGGGTAATTGGCAATTTCCACTGCTCACTTCCCCGCACAGCCATCCCTGTATCTGCTGAAATTGTACATGCCTACGTTTACAGATAAATTTTCAAACAGTCCTTGATGCCAAGGTATCACATTGCTGATGTACGTGCCAATTACAATAGCAACACCCATAACTCTCTTATTGCTGCCAACATGGAACTAAGTAGGAGGTTTAAGGAAGGAGAATGAAGTGGTAGCTGGTTGTTCAGTAAAACATGAATGCAGGGTTATCAGTGTCCTTATTTCATTAATGCCCGTCCATCTTTCACAGATTCATAAAGACTATAATCTGAATCATGGCTCAAAATTGTGCACAAGGGAGTTGTAATGGGGCTCACATAACACCGGGCTAGTAATTGGAATTTAAACAATGATATTTTGATATTCAGGGATCATAGGAGGGCAGATCGCAATACAGCCCTAGGAAAGCATGCAAATACTTTGTTGCCTGCTGGATTGCATAACATAGCAATGCTGTAGGGTATTACTATGACACCTCTTCGTAACTAAACTAACTAACAGATGGTAGAGGAGGATGTGCCAGCAGGCACACAGCAACAAGATTATGCAGCTGTCAGAGATGTTCATAATTCGTAATCACTTGTCTTGAGGAGTTTGAGCACCTTGGTCACATACCCACAAGTTGTGCGTTGCACAGAGTCAGGGCTTGGGCATACAAGCAGAGCGAGTCATTAGGGTGCAGCTTGTGGGTGAAGAAATGCTGTCCGTAGCACATGCTGCCGTGAAAAGTTGACAAAGGCCACAGAAAAAAGTAATCAAACTTGATATTTAATGAGATGACAGCAAAAATGACTTTAATTGCCTGAACTACATTTTTAATGTGCAAAATATCAGATTTTTTTCACTTGTAAATAGTGACATTTACATATTCTACACAAAACAATGAAAATCTTGTATAAAATCTCTATTTACAAATTAGTATCAGTTAAGAACATTCCGCTAAGTGGTGCTATAAAAGTTGGAAGAACAATAAGAGTGATAACAATAAGCAAAGTGATAAGATACTGTGCATACTGTCAGGTCAGCAGAAGGATGGATACAGGATTGTGGTCACATGCATCATAGGGTGGGGGCCGGCCAGTGACAGTACAGGTCAGCCGGGGCATTGAGTCTTCCTGCCTCCAGGAATGCTGCAATGTGGATTTATAGGGATGATCGCACAAGAAGCAAACCCCCTGACTCACCCTGAGCAATGCCAATGGAGATCTACTCCTGAAAACCACCTCATGCAGCGTCACCTCCACTGCAGCAGGTTTAGCACTGGGCTGCTCTCTCACTTGCCTGCTGATTCATGCCTGCATCTTGTGCTTCCTTTCCCTTAGTTTTTAGCTGCCTCTTCTTAATCCCCTGCCTTCAGCTTTGGCAAAGTTTGCTGATGGGTTGGAATGTTTTTTAAGCCTTTCAGCATTTTTATCACCCTAATCTGACATTTTCCTTTAATTGTCCCCATCCCTTTAAGTATCACTTACACACAATTTTCCACTCTGGATCTGTGCATAGTTAGGCAAATGGCCTGACCCAGGAAATTTGAGTGCTATTCGCATATTGCCATTCTGGCAGGATTAGAAGCAGTTCATCCATGCTTTTGTTACCTCCAGATTCCAATGCTCTCCAAGCTGGCCTCCCATGTTCCACTGTCCGTAAACTTGAGCTCATCCAAAACTCTGCTGCCCTTATCCTAACTCGCACCAAGTCCCGTTCACCCATCATCCCTGTGCTCATTGAGCTATATTGGCTCCCGGTCCAACAACACCTTGAATTAAAAATGATCGCCCTTGTGTTCAAATCCCTCCATGGCCTCGCCCCCTCCCTATCACTGTAACCTCCTCCAGCCCTGCTTAACAGACTTTAATTTGGAATCCTGCAAGGTATACACATGCTTGGCATTCGCCCTTCCCAAATGCATAACATTACATTCTCAAGGGCAATTAGGGATGGGCAGTAAATGCTGGCCTTGCCAGCGACGCCCAGATCCCATGAACAAATAAATAAGGAATAAGTAAAAAATTTAGCCAATTAAACTGACAGATTCGGGACAATTCTCCCATTGCATCTAGGTAGACTTAATTGTTTTTTTGTGTCATCCAAGGTTCTAAAACTCTAGTACTTGAGAAAAGCTAATCCAAGAACAGTCCAGTGCAATGTTAACAGTAAAACTCTTAAAACATTTCATAGCACACAAGAGATTCTGTGATTGTATCAACTTAATTGTACCAACATAACTGAATGAATTAAAGTAATGCTACACCATTTCCAATACTGGTTCCACATGTTGCAGCTCATGTTTCAGCTTCTGCAGATGAATATTCAGTATAGACTTGAAATTCCACGCAGCATTATTTTTAGCATACTGACCAACATGCTCATGCAAAATTCTTATTTGTGTTAATGATTTAGTTAATATAGACACACTGAAGTTTCACACGAGCAGGTTATCAGTGTACTAAAGATAGTGCTCAGCAATATTTGAACCTTTACATTATTTGTTAACTTGAAATCATTGCAGTCAGATGCAGTGTTCAATAGGTAAAGCAGTCCTTTACTGTTGTTTTTGTAAAGCTTAGAATTTGACTCATTTTGCATTCAGGTATTCAAA
The DNA here is from genome assembly GCF_052327205.1 of Somniosus microcephalus. Classification (NCBI taxonomy): domain Eukaryota; kingdom Metazoa; phylum Chordata; class Chondrichthyes; order Squaliformes; family Somniosidae; genus Somniosus; species Somniosus microcephalus. The sequence continues at coordinate 53,329,613 of NC_140994.1, read as the reverse complement.
GGAGCCAGTCATGTAAAGTGCAGACTTAAAAGCAGCATGTTGGAAACTGAGAATATCAGCGGGTTATGCATCAGTGTGATAGTTCAAAGGACATGCATGATAAAGACTGCATTTAAAGTCACATAGCACTTATTCTTCTCTTCTTAGGCAGTCCCTCGGAACCGAGGATGACTTGCTTCCACATTAAAAATGAGTTCTCAGGTGACTGATGAGTCCAATGCAGTCTCTGTCACAGGTGGGGCAGACGGTGGTTGAAGGGGGAGGTGGGTGGGGTGCTTGGGTTGACGTGCGCTCCTTGCGCTTGGCTTCCGCTCACTCCCAGCGAAAAGACTCGAGATGTTTGGCGCCTTCCCGAATGCTTCTCCTCCACTTTGTGCAGTCTTGGGCCAGGGATTCCCAGGTGTCAGTGGGGATGTTGCACTTTTTCAAGGAGGCTTTGAGGGTGTCCTTGAAGCATTTCCTCTGCACACCTAGGGCTCTCTTGCCGTGTCAGAGCTCTGCGTAGAGCGCTTGTTTTGGGAGTCTCGTATCGGGCACTTATTAGGCTAGTGACAAAAAGCACAAACAACACAACAGCCCAGTTGTTCCAATGGCCTTGCACTTGGTAGTACTCAAGATTGTGGTGAATGGGCCCAGTAACACCAACTTTTGATTAACAAAACTTTGAAAAGAGCCAGTAGCAGGATATTTATCAGTATATGTTATAAAGAATGCAACACTGAGCCTATTAATATACATATATTATTTCTGAAATTACAATGGATTTTCACTGAAACATTGGGGCTGATTTTCCCCTTCTGGTGCAAGTCATGTTTCTTACATAGAATTTACAGCACAGAAACAGGCCATTTGGCCCAACTGGTCTATGCCAATGTTTATGCTGCACATGAGCCTCCTCCCGCCCCTCTTCATCTCACCCTATCCTTCTATTCCTTTCTCCCTCACGTACTTATCTAGCTTTCCCTTAAATGCATCTATGCTATTCGCCTCAACTACTCCGTGTGGTATCAAGTTCCACATTCTAACCACACTCTACGTAAAGAAGTTTCTCCTGAATTCCCTATTTGGATTTATTAGTGATTATCTTATATTTTAAAAATCTGCCTAAATTGCAACACTTGAGTCAGTTCATTTACATCTTTGTTCACAAATCCAGGTGCAGACTGTGTTAAGTGTAGGAACACACCAGTGACAGGGGAGAAAAAAAGTATGTAAGTGAAACTTAAAGGGATGGGGACAATTAAAGGGAGTGTCAAAAATTCTGAAAGCCTTTAGAAATGCTCAAAAGGCTTTCAACCCAATAACAGGGTTTGCCAAGGCTGAAGGGCAGGGAATTGATATGTGACAGCCAAAAATGAAGGGAAAGGAAGATCGATGTGCCTGCCTGAGGCTACCACTGACTGGCTCCATCACTTATTGTGCTAATCCAATGGTGCATGTTAGCAGCATGGCAGAACTCTGCATCTGCTCCAGACCCATGAGGACACTTCCCTGCAGCTATTGCTGGATGAGTGCAACAATGCCTGCAAATATGATTGGTGGCATTTTGGCAGATACGGCCAACCAGGCCATGCTGACTGTTGACCTGGCATGCCTTCTTTGATGCAGTACCACATAAAGCTGTGATTGGGGTGATTGTGAAGAATCATCCACCATAACTATTAGTTGGGCCTTCACAGGTACCTGTGCCATTGGGCCCGTTGTCACATTATACATTGAGAGTTGGAACCGCCATCTGTACCAATCTTCTGCCAAAGCAAGATCTGGTCACCTCTGTATGCAGAAATGGATGTGCAGGTTGGGCACAAAGCACATCTCATGCCTCGCAACTTACTTGCCATCCCTTCGGGTCCTCTTCTTCCCAGCATTGACATCAGGGGATATCCTTGCGACACCCACTGACTGCACCATGAGGAGGAAAAAAAACAACTGGTACAATGGCTCATGAGAACTAAACAGAAACAATGAGCAAAAGTGGACTGGATATGGCCTCAGAGCAGCAAACAGAAACTTCCTTGTGGACCAGTTAAATGTTGTAGCTTGCACTGCTCGTCACCTGGTAACCCAGATGCTCGGTTATACTGAACATAGTTTTTTGCTGCTGTCTATATGGTGTTGACATCAGGAAAAAAATGCCAGAGTCCTCAGAAGAGTGCTCCATGTCATTAACATATGCTACCAGGGCACTGCCTGTTTCACATGGGAGCGGCTGCTGTTCCTCCCCTGCCCTGCCAGAAATGGGCACTGAGCATTGAGAGAAAAAAAGTTGATGACAACTTTTAAATTGTAAGGGTTTATAATTCAGCTGTATACGTGCTTTATACTTCGCTTATTCTTTAGTACATAAGAATATAAGAAGCTATGCAATTACTTAATAAAACACTTCCAACACTGGACTGGAATGGGATTTCTTTATAATAGTACGAAGCCTTAAAAGGTCATCAATCCAGAATATTTCCACACATTAAGCAACAAGCAAAATCATCCAACATGTATAAATAGTATGGGTAGGTTAAGGCTGTGTTAATCTAGCAGAAATACATATCAAATATAGAGAGGTTTCTGTCAGTTCTTGGCAAAATTCTCTCTGCCGAGAGAAAACCTGTAAGGGGACAAAAATGACTTCTTAGAATTAAAAGTTAGAAGAAACCATAACTTCTTAGAATTAAAAGTTAGAAGTAATGTAGGATTTCACAATAATTTTGAAATTTCCTACAGTTCTGAAGATTAATTTTGATTAAAGAATACCTGGGTAATACCTTTAAAAATCCAGGGGGATCAAAATGGCCATCAGACCACATGGCAGAAGACAAAGGACTTGAAAGAGCAGCCTGGGTCTGTGGAAAAAGGTTCCAATCTGCCAATCAAAGGGGAGTTCCCACCTCCCTGCAGAGACAATCGATGTGTTTACAGAAACTGCTACACAAAGGAGTAACCACTTGAGACTGCAGTTTCAGTTGACCACAGGACAATGGCTTTGTTTACACTAGCCTCCAAAGCTGTTTACTCAGCAATCACAGAAAGACTTGTTTTTTTCAAACCAGGACAGCTCCATTCAAAACTCATTGATGAATGGAAACACATTCAAAGCTCAGCACAGACAATTGTAGAGACATTTAAACTGAGAAAAGGAACAGTTTAAAATGAATGGGTGATTCATCCAAACCCATTACTGGACAATGGGGCAGTTGGATCCCTTTTGTTTTAGCCCAGAAACATCCGGATCTGGGCGGGCCCCAAATCGGGGTATAAAAGATAGCTTCCCAGAAGCTCTCTCTCTCTCTAGCCTTGCCTCCGTGTCCCTCTACAGCATGGGAGTCTGCCTGTAGAAGCGAAACACCAGCAGTTTACTTTTAAAACACTGGGGTGTTTTTCACTTCGGGGCAGTGAAGATCTAAGTTCGCAGGACATGGAGCAGGCATTTCCAGTGGTAAGCATATATTTTTCTGGCCTTCCACAAGGCAACTTAGGATAGGTGTAGGGGTGGGAGTAAAGTGGGAATTTCATTAGAATTGTGATTTTAGTCGATTTCCTTCATTGTGTCCGTTTCTCCTCCCCTATTTAAGCAAGACAGTGTTGCACCTAACAGAGAAGTGCTATAGTGAACATTGAATTCGGTATTTAAAACTGTATTAAATTTAAAACTGTATTAAAAAGGAGTAGCTGTTTTAAAGTATTGTATGTAAAACTGTATTAAAAGGGGTGTTGCATCAAGCTGTAGTGCTGTGGTGAACACTGTGTAGCTATTTTTTAAAAGTCTATATTAAAGTACTGTATTTAAAATAAGGTAGTGTTGCACTGGGCAGGGAGCGCTCTAGTGGACACTGAGTGTACTGCACGTATTAAATAAAGGAGAGTGCCACTGAGCAGGGAGCCCTCTAGTGGACACTAAGTATACTGCGTTTAAGCAAAAGTGTTGTACCAGGCATAAGAGCCATTTTGATTTTTCTTTCTTTTGTTTTCAATAAATACTGGTCTGTTTTGCACCCAAACCACGAGTCACATTGTTTTCTGTCTACATCACCACCAAATAAGTCCGGGGGTCAGAACTCAGGAATAGGGGAGCGCTTCGAAACCGCAAGTGGGTCCCTGGAGCAGCTCAGAGGCTTCTGACTGGCCAGAGACAAATAACCCCAGCCCCGCTAGCATGTGCTAATTCCTTACAGTAACTATAACTTCTTAGAATTGAAATTAGTAGAAAATAAGTTTGTCTCCTATCCTTGTTTAGGAATGTAGAACCCTGATAAGACAGGAACTGTAAAACTAATAAGCTGGTCTTTTGTCCTTGCTTAAGATAAGGCAGGACATACAGATGGGATGAGGTAAGCACTCCTGTCCAGAGCAGGAACAGATAAATTAGCCCGCGAATGCTGTAAAGATGGGTTTCTGTGAACCATTCAGCAACCTCCCTGATAAGGGGCATCGAATGGACACAGCCCTTCACCTATTCTGTAGACCAATCAATGATTGTAGAAGGAGGGTGCATGAGGGGTGCACGCCTCAAGTTAGGGTATAATTGCTGTACGTATTTGATACTCGGTGGAAGAGTCCTTTCTCTGGGATGAGACTGAGATTTTCCCCATGCATATCACAGAAATCACAGAAACCCCATAGTGCAGATAGAGGCCATTTCGGCCCATCGAGCCTGCACCGACACATATCCCACCCGATCCCCGTAACCCCTACACCAACACATATCCCACCCTATCCCCGTAACCCCACGTATTTAATTCCACTAACACTAAGGGTCAATTTATCATAGCCAATCAACCTAACTTGCACATCTTTGGACTGTGGGAGGAAACCGGAGCACCCAGAGGAAACCCACGCAAACACGGGGAGAATGTGCAAACTCCACACAGACAGTCGCCCGAGGCTGGATTTGAACCCGGGTCCCTGGCGCTGTGAGGCAACAGTGCTAACCACTATGCTACCGTGCATGAATAAAGATCGTGAAACTTATCCAAGGTGTCCATCTGGTGAATTCGTGGTTGCTTAGGGCAAGTGTCAACCCCTTATCTCAGGGGGTCCGCTTGAGAGGAGGGAAGACTTCTCTTTTACCCCAACAATTGGCGTAGTCGGCAGGATACAGACTCTCCAACCCGAACAATGTGGCAGCTGTTGGAGTGAGTATCTTTTAAATACCACCTACAAGTTAGAGCTGATACATTGTGGGATGGAAGGGGAGATAATCTGTATAAAAGAACTAAGTATAGCAAACCACGAACTGATGGGAACTGAGGAATAAGCACGATATGGGTTATCAGTAGGTCCTGAAGCACGGCCAACGAGGCAATACCAGGGAACCGGTACTGGTCATATACGGCCGGGGCAAACAAGAAGGAATACAAGAATAACCTAGGGGCGATGTACCGACCCCAGCAATAAAATAGGTGAGTTGCAAGTAGTGCAGAAAGTTTAAGCATACCTCTGACAACAAATCGCCAGAACAAAATTGTTGCAAGTACGGTCTCACTCTGCGAGAGTATTTAAGAGAGGTACCGCTGACAACAATCCAGTTGCAAGTACCGTCTCACTCTGCGAGAGTAAAGTAAGGGACGTACCGCTGACAACAATTAACCAGAGTAGGTCCTGAAGCATGGCCAATGAGGCAATACCAGCGAACCGGTATTGGTCGTATACTGCCGGGGCAGACAAGAAGGAATACAAGAATAACCTAGGGGTGACGTACTGACCCCAGCAATAAAATAGGTGAGTTGCAAGTAGTGCAGAAAGTTTAAGCATACCTCTGACAACAAATCGCCAGAACAAAATTGTTGCAAGTACGGTCTCACTCTGCGAGAGTATTTAAGAGAGGTACCACTGACAACAATCCAGTTGCAAGTACGGTCTCACTCTGCGAGAGTAAAGTAAGCGACATACCGCTGACAACAATTAACCATGGGAAGTGAAAAACTCGAGTGGGGACAAAAATAAAAGATTAATTGACAAAATGGTTAAAAACGATTGGCAACTGAATGACCCATCGGTAAAACAAAGAGAAGGGTGGGCTAAGGATACAAAATTAAAGGAAGAAAAGCTCATCATTTTAGTGGCTCACGCATATTATGAGTTGAGTAGACGTACTCGAATTTGGACCAAAAACGGGTGCAAAATTGTACCTGAGTGCCAGTAATTTAAGAAAAGGAATGCTGGTATCTCAGTTTGGTGAAAGTGTGTGTTAAAAGTGTGGAAGTTTTCTGTCTTTGAAAGTGTCTGTTCTGTTTGTTTTAGCTCCACCCACTCTTTTGTACAGAGAGCTAAAAGCTGTTTAACCCTTTGAAGACTTGTCTTGAATGATGGACAAACGTGTGTTGTTTTAAGTTTGTTAATTGTTTTACAAAAGATAAGCTTCAGCCTTAAAGTTACAGTTGCCAAGGTGCCTGGAAGAAAATGAATGTGAATGTTTACAAGGCATGAGTGATTGTTTTGTTGTTAATGTGGCTTCTTTCTTTCTTTCTTTTCCAAGTGATACTGGTTAGTTTGCCAAAAAAATTGATCTGGATTAAATTGGAGTTATGAGGTTAATTAACCTATTAAAACCAGACTTTCATTGTGGCCACGGTGAAATTCTGGCTGGTGTAAATTTGTGTAGACCGCATTAAATAAGATAAGTCCATTTCGCGAGAACATCCGATAGTGCCAGGTCCCTCTACAATATTTAATTGACTATGGTACTGGGAGCCCTACAGAATGCGGGACTAAAGGTAAACCTTAGAAAGGTACAGGTAGGGAAGGACGAAGTAATCTACCTAGGATACATAATAACACAAGGGAAGAGACAAATACCCGAAGACAGAAAGGTGGGTTAATAAAGAACAGTACCTTGAGAGCCAGGTGATAAATAATCAGAATCAGTGTGACGTGTGGCCATTGAAGGAAGCAGATCAGAGACTTAGGGCTGCTCGATCGGGAGTTTGTGATTCTGTGTAATACGGAGGATTTAAGGAAAATGTCCAGTAATATGAATAAGTTGGGGCTAGGAGGGGATCCTTTTAAAAGCTATAGCAGATGTAGAGCAGGGTGCAAATGAGACTCCGGCAGCATATGCCGACAGACTGTGGCCCACATGGGAGGGACACTAGGACCAAGAGGACAGCTAGCAGGAGCAGCACGCATCCACTGGCTGCGTGCTTTGATTTCTCACAGTCTCCCGTACTTACAAGCAGCTATGGTCAGATTTTGATCCAGAAGATGGGGTAAATACAAAGGCTAAAGTTGTGAGGAAAATGACCCTGCGCTCTGAGGTGCGCCAGACAGATAAAAGGAATATCGGGGTAATGAATAAGCCAAAGGGCAAGGTTTGTGAAATGAAAGGGGGAAGCCCTCAGAGATGGCAGCAGGAAGGGACCGCGCCAGAGAGGGGAGGAGGTCAGGCAGGTACTAAGGCTATTTAATTATTGCCAGACCTTTATCCCAGAATATGCAGAAATGGCCCAGTCTATACAGGATTTGATCAAAGAGGGGAAACCAGAGAGGGGAAACCAACCCAGGAGCCGGTAGACTGGGGCCCCGACCATGAAACAGCTTTTGTAAAGTTAAACAAGCCCTCGTAAGTGCTCCTGCCCTGGGAATACCAGACCAGAATAGGCCATTCCACATCTATAACTACCACAATAAGGAGCATTACAATGCGGTAGTAACCCAGGTGCATGGGGCTAGACAAAGGCCGGTAGCGTACCACTCCACTAAGCAGCAGCCTGTAGCTGCAGGATTGTCCAGATGCATTGCTGCCCTCGACTGCGCTGCATGGGCCATCAGTTAGTGAACCAATAGTGATGTCAGGACAAATTATCCTACATACCCAGCATACCCTAGTAGAGTTGCTTAACGCAGGAAGGCTAAGAACTGTATCGGATGGGAGGCGATGCTCATACCCCCCAATGGCACAGTAACAATAGTTAAAGACAACGGTAACAATCCTGCAGGGTGGATTATAACAGAAGGAGAGGAACATCAGTGTAACATGACAGGAAGTGAAGGGGAAAATAGTCATGTTAGTGAAGCCCCGCTCGAGGAAGCGGAAATTGATCTCTATGTAGATGGGTCCAGATGATATATAGACGGAACACCATGAACAGGATGGGCAGTGGTAGATGGCAATGGACAGGTTAAAAGGGAAGGTCAGCTAGAAGGAAGCCTATCGGCTCAGGTAGCAGAATTGGTGGTTCTCACCGAAGCCCTGAGGTTAGCCGAAGGAAAAAGGGTAAACATATATACAGATAGTCGATATGCCTTTGGGGTGGTGCATGATTACATGGTAGCCTGGAATAGGCGAGGATATATGACATCAGGAGGACCCATAAGACACGAGAATAAAATCAAGGAATTAGTGGGACCCTCGCTCCTACCCCAAGAGTGCACAATAATAAAAATTAAAGCACACATGAAGATCACTGACCGACACCAACAGGGCAATGCATGGGCAGATGAGGCAGCCAAGCGGGCAGCTGAGAAAGGGAATCTGACCAATGAAGCCCAAGTTGGGGCGGTCGCTATGAAGATAGCGACAACTCGCATATTGACTATACATTTAACGCCTGCGCTAAGTGTTTGCGCGAGCCCGCGAGCGCAAGCAGATCATGACGTCATTTCAGTGTGCAACGCCTTTTAGGAGCGCCTGAGCGCATATTGGGTGGCGCCCGGAGCCTTAACGCCTAGCGCTATTAGTGACAGTTCGAGGGAGCGCTAGCAGGCCCTTCTCGGAGTAGGGGGGCACTATTTAAAGGGGACAGCTCTAGTGCAGAAGCTTCAGCCACTTGGCCTGCTCATTGCGATCATTGCTGGAGAGAGTTGGCGAGCTACTGTGGAGCGGAGTTCTGGGAATTTAGCTTTAGAGTACTTGGGACCTTCAAACCTGTCCGGAGCAGTTGGAGCACGACACCAAACAGCCTTTTGACCAACTGGCATCGGAATGGGAGCTGCTTTGGAGGGCGACGGCCTCATGGCCCAACACTGTGAAGGGGCAGAGAGATGGCGGGAGAGAGGGCCGGGATTGGCCAGAAGGAGGAGGGGCAATGGAGGTCGGCCAATCCGACGGTATGCTGTGAGGGTCTTTAGGCAGCAGGTGTCAAGCCTTGACATGTCGGAGGAGCAGTGTTTGCGAAGGCTCCGATTCTGGAGGGACATTGTTACTGATCTGTGCCACCTGCTTGCTGAGGATCTGCAGCCACGTGAACGGTGCAGGACCTCTCTGTCCGTGTTCGCTAAACTGACTGATGGCCTCAATTTTTATGCCAACGGATCCTTTCAGTCAGCCATTGGGGACATTGCGACTATCGCTCAGGTTGCAGTCCACTGTTGCATCCGGCAAGTTACAGATGCCCTTTATAGGTGAAGGCGTCAATTCATGACCTTCCCTCTGACCCTGCACAAGCAGGCGGAGCGCACACAGGGTATCGCTTCTATTGCGGACTTCCCCATGGTGCAGGGGGCGACTGACAGCACACACGTGGCTTTGAGGGCGCCATGCCAGCATCCTTAGGACTTCCGCAACCGCAAGGGGTTCCACTCCCTCAACGTGCAGCTGGTCTGCGACCACCGCCAAATCATCATGGCAGTCAACGCACATTTCCCAGGGTGCAGCCACGATGCCTTTATCCTGCGGTTGACCTCAGTTTGTTACCTTTTTGAGGGGCTGGCTCGAACACGAGGCTGGCTTACTGGGGACAAGGGCTATCCTCTCTGCCCATGGCTGATGACAACACTCCGTGTGGCCGACACCCCAGCAGAAGAGCTGATCAACAGCGGCCATCAGGTGACCAGGCACAGTGAACAGCACACTATTGGCGTTCTCAAAAAGCGTTTCTGATGTCTGGAACATTCGGGGGGATCCCTGCAGTACTCGCCGGAGCAAGTGGGACTCACCGTCGTCGTCTGCTGCATGCTCCACAACTTGGCGAATCGACGCCCCCAGCCAATTCCACCTGTCCCTCAACGACCAGCAGAGCAGGCGGAGGAGGAGGAGGATGAGGAGGAGGAGGAAGAGCAGGTGGAGGAGGAGGAGGAGGAGGAAGAGCAGGCGGAGGAGGAGGAAGAGCAGGCGGAGGAGGAGGAAGAGCAGGCGGAGGAGGAGGAGGAGGAGGAGGAAGAGCAGGCGGAGGAGGAGGAAGAGCAGGCGGAGGAGGAGGAGGAGGAGGAAGAGCAGGCGGAGGAGGAGGAGGAGGAGGAAGAGCAGGTGGAGGAGGAGGAGGAGGAAGAGCAGGCGGAGGAGGAGGAGGAGGAGGAAGAGCAGGTGGAGGAGGAGGAAGAGCAGGCGGAGGAGGAGGAAGAGCAGGTGGAGGAGGAGGAGGAGGAGGAAGAGCAGGCGGAGGAGGAGGAAGAGCAGGCGGAGGAGGAGGAGGAGGAGGAAGAGCAGGCGGAGGAGGAGGAGGAGGAGGAAGAGCAGGTGGAGGAGGAGGAAGAGCAGGTGGAGGAGGAGGAGGAGGAGGAAGAGCAGGCGGAGGAGGAGGAGGAGGAGGAAGAGCAGGCAGAGGAGGAGGAGGAGGAGGAGGAGGAAGATGGAAGGGCTCCTGAAAGTGGAAGGGCCATACGTCAGAGACTCATCAGGACTCGTTTTGAGACCCCTCTGGCGGAATGATGAGAGTCTTAACTCCTGCGCACTTTGGATGTTTGACAGCCTTTGAATGCCAGCATCACTGAAAGTAGTCACGTGCACCATGCCACATTGAAACTTCTGTTTATTGTCACAAAAGTCTTTCATTACAGCAAAACAACGTCATGTCAACAGAAACCATAAGTAACAAAATAACTGTGAACTCTTCGGCAAAGCCGCAAAACTCAACAAACCTTCTGCAAATATAACAACAGGTGAGGGTGTCCTTGAATTTGGACAAAGAAACATCTCAGCACCTCCCTCTACAACTGGCCCCTTGAGGGAGGACGACTTCTCTTTCGCGGCCGGCCCCTTCCCTCCCTGCTGCTCCTACGTAATTGGACCCCAGTGGCGGGCTCAAGGCTGGGGGACGCCTGCTGACTGTGTGGAAGCGCAGAAGTCCCTGAGGGACGGCCTGGCCGACCTCTGGGCTTGGAGGGTGCGGACGCAGGATGCTTGATGTGACCATGGCTGGAAGCAGTGTGCCCTGCAGGTGGTGGCAGTTGCATTGCAGACGTCCCAGCGCTGGCTTGTGCAATGGTCTCCTGCCGAGAGAGGACACCTGCACCATGGTCGGACGACACACTGGCTATCTGAGGGGACCGGCTCGGCTCATCCGCCACAATCGCATGCTCCACTGATTCCTGGCCTTGTATGGGACTGGAAGGGCCCGGGGTGATCCTAACTGATGCAGAGAGGGTGGCTGCAGTGAGAGATCGCGTTGCCTCAATCTGGGTGTGGACGAGCCCGGCAAGTGACTGCGTGGCAACAGTGAGGACCTGTGTGCCAGGTGCCAGTACTTCGGAGAAGCCCTGGACAGTTCTTTCCATTGCTTCGGACAAGGCAGGTGCCGACCACTCCACTGCCTCGGACAAGCCCTGGACAGACCTTTCCAGGGATTGTCCAAAACCCTGAACAGTCCTTTCCATAGCGGCCTCAAAGCCCTGGACAGTCCTCTCCATTGTTGGGCCAAAGCCCTGGATAGTCCTCTCCATTGTTGGCCCGAAGCCCTGGATAGACCTGTCCATTGTTGCCCCGAAGCCCTGGATAGACCTGTCCATTGTTGCCCCAATGCCCTGGAGCGTCCTGTCCATTGTTGCCCCAAAGCCCTGGAGAGTCCTCTCCATTGTTGCCCCGAAGTCCAACATACTCTTAGCCAGTGAATCTATTGACTGAGGCATCTTCTCCACTGCAGCCATCAGCTCCGTGTGTCTGAGCCGGGCCTGTTTGCTCATTTCACCCAGGCGACGCGCCTCCTCTGCACTCTGAGCAGCAGTCATAACTACCTGCCTTGCCCTCCGGGGAGACGGTGGCCGAACTTGCCTATCCCTCTTGCGTTGCTGCATGCCGCTTGTTCCGGCAACTGGTTCATCCTCAGAGCCGCCCCCCCCCCCCGCTCCCCTCCAGGGGACTACTATCCCCAGTCTGTAGATGTGTCCGCTCCCTGGATTCTGCAACGGCTGGTCCGGATTCCTCCTGCTCCTCGCCTCCGGTGGCACTGGCACTGGCAGCTTCAGTGCGTTGAGCCCGAGTTGGTGCTGATTCATCTGAAAGCAGGGAGGTGGAAGAGTGGCTTTAGCAAAAGGACAGGTTTGCGGAAAGGCATGCCAGATTGCGGCAAGGCTCTGACATGGCTGCACACTGAGGAAGCATGCTGGCGGGGGGACCAAGTGGAAGGCAACAGGTGAAAAAGGTGAGAGTCTTACCCTCGCTGTCGGAAATGGGGTCGGCAGATGCAGTGGTCACAGGACCAGACAGACGTCCTCCAAGAATCTGGTGCACTCTCTCCTCCAGATCCATGAGAGGGACCACTTGTGGAGGCCCACCACCGGTTTGAAAGTGGTCCCTTCGCCTGGCCGCCAGCTTGGCCTGGAGAGGAAAGAAGGGGAAGTTGTGTTACATGAGGCCTTGAGACATGATCGCATGCCCCCCATGGTGAAAGAGCCCTTACATGAGGCCTTGAGACATCATCGCATGCCCCCCATGGTGAAAGAGCCCTTACATGAGGCCTTGAGACATCATCGCATGCCCCCCATGGTGAAAGAGCCCTTACATGAGGCCTTGAGACATCTGTCCATGTGTGTGCCCAGAAAGGGCCATGGGTGCTTGCTGACAGATGGCCATTGGGGCATCATGGCAACAGGGTGCCCGAAGTCAGCTGCAGATGGAGGGAATCAGAAGTTTGCTAAACCATCACTCACCCTAACGATCCGTGTGAGGTCATTGAATTTCTTCCTGCACTGAACAGGGGTCCTGGTTGCCATGCTGCTGGAGTTGACCCTCACAGCAACCTCCCTCCAAGATTGTCGGTAAGCCTTCTGATTCGGCCTCTTGCCATTGTCCGGATACAGGACATCTCGACGGTGCTCAACTGCAGCCACCAACTGGTCCAAAGCCTCAGTGCTGAAGCGCTCTGCTCTCTGTCTAACCTTCTCCATGCTCAACAAGTTTCTAACGCCAGAGAAGGGCGAGCGCCGATTCTGAGGCCTACAGGGCGTTGGGTGTGGCAGCTCAGGCTGACCGACCCACCCCTTTAAGAGCCGGCAGGCGCCTGGAAGTCTCGTGGTTTCCCGTAATTGAGATCACCTGCGCTGCGCCCGTCCGCGTCGATACTGAGTAGCGCCTGAACTTTTGCGCCTTAGGAGCACTGTGCAACGGCTGAATTAGCGCCTCAATCCCCTTTGGGGGCGATGCAACCCAATATCTCGCCAGGCAGCGATAAGTTTCGTCTAGCTATAAACTTTGCGCACCGCCAGTTCTAGCGCCTCAAGCGGGGCTATACCCAATTTCTAGGCCATAATGTTTTACAGGATCTTATCCCTTATAGGAGGAGCCACAGGAGAAGCTGTGCAGGCCGGCCAAAGGAACCAACAAGGCCTGTATTACAGAAACTCGAGCGACGTTAGCTGTGATCAGGAGCAAAAGGGGGATTGGTAATAAAGAAAACCAAGGATAAAATACACTTTGGGGCACGCCAATGAATAATGACGGTGTTCCTAAACCTAACGGATATAACCATCCCCAGCTTTTGTGGAAAGGAAACCGTAAGCCTGTACAATAACTTGACCCTACGAGCTCTTGATGGCCCTGAATCAAATGACATTTAATGTGAAAAGGAAGACAGGTAGAAAAGGGGACCAGGAGAAAAGAGGGATACTAGAAACGGCAGGCGTGGGATAAGCGGCAGGGGTTGCGACGGTGAACACTATAGGCCTGCATACCATAGACGATCGGGTTGATGTCCTAATCCGAATCTTACAAGAATTGTTGGGTAGGGAAGGGGATAACCAAAGACTGCAGGCACAGCTAGGTGATGGTACGGAGGGAGAATTGCTACAAGTGACCCACACGTTGCGGGACCACACCAGAACTATAAATTTGATAAACGAAGCAGGAGAAGACATGAGCCGGTAGCTACAGTCGGAAATAGTTTGCGCAGGGTACGGAGCATGGATACTTAGTGAAGTACAACATAACCTAGAGCAACTCCAAAATGGAGAAGTGCCGGATTGGATACCGAATGATGTATTTAACAATTGGACCTTAGATAAAAACATGACTCATACGTGTGAGGTACGGAGGAATAGTCATGCGTGGATACCAAAAGCTAGGTGCATAACCAGACATTTAAATATAATAGGATTTGTACTATCAATACCGCAGTCTGATGTAACAAAAGGAGATCCCTTATATCAAACAAACAATACAGGGGAGATAAGGAAGCAAACTCACTTGCGCTACCATGACTTGTCCAGACATGTGATTAAAGAAAACAACAGTACGAGGGGTATTAACATAGATGATTGTCATAGAAATAACCAAGTTGTTTTATGCCGAGATCCACCAAGAATGACCAAGGATGACTGTGGTTATGGCCGAACGGAAGGGTGCACATTGAGTATCACGCCAATGTCACGGGATTCCGAAACAACCGCCGCCCCGCGGGGGAATGGAGAATGGTGTGTAAGCACTGCCGCCCCGCGGGGGAATGGAGAATGGTGTGTAAGCACCGCCGCCCCGTGGGGGAATGGAGAATGGTGTGTAAGCACCGCCGCCCCGCGGGGGAATGGAGAATGGTGTGTAAGCACCGCCGCCCCACAGGGGAATGGAGAATGGTGTGTAAGCACCGCCGCCCCGCGGGGGAATGGAGAATGGTGTGTAAGCACCGCCGCCCCGCGGGGGAATGGAGAATGGTGTGTAAGCACCGCCGCCCCGCGGGGGAATGGAGAATGGTGTGTAAGCACCAAGGCACCTAATATGACAGTTACGAATAAGGGAGGGACCACCTCCTGTGCCATTATGAATACTGACTTCTGCTTTACCCCACAAGAAGAGACACACATAAACGGGTATATCATATATCCTGAACTAAAAGAGGAAACTATTAATGGGGCAGTGACGGACACTATCCGAGAAAGGTATACAAAGGCAATAAGGCCACAAGGAAAACCGGTACCTGAACTGAACGAAGAACAGACCCAACTGGAGCATGACATTCAGAAGCAGAGACAAAAGTATGTGATTTTGATGGAAGAAATAGATAAGCTACAAAAGGACACTGAAGAAATGTTGGCTAGTCGGCCTTGGTATACTAAGTTTTGGAATGCTGGATCAACGTGCAAATACACCCCTGGATAAGGATAATATCACATGTATTGGTTGTTGTACAAGGTGTTGTATTGGCGATCTTGTTGTTGTTATCCTGTCAAAAATGCAGCAGGATTAAGAGACAAGCCACAGCAAGAGCAATAAGTAAAAAACTGGATAAGGCAAATTTAAAAAGTCCAGCAGAAAGGACGTATCTTATGTAACCTCGATTGGAAAGTCAACAGGTGGATCCTGCAGTTTGGGAAGTAGCTACCCAAACGGAGGGACAAACCTGGGGCTTACCCACAAGAAAGTAATAGGGAAATGGCCTGGCTTGGGCATATAGCCAAGGGCCATAAGGGGGGATTGCAAGGGGACAAAAATGACTTCTTAGAATTAAAAGTTAGAAGTAACTATAACTTCTTAGAATTGAAATTAGTGGAAAATAAGTTTGTCTCCTATCCTTATTTAGGAATGCAGAACCCTGATAAGACAGGAACTGTAAAACTAATAAGCTGGTCTTTTGTCCTTGCTTAAGATAAGGCAGGACATACGGATGGGATGAGGTAAGCACTCCTGTCCAGAGCAGGAACAGATAAATTAGCTCGCAAATGCTGTAAAGATGGGTTTCTGTGAACTATTCAGCAACCTCCCTGATAAGGGGCATCGAATGGACACAGCCCTTCGCCTATTCTGTAGACCAATCAATGATTGTAGAAGGAGGGTGCACGAGGGGTGCACGCCTCAAGTTAGGGTATAATTGCTGTACTTATTTGATACTCGGTGGAAGAATCCTTTCTCTGGGATGAGACTGAGATTTTCCCCTTGCATATGCATGAATAAAGATCGTGAAACTTATCCAAGGTGTCCGTCTGGTGAATTCGTGGTTGCTATAGGGCAAGTGTCGACCCCTTATCTCAGGGGGTCCGCTTGAGAGGAGGGAAGACTTCTCTTTTACACCAACAAACCCATACTTTGAACTTATCATGTGATAATCCCATTTTCAGCTGTATTAATAAAACTGCAACAGGTTACCACTCTTAAATATATCAATGAATATATTTTAATGCAATTTAAAAAAAAAATTACATTCTAAAACAATGCCTGATTGTGCCAGTTCATGGCGGATTTTACGTTCGGTGATATGCTAATGAGATTAAGTGGAAAATTGAGCAAAAAAAAATCACTTCTGAAAACTAGCGCAATTTTGAGCGCAATTTGCACCCGATTTGCCGATTGCGTCCAAGACGGAAACTCTACCCCCAGGTCGTTTGTGCTTCTTGGGCGTTAGCCCCATGGAGAGGAAAGTATTTAATTTGGCAGCGCAGCCTTTCAGGCTTAAAGGTGGATACTACCCATAGCTATTTAATCACATCCTCAGACCCCAGTCTGCTCAGGGCAATCTCAGCTAGGTATAGCTTAACTTCAAGCTGGCAGTCCCTCCATGAATCTTGCCACTCCAAAGAAGCACTTGAAATTTGCAAGAAGAGTTCTTAAAATCACCCAAATTATTGGTAGCAAAGGACTTTATTACAGCTGCATACACAATACAACAGCTATAGTAAACTACATGTTCCTTCCCCTCCATTATGGACTGAATGGCCTTTTCTCACTCTATTTTGTATATCTTCATGTATAAACAATATAAGAAAAGCATCAAGCACGTACAAATAATGCTGACAGTCTAGTCTGTCCTGCTACACCAGATATACTTGCAACAGTCATTTATTTTGTTGCAGTTGTTTGGTAGTGAAGGTGCATTGTAGCACAGTATATGCCCACAGTACAGTATTTATGGACTGAATCTGTGTCCATGCCATGGGCTGTCTACAGATCCTGAAATAAGATATTATTGTAATTCTGGGAGGAGAGGTTACTAAATATAGTGTGAATAGAAGTCAGAAGCAGAAATAGTTTCACATGATGGTTTGATTTTTTGTTGTTTTCCAGTATTGACAACCTAAAAATGTTGTACAGCAATTTATAAGGCCGTGTAACTCTAGAATGCAGATGATGAGAATCAATCAGGAGAGTATCTTTTAATACAGCTTATCATTGTAATTTTAATATAATACCACAAGTCTCATCAGGTAATAAATAACAGGAGTCAAAAATTGAGGCCAGCGCCAAACACATATGCTGATACAACTCCTATAAACACAATTATAATTGAAACTGTTGTTCTGTTGCTTCAGATAACAAACATGATTTATCAACTTGGCACTCAACCTTGAAATGTTGCAAATGGGAACCATGTTGCAGACACTTCAAAATAGCTCTTTTTTCCAGCAGAAATTTAAAGCAAACTCAAAGGCATGTGCTGGCTAGCAGCAGCTACACTAAGTCATCAAGTGGTGGGGGATTCAGAGAGGAGAGGTACAGGGATCTTGGGGAAGGGTAGATGCGCTTATGAAAAATGGAACCTGAGGGAACCTATCTAATTGCAATTGCCTTTATAAGATCACAAAATATATAGGACATCTCAGCGCATTCATCCAAGACTCTACAGTTGCCCATCACTTTTCTTAATGATTGTCTTTACTATCCTACATGGAAGTTTATTCCATGTGTTGAACTTGCTCACATCAGTCCTAAGTTTGCCTTTCACTAGTATGAATTTGCTTGGGTTGCTACTGTTACCGGGAGGTTGATTTAACGACAAGTTTGGTGTCCTTTGAGATGACATTAGTTGTGATCTAAGATCACGTAACAGGGTGGGCCGCGAGAAGGTTGTCATCATCCACCCCAGTCCTCATGTTAAATCTGTTGCTGTCCAGCTGAACTCTACTATGAGAATTATCACCGGTACGCTTTTATCGACACCAACACCTTGGCTGCCCGTGCTTGCAAACATCGTGTCACCACACCTACATTGTGAATATGCAGTCTCCAGAGAATACAACCGCTACACCAGCACACGCCAATCCAGGCCAACTTGAACAACCTACCACCAACCCGTCTCAAATCTAGAAGGCCATTTGGACCGTTGCCGAAGCCCTTCAGCGATCTCCCCTCAGCCTTGATGACCGACGGCGAAATGCTTGGAAGAACTGCAACGTATGGAATGGATTCCTTATAGAGGACCCTACAGTACAACCTGAAGGATCAAACCTTCCTCGCAAATAGTGGACAACCATCAACCGCATCAGAACCGACCATAGTAGATGCTGCCACATTCTCCATAGATGGAAGATTAAAGCATCCCCATCATGCGACTGTGGAGCTCCTAATCAGACCCTGGAGCACATCATTGAGCAATGCCCTCAGAGGAAATTCGCAGGCAGCCTACAAGATATCCACACTGTTACACTGGAAGCTTTGGCCTGGATATCTGACTTATATATTGACATTTGATTTGCTTTGCTACTACCATACAAAAGAAGAAGATGACTAGTATGAATCTGAATCCCCTTGTCCTACTAAGTTTAAGGAGTGTTTTCAATTTATCTTTGTTCATTTGGAAATTTTTGAAAGTCTTCTTCTGTGGGATTTATAGAGGGACCACTGGGTTGAAACAAAGGTCTGCTTATTTTTAAGTAGTGTGCTGAATTTACCAGGGCTGATCTTCCTCCCCTCCTCACCTGGGTGTAAATCAGGAAGAGTGTATGTCCAAATTTAGGTCATCATCATAGGCCTTGAGGCACCCCAGGCATGAGGCATTGGAAGATAATGGCCCAGTAATTCCGGTCCCAACGCGTGAGTACGGGCGGGGTACTCACGCGTGGGCCCGTTGGAAGTACCGGATTTCAGCATGCACAGCGCATGCGCGGAAAACCGGCATTTCCTCTCCTCTGAACCAAGGGGTTAAGAGGCGGTTCCCTAGCGACGTTTGAGGCAGCGCGTATGCGTTGAACTTCGTTTTTTTTGACAGGTTTGTTCGTGCGTGAAGGCCTCCACTTTTTACGAATGTAAAAAGCAGACGTAAGGACTTAGTTTTAAAAGGTAAGTGGTCTAATATTTAAAGTTAGAAATTTTTTTCCACAGGTTATTATTTTTAAAGAATTTACAGTAAGGTAAGTATATTTTTGGACCCGATTTCTTGAAAAAAAAATTTTGGCAGAAATTTGAATAATTGTTTAAAATAGTTTTTTAAAGTTATTAATAGTTAATTTAATTATTGGTTTGTTTTTTAAACTTTTATTTAAAGTTTAAGTAGTGTTTTGGGCGCCCGGACTTTTCATGAGTTTGACAGGTCTTATGTCTAACTCATGAATGGACTTTTGTAAACTCCCATTGGTTGCCCAGTGCTCACGTGATCCCAGCCGGCTCATCACACTAAGTACGCCACTGGATCACGCACGCACAGCGCGCCGGGAGCTGAACCGGGCCACAGACCAGAAATCCACGCAGGCCCAGTCTTCAAATGTCAGCGCGATATGTAAGTGTAGGTCGGGGGCTTGCACCCGCGGGAAGCCCCCGACCCGAATTTCTGGGCCAATATTTAAGCACAATAATTTTTTTTTCAATTTCCAGAGGAAATATAATGTAATATCAACTATAGTTTACAAAGAGAATGCACAGGCAGGAGTAGTGTCATCTGCAAGATTTGTGATACAAGAAAGCATACTACAGCAATGCAATGCATTAAAAAATTGCAACTGTAGGCCACAAGCGAGAAAAAATCAGCAACAGCTTTTTCTTTTTGTTTCTTCTATAAGACATATGAAGGTGGCACTGTGTTATTTCCTCCAGGGACTAGCATTATTGTATGTTCAAAATGTGTTATGAGCCCTGCTGACTTATCTTCACCCCCTATGGAGAAGCACTTTACCGTTTCTTCACACTCCTCCTGACAGCTCCTACATGTTTAAATAAAACTGCAAGGGAGATGGATCTGAAACACATATAGGCACAGTTATCCAAATGTTAATGGACTTACATTTCCATCACTGTACATGTTTACACCAGGTTAGATATTTTCTTATTTTGCACTTTCTCCATGCTCCCTGGATCCTAGACTTCAAATTTGATGCAATAGCTTGTCTCAGCCCATACCCGAGTGGTATTAACGATGACAATCATTTCAACAGTTCATCACTCTTTACAATGAGGAGTAATTAATTTTCATAGATACTGTTCTACATATTTTTTATTTTAAGAGACTGAGGAGTTTGTAAAACTTACTGATGGTAATGATATGAGGAGCTAAAGCACAGGAAAGCTCAAACGTCTTTCTGCGAGGGAAAGCTCTTTCTTCATCAGAGATTAGAATGATTCACCAAAACCCTTCAGATTACTGAAAAACTTCAGACAAAAGAAATATGAACTACTAGTTAATCTCCTGTGTCATTGTACATGTGGTGTTAAGGGCAAGTGTCAGATGAAGCTAGGCTAGAGGGCTGGACATAATTTTACTGGGGTGCACTGACGTAATTTAGTCCCCATGTTAAAGTCACACATTATTTTTATACAATAATAATCTGATTTGATATTGTTATTTATTATTAAATGGACAACTGTATGGCAATTTAGGAAGCAGAGCAGTAGAGGTGGTTGGAACATGGGAACTTCTCTGCAGCATAGGCTGAGGAGCCAAGAGACACAAACTAGGGTGCTTCAGCACCACCACTGGCAGGAGGTTTTAATTACAGTGTGGCAAGATTAAGTGGGCAGTTTCCATTATAAATGTGGACATCAGAATTTATAACGGAAACGTTAACAGAAAGTATATGCAAGACATAAGATTTTAAATTTCCTAATATATGAAGTAACGGAGAGCATTCATGAGGGTAGTATGGTTGATGTTGTGTATATGGACTTTGATAAAGTACCACATAATAGACTTGTTAGCAAACTTAAAAGCCCATGGTACTAAAGTGGCAGTGGCTGCGTGGATACAAATATGGCTAAGGGACACAAAACCAAGAGTAGTGGTGAACCATTGTTTTTCAGACTGGAGGGAAGTATAGAGTGGTGTTCCCCAGGGGTCGCTATTGGACCACTTCTCTTTTTGATCTATGTTAATGACCTGGATTTGGGTATACAAGACATAATTGCAAAGTTTTCCAGATGACATGAAACTCGGAAATGTAGTAAACAATGAGGAGAATAGTAACATATTTCAGGATGACATAGACAAACTGGCGAAATGGGCAGACATATGGCTGATGAAATTTAATGCAGAGAATCATGAAGGGATACATTTTGGTAGGAAGAATGGGGAGAGACAATATAAACTAAGTTGTACAATTTTAAAGGAGTTGCAGGAACAGAGAGACCTGGGGTGTACATATACACATCTTTGAAGGTGGCAGGGCAAGTTGAGAAGGCTGTTAAAAAAGCATATGTGATCCTTGGCTTTATTAATAGAGGCATAGAATACAAAAGCAAGGAAGTTACACTAAACCTTTATAAAGCACTGGTTAGGCCTCAGCTGGAGTATTGTGTTCAATTCTAGACACCACACTTTAGGAAGGATGTTAAGACCTTAGAGAGGGTGCAGAAAAGATTTACTGGAATGGTACCAGGGATGTGGGACTTCAGTTATGAGGAGAGACTGGAGAAACTGGGGTTGTTCTCCTTAGAGCAGAGAAGGCTAAGAGGAGATTTGATAGAGGTGTAAAAAGTCATGAAGGGTTTCGACAGAGTAAATAAGAAGAAACTGTTTCCATTGGCTGAAGGGTCAGTAACCAGAGGACACAGATTTAAGGTGATTGGCAAAAGAACCAGAGGCGACAGGAGGGAAACATTGGCCTAGAAATTCAGTGGGCTGCGCCACCCGTTAGCGCCTTAAGAGGGCGCTAAGTGGGTCGGAAGCCACTGGCCGCACCTCCCGCTAAATTTAGCGGGACGCTAATGGTGGCGCTAGCCATTAGCGCTGCACCGCTACCAATGACGTCATCGGTGTGCGCAGCGCCTCGCTGATGCCCCGATCATGATATTTAGATGCGCCCCCTGATTTAACGCCAGACGCTATGTGCGACCGGTTCAGGGGGGCCTACCTGCGGCGGTAGAGGCGCTAATTAAAGGAGGTGCGGGGCGGCCATTTTTGTTGCTGGCCGCCTGCCAGCACCTCTCCGCGCTGCCGTCCCCGACCTCCTGAGCACCCCCCCCCCCCACGGAGTGCCAACTGCGTTCCAAGAGCCTGGCACTTCTCCTCGGTGCTGGGCTCTTTTGCCGGCACTCGCGATCCTCGGGGGCCCAAGATCACGCTGCACAAGGCCCCTCCCCTTTAAGAAGGGGAGGAAGGCCTGCAGTACCGCAGCGCGACATGCCGCAGCGTGTGGCGCTGCGGCACGTTGTGCAGCAATATTCAGTTGCAGCGCCCCAAGAGGGATGCGGGGCGCCTCCAGTAGCGCCACGCTTCCCTCTGGGGCGTTCCAACTGAATTTCCAGCGGGCGGCCGCGACTGCTTCCGGGGCACTACTTTTAGCGCCTTGGCGAGGCTGGCGCCCCAAACGGGGCTATAGTGAATTTCTAGGCCATTGTCTTTTACGCAGCGAGTTGTTGTGATCTGGAATGCACTGCCTGAAAGGGTGGTGGAGGCAGATTCAATAGTAACCTTTAAAATAGAATTGGATAAATACTTGAAGGGAAAAAAATACAGGACTATGGGGGAAGAGCAGGGAAGTGGGATAAATTGGATAGCTCCACCAAAGAACCGGCACAGGCACGATGGGCTGAATGGCCTCCTTCTGTGCTGTATCATTCTATGATTTCCATCAGTCTCCTTTGGTGTTGAACACAGGGACTGAAGGCTGAGTGTAATTTTCAGGTGAAGAGGGTTAGTGAGCAGGGGATAACTGGACTAGGGCACACAGCATAATTCAGCCTCCATTTTAAAATCTACATTCTGCACATATATTTCTATTTCTATTGTAAATTCAGATATGCACATATATGATGGAAAGTACCTATGCAAATTTGTCATGTTACAATTACACCATTCTCCCATTGGTGGCGCTGCAACACCTACACAGAGTGGGAGGCTGTAGTTACAGAATGACAAAATTGCACAAGCCAATTACATTATAAATAGGGCCAGTGAAATGTATAATGGAACAAAATTTACACAAAGTGCATGCAGGTGTTAGCTTTTAAATATTTTAGTCGGTGGATAACAATGAACAATTTGTTCTCATTATCAATCAGCAATTAGATTCTTTGAACACGAGTAAAGAACAGATTCCTGGTGCAACAAATATGTAAAATTAACAGATCATAATCTCTTTATCTTACTGAAGCATTTTTTTTTAGCAAATCTGTATATTTTACATCACTACTAAGTGATTTTGGCTTTGCAGCAACACTCATTGTGCAGTATAATCTCAGCCAAACTAACAGGAGTTTGGATTTCAGCTCCAGGTCTGAAACAACCTCCAGGAGATATTCTCACAGTTTTGCTTTCAAACTGGTTGCAGAGTACCTACAACTGGTGAGAAGCAAACTCTTGAAACTTGACAATTATAAACTTCCAAAGCTCCCAGGGAGTTCATTGGGCTGCCCTTTTATGTTCTTAATGTTGATAAACAGCTGACTATATTAGACACTCTTTAATAATATGTCACTGGCATTTTGGGTGCCATGAATAGAGCCCAGTGCATACTCTACTTTTCCAAGATTTCAGCCGTGGTGCACGCAGAGCTCTACAGCTGTGTTGCTGCTCTGCATGACTTTCAAAGCGGGTTTTGCTCTCTAATGGTGTTTGCAATACAACTGCAGCATAACAAGACAAATTTACATTTGTGCTCTCCTGACGAATAGCCTTGCCTGCCATGAGCGCACATTGGGAAGTTGTAGGCTTGCTCCACATGACAGAAAATTGTGGGGAGTGTAACCCATGAGTTCCTGATACATACTCCCACTAGGCAAAAATTCCCAACCAGGAGTGCGCATTCATAAAATAGGCCCTTAAATCTCTACTTTGGATACAAAACAAATTAATATGATATACAGTATTCGGAGAGCTGGATGAGAAATGTTACATCTCAGATAACAATATATTTGAAACAACACTAGATTTCTTTTATGCCAGATATTTCTGTTTTGGATTAAAAGGAAACTGGATTTGACTCTTACATTTGGCTAATGTAGGGGCGGGAGTGACTTATTCTACAGAAGACTCCCAGTTCACATGCCTTCCCTAATTATGCAGTTCCTAGGGGAGGAAAGGTCTCCTTACTGTGTGGAAGGTATGCACCCATCAGTTTGATAAACACAGACTGCAAGATACTTACTATCCATGATTTGGGTGACTTGACTGGAAAAAACTTTTATCTCCCCACCCCATCCATCCAGGTTCGTTCACGAGGCAAATCTTTCAGATAACAGCCAGAGATTTGGGGTGAATGCTTTGCAATGATGGTGCAGCACCAGCCTTGGCAATCTCACGAGATGCAGTGAAGGCTTTTAACGAACTAAAAATGGGTATACCTGTGCAACACTTTGGGTTTGTGAAGAAGTTTTAACACCGAATCGCTATTTTCAGCCCATTATACAGAAGGTCAATATAAATTTAAAGTACACAAGATATCCTTATGCACCTCTCTCGGCTTTTTACACTTGGCATAAGAAGATAGTCTTTTTAGGCAGACTGAAGTCTGCTGTATAATGGAGAAATGTAGAGCACAAACGTGCTGAGCTGGCTCCAACAGGGAGAAAAGCACTCCTGCAGTGTGAAAGTGCCTTTAATGATAACCTCCTGAGCGTTACTGTTAAAGCACAGATCTTGATCCAGCTTTGAATGTCTGAAGTCATCCTCATTACCAGAAAAGTAACAAATTAATTGGCTTGAATAAGTTCTGCATGGTTACATTATAAGCATTATATGCAGTACATAAAGCTGAAGGTGACCATTACTGTCTAGCTGTGCCACTGTATCACAGACTGCTGTTTGTACTAGTTTCACAATCATCAGTATCAATTCTTTTTTAGCCTTTTTGTGGAGATGTCCTATCTGGTGATATGGAAAATACATGCAGTACATTTAATTCATGTTAATTCTTGCCTGCAATGTGCCATCAGCATAACCTCTACAACACATGGAATTCCCTGCGCATTTACGAAATCTGGGCGTAAATCAAATACGCGGCCTAAAAGATGACGGAATTTTGAACGTGAGTTACGTGTATGAGTGCAATACGCCCAAATCTCCTCGATCATTTACGATAGTCTGTTGATCTCGTCGCCCAAACACATCTCCGCTGATAATACTGGTCCTGTTCCCAGGTTACAGAATTTTATACACAAGTTTCTTGCAATTGCGTTTGTTCAGAGGCTCTCTTCAGATTATGACCACATTTTCAGGTGCAGCAGGAAACAAAGTCATTCTTCTGGCGTTTTTAAAAAAAAACTTTGAGCATTTAAACTTTTATCCTCACTGAGACCTGCACAGTATTTTCCGTTTCTTTGAATAGATTTTTATGGCATAAGTATGAGAGTCACATTAAAAATTGAAAAGGTTCCCCATTTGGAGGTTCTTAAACATGCTGTGCCTAATATGCATGAATGATGGTTGAATGAGTTGAAACTTTAATTTTCTTACTTAAAGAGGAAATACATAAGTTTGACATTTTTCTTGGGCCCTGATTGCTTACACTGATTTATGCACATTTTGCGTTCAGGCATTTCCTTTTTGAGATTCGCAGGAAATTTGAGCATAACTTGACATCAACAGAATTGTCATTCCGGGTTGCACCCATGGAGGAAAGTCTAGGCTATTATTTAATGGATTCTTAGGCTACAGGCCGTAAAGCAGAAAAGTCCTCCAATGGTGATTTTATAAAGTGAGACTGAACCTGATAAACTATTCATGATGTTCTATCAAGATACCAAGTGCTTGCAGGCATAATCGAGCTGCATATTTGGTAATTTTTTTCCCCCCTCAAGGGACAGAGAAATTCCGTCAAGGCATGGCATTCAACAGACTCCTTGAGCTAATTTTATCCCAAAAGAACGTGTGGATTTAGGGTAGATGGGAAGTAAACATTGCAAATATTTCAAACCCGCCCCAACCTGCCCACTTCCGGTTTTAATGGAGGCAGATTGGGGGCAAAGTTTCCCCTAAGGTGCGCGGGTGCGCAGACGTGCATCAATCCGGAGGTCCCACGCAGACCGTTCACAAGCTGTTGCAGCTGGAAGAGATACCGTACACACAAAAAAATTAGAGTGAACATTAATCGGGGGGCAGCCGACCAATACGCTCTCAGGAGACGGGTCATTAAGATCTTTTAAGAAGGCTGAGTGCCTCCATTTTTACGTGATTTTTATTTTTATCTCATGTTGGCTGGGTTTCCCGGGGCTTGGATTGTTGGGCAAGAAACATGTAGAAAAATTTTTAAAGACATCCTGCTGTTAATTTCAGCAGGGCGTCCGGGAAACTTTTACCTCCGGGTTTCCCGTCCAGAAATCCTTCCCCACCCGGCTCTCTCCAAGGCCCCAAGTAAATATCGGGGCCCCTATGTCTGGGATTTGGATATGTTTATGATAGATAGTGATTCTAGCTGCGTATTGAAGGCATACAATTAGGGTGTGAATATTAAAGAGAGATTTCTCCCACAACAGACCAGTTCCAAATGTAAATAATGCCAACCTGGGGGAAAATTTATACATATGTGAAGAGAAAAAGATTGGTGAAGTCAAGCGTAGGTCCCTTGCAGTCAGAATCAGGGGAATTTATAATGGGGAACAAAGAACTGGCAGACCAATTAAATACATACTTTGGTTCTGTCTTCACAAAGGAGGACACAAATAACCTCCCAGAGATGTCAGGGAACACAGGGTCTAATGAAAGGGAGGAACTGATAGAAATCAGTATTTGTAGGGAAATGGTGTTAGAGAAATTGACGGGATTGAAGGCCGATAAATCCCCAGGGCCTGATAATCTACATCCTAGGGTACTTAAGGAAGTGGCCCTAGAAATAGTAGATGCATTGCTGGTCATCCTCCAAAATTCGATAGACTCTGGAACAGTACCCATGGATTGGTGGGTAGCTAATGTTACCCCACTGTTCAAAAAAGGTGGTAGAGAGAAAACGGGGAATTACAGACCGGTAAGCCTGACATCGGTAGTGGGAAAAATGCTACAGTCCATTATAAAAGATGTAATAGCAGAGCACTTGGAAAACAGTGACTGGATCGGACAAAGTCAACATGGATTTACAAAAGGTAAATCGTGCTTGACTAATCTACTGGAATTTTTTGAGGATGTAACTGGTAAAATAGATAAGGGAGAACCAGTGGATGTGGTGTATTTGGACTTTCAGAAGGCTTTCGATAAGGTCCCGCATAAGAGATTAGCATGCAAAGTTAAGGCACATGGGATTGGGGGCAAGGTATTGACTTGGATAGAGAACTGGTTGGCAGACTGATACGCTTATCAATTACTCCATAAAAGGCGATGAATTAGGAAAGTAATGAAGAGGTTTTTATTAACTAAAGAACAGAGCATGCCTCTCGTGGCCAACTGGTTCCAAGAAGGAAGTGGGTTGCCGAAACACCCACCTTTATACCTGGTCATATGGGCGGAGCCAGCTGAGGCATGCATTGGTACACAGCGCCAACCAGAGGTAACAATATGCAATAACGATAACAGTAGGATACAATAACAGTGGTTTACCACATTCACCCCTTGTTTAAAATTTAGTCCGGCGGGGTGAAGTGTACTACAAGTTTGTGTAGGTAATTCTATCAGGAGGCCTTGTATGACGTCCTGATCGTCGTGGTGGCGGCGGCGGTGGTGCAGTATCCAACGACGAATCTGGTGTCTGGGTGGTCAACGAAGGGTCCTGGGGCTCCGGCATGCCGTCTACAGGGGTTGGGTTGGGAGAAGTGGTGGGGGATAACGGTGGTAATTCAGGGGCACCCGAGGGTGCGAGGTCCCGTATGGAGACCGTGTCCTCCCGCCCGTCTGGGTACGCCACGTAGGCATACTGGGGGTTGGCGTGTAGGAGGTTCACCCTCTCGACCAGGGGGTCCATTTTATGGGTCCTCACGTGCCTCCGCAGTAGGACAGGCCCAGGAGAAGTCAGCCATGTCGGTAGCGAGGTTCCCGATGTGGACTTCCTGGGGAAAACGAACATCCGCTCATGAGGGGTGGCATTAGTGGCAGTACAAAGCAGTGACCGGATGGAGTGGAGCACCGCAGGGAGGACCTCCTGCCAGCGAGAGGTCGGAAGGCCCTTAGATTTTAAGGCTAAGAGGACGGCCTTCCAAACCGTCGCGTTCTCTCTTTCCACCTGGCCGTTCCCCCGGGGGTTGTAGCTGGTGGTCCTGCTCGTAGCAATACCTCTCGCGAGCAGGTACTGACGAAGTTCGTCGCTCATGAAAGATGAGCCCCTGTCGCTATGTATATAGCTAGGGAACCCGAACAGGGCGAAGAGGTCATTCAGACATTTGATGACCATGGTACTGGTCATATCTGGGCAAGGGATGGCGAACGGGAAATGGGAGTACTCATCAATTATGTTGAGGAAGTACACGTTGCGGTCAGAGGAGGGGAGGGGCCCTTTAAAATCGACGCTCAGGCGCTCGAAGGGGCAAGTGGCCTTGATCAGGCTTGCTCTGTCTGGCCTATAAAAATGCGGTTTGCACTCGGCACAGATTTGGCAGTTTCTGGTCATGGTCCTGACCTCCTCGATGGAGTAGGGCAGGTTACGGGATTTGATGAAATGGAAGAACCTGGTGACCCCCGGGTGGCAGAGGTCATTGTGGAGGGACTACAGTCTATTAACCTGTGCGTTGGCGCATGTACCACGTGATAGGGCATCTGGGGGCTCATTGAGTTTCCCGGGCCGGTACAAGATATCATAATTGTAGGTGGAGAGTTCAATTCTCCGCCTCAAGATCTTGTCGTTCTTGATTTTGCCCCTCTGCTTATTATTGAACATAAAAGCAACTGAACGCTGGTCAGTGAGGAGGGTAAACCGTTTTCCGGCCAGGTAATGCCTCCAGTGACGCACCGCTTCCACAATAGCCTGGGCCTCCTTTTCGACAGAGGAGTGTCGAATCTCGGGGCCCTGGAGGGTCCTTGAGAAAAAGGCCACGGGTCTCTCCGCCTGGTTAAGGGTCGCAGCTAGGGCGAAGTCGGATGCATCGCTCTCCACTTGGAAGGGGATGGACTCATCCACTGCGTGCATTGTGGCCTTCGCAATATCGCTCTTGATAAGAGTGAAGGCTGCACACGCTTCTGGTGTCAGGGGGAAGGAGGTGGATTTGATGAGGGGTCTGGCTTTGTCCGCATAGTGGGGCACCCACTGAGCATAGTAAGAGAAAAACCCCAGGCAGCTCTTCAGTGCTTTTTGGCAGTGGGGGAGGGGGAGCTCCATAAGGGGGCGCATTCTGTCGGGGTCGGGCCCGATGACTCCGTTCTCCACTACGCAGCCGAGAATGGCAAGGCGTTTGGTGCGAAACATACATTTCTCCTTATTGTACGTTAGGTTCAGCCGCTGGGCCGTACGGAGGAATTTTTCTAGATTAACGTCATGGTCCTGCTGGTCGTGGCCGCAGATGGTGACGTTATCCAGGTAGGGAAAGGTGGCCTGCAGCGCGTTCTGGTCAACCATCCGGTCCATCTCCCTTTGGAAGACCGAAACCCCGTTGGTGACGCTGAAGGGAACCCTAAGGAAGTGGTAGAGGCGGCCGTTCGCCTCGAAGGCAGTATACTGGCGGTCCTCATGGCGGATGGGGAGTTGGTGGTATGCTGACTTAAGGTCAATGGTGGAGAATACTCTGTATTGCACAATCTGATTGACCATATCAGATATGCGAGGAAGGGGGTATGCGTCCAGCTGAGTGTACCGGTTTATGGTTTGGCTGTAGTCAATGACCAGGCGGCGTTTATCGGTGGTTTTAACGACTACAACCTGGGCTCGCCAGGGGCTGGTGCTCCCTTCGATAATGCCCTCCTTCAGGAGCCGCTCCACCTCAGAGCTAATAAAAGCTCTGTCCCCGGCGCTGTACCGCCTGCTCTTGGTAGCGATGGGTTTACAGTCGCGGGTGAGGTTAGCGAACAAGGGGGGGGGGACTTTGAGTGTGGAAAGGCTGCAAGTGGTGTGCGGTGGGCGATTTAAAAGGTGTTGGTTGCAGACTGTGAGAGGGGGGAGGGGTCCACCGTATGCTAATGTGACACTTTTAAGGTGGCACTGAAAATCCAACCCTAGCAGCACGGCAGC
Source organism: Somniosus microcephalus (assembly GCF_052327205.1). NCBI lineage: Eukaryota > Metazoa > Chordata > Chondrichthyes > Squaliformes > Somniosidae > Somniosus > Somniosus microcephalus. Next base: position 53,299,322 of record NC_140994.1, on the reverse strand, counting down.
GCAAAGACGGGGCAGGACAAGAAGTTTAAAATTTTTATATTCTGTGCCCCTAACCGAAAGGGTCACCACACAGTAGCCGCCGACGTCCATTGAATGGGACTTAGACGCCATAGAAATCCGATGGCGCGTTGGCAGGACCATGAGGGAGTGGCTACGTACCATGTCGGGGTGAATAAAACTCTCTGTGCTCCCGCTGTCAAATAGGCAAGTGGTGGCGCGGCCGTTTACCGTGATGTCCATCATGGACCTGGACAGATGATGAGGTAGGGCTTGATCCAGCGTAACGGAGGCCAGTGTATGGCTTAGTGAGTCGATATGGTCGTCCGACGAGACAGTGGTCGAGTCCGGAGGCAAAATGGCGATTGAGTGTGGCGGACAAAATGGCGGCGGCCATGATTCAGGTCCCCACGCGGCCGGAGGTGCACAAAATGGCGGATAAGATGGCTGCCCCCATGGTTTGCACGCGGCGCTGCTGGCATTCGCGGGTTTCCCCCTGCAGGCATTGGCGTAATGGCCTTTCTTCCCGCAGCCCGAGCAGGTAGCGGTCTTAGCCGGGCAGCGCGCTCTAGGGTGTTTTAACTGGCCACAGAAATAGCATTTTTGGGCCTGGTTACGGGGCATCGCTGCAGTTGGTACCGGGGGCGGCGGTCCCGGTTGATTTCGGGACATCGCTGCAGCAGTTGGTACCGGGGGCGGCGGTCCCATGTCCCAAGGTCGCGATGGCCATGGCGCGGCGCCGTTACGTGAGTATGCTTCGAGGTTTCGGTGGGCCGCATCTAACGAGAGCGGAAGGGCTACGGCCGTCTTCAGGTCGAGCTCCTTGCTTTCGAGCAGTCTCTGCCGGGAGTAGTCGGACTGGAGGCCCCTAACGAAGGCATCACAGGTAAGTCCCTCCGCGTGCCCCGCAGCCGTTACCTCCTTATAGTCGCAGTCCCTGCAGTGTCTGTAACGCCCGTAAAAATGCCTCTACCGATTCCCCCGGTTGCTGCCTGCGGGATCCCAAGAGGTGTCTGGCGTAAATCGTGTTCACTGGGCGCGTGTATTGCCCTTTTAGTAGTTCGAGGGCCGCCGTATACGTAGTAGCGTCCCGGATGAGTGTATATACTTGAGGGCTCACCTGGGCGGTCAAAACCTTTAGTTTGTTCTCCTCCGATGTCACGGCGGAGGCTTCTAGGAAGGATGCAAAGCAGCTCAGCCAGTGTTCGAAATTGGTCGATGAACCCGCTGCTTGAGGGTCGAGGTCCAGGCATGCTGGTCTGAGGGCTCACAGCAACGCCTGCTGTTGTTGCTGTTCAGGTGTCGACATTTTACTTTTAGTTAATAAAATTGATACGCTTATCAATTACTCCATAAAAGGCGATGAATTAGGAAAGTAGTGAAGAGGTTTTTATTAACTAAAGAACAGAGCATGCCTCTCGTGGCCAACTGGTTCCAAGAAGGAAGTGGGTTGCCGAAACACCCACCTTTATACCTGGTCATGTGGGCGGAGCCAGCTGAGGCATGCATTGGTACACAGCGCCAACCAGAGGTAACAATATGCAATAACGATAACAGTAGGATACAATAACAGTGGTTTACCACACAGACAGAAAGCAAAGAGTTGGAATAAACGGCTCTTTTTCCGAGTGGCAGGCAGTGACTAGTGGGGTACTGCAGGGATCGGTCCTTGGACCCCAGCTATTCACAATATATATTAATGATCTGGACGAGGGAACTAGATATATCTCCAAGTTTGCAGACGACACAAAGCTGGGTGGGCGTGTGTGCTGTGAGGAGGATGCCGAGAAACTCCAGTATGATTTGGACAGGTTGGGTGATTGGGCAGAAGCATGGCAGATGCAATATAACGTGGATAAATGCGAGGTTATCCACTTTGGTGTCAAAAACAAGAAGGCAGATTATTATCTGAATGGTAATAGATTGGGAGAAGGGGAAGTGCAACGAGACCTGGGTGTCCTTGTGCACCAATCGCTGAGGTAAGCATGCAGGTGCAGCAGGTGGTTAAGAAGGCAAATGGTATGTTGGCCTTTGTAGCGAGAGGGTTTGAGTACAGGAACAAGGATGACTTGCTGCAGTTGTACAGGGCCTTGGTGAGACCACATCTTGAGTATTGTGTGCAGTTTTGGTCGCCTTATCTGAGGAAGGATGTTCTTGCCATGGAAGGAGTGCAGTGAAGATTCACCAGACTGATACCTGGGATGGCAGGAATGACATATGAGGAGAGATTGGGTCGATTGGGCTTGTACTCGCTGGAGTTTAGAAGAATGAGAGGGGATCTCATTGAAACTTATAAAATTCTAACAGGGCTAGACAGACTAGATGCAGGAAGGATGTTCCCGATGGTCGGGGAGTCCAGAACCAGGGGTCACAGTCTAAAGATAAGGGGTAAGCCATTTAGGACAGAGATGAGGAGGAATTTCTTCACCCAGAGAGTGGTGAACCTGTGGAATTCTCCACCACAGAAGGCAGTAGAGGCCAATTCATTAAATATATTCAAGAAGGAGTTGGATATATTTCTTAAGGCTAAAGGGATAAAGGGATATGGGGAGAAAGCAGGGACGGGGTACTGAATTTGGATGATCAGCCATGATCGCATTGAATGGCGGAGCAGGCTCGAGGGGCCGAATGGCCTACTCCTGCCTATGTTCTGTTTCTATGAAAAGAGAATTGATATTGATGATCACCAGTAGCCTTCTTGTAGGATGTGGGGGGCATGGTCATAATGACATCTCAAAAGATATTCCTGGTTGCTGACCCTTCCAGTAGTAGGTGCAGTGTAATAAATGTAAATATTTTATATTAATATTCATATATTTCTAATATTTCAAGTTATTATTTAAAATTGTGAAATTTTCAAAGTGGGAGTGAGTTGCTGCACAGGAAGCCAATTCTAGATTAATACCATGCAATATATTTCTCCTAACCATACCTCACCAACGATAAAATCTTCCTTCCAACATTCTAGGCTTTGTTTTCTAAAATGATTGCATGGTTATGTGTCCCCTTATTAAAGAAATATTTTTCTCTATGATCGCTCCAAATACTTAAATCTCAATTACTCTCCCATAACAACAACAACTTCAACTTGTATTTATATAGCGCCTTTAAGGTAGTAAAACGTCCCAGGGCACTGCACAGGAGTATTTTAAGACAAAAAATTTGACACCGATCCACTTAAGGATAAATTAGGGCAGGTGACCAAAAGCTTGGTCAAAGAGGTAGGTTTTAAGGAGCGTCTTAAAGGAGGAAAGAGGCGGACAAGTTTAAGCAAGGAATTCCAGAGCTTAGGGCCTATGCAACAGAAGGCACGGCCACCAAAGGTTGAACGATTATAATCAGGGATCCTCAAGAGGGCAGAATTAGAGGAGCACAAATATCTCGGTGGGTTGTGGGGCTGAAGGAGATTACAGAGATAGGAAGGCAGATGGATTAGAAGACATCTCATGACCCAAAATGGAACATTCCAGTTGGAAGACAATAACATTACTATTAAAAATTCATATGCCTGGTGCGCGTCCATTACTTTTCAAAGGCGTCACATCTAAAAACGTGTCCTCAGAGGCATCACATTTCGGGACATCACACCTGCAAAGTGTCACACTCTATAGGGAAAAAGAATTAGAATGTCTGAAATAAACACTGCTGATATGATATATTGAGTTGCAGTGTTTCAAAATGAGGCATTTTTATTTGCTGAATGTTTAGACTCGACAGAAGGCACTTAAGCCCTGATTGAGATATTTGTCCCAAAATTAAGAACCCAAATTGAGCGTAGAGTACAGCATAAACTGCCTGTATACAAACATATTAAATTCATGTTGCTATTTTTTAGACACGTTATTTCTGTGATGAATAGCACTGTATCACCTACTTAGTAAATAATTCAAACCTTCATTAACAAGAGCAAATAAAGTGATAAAGAAGTCACTAGAGAAAACATGTACTAAAAATAGCACATCGAGGAAATTAAAACCCAAAATGTTTGAGAGTGTAGAAAATTGCTGATAACTAGGAAAGAGTGAGGGTCGGAATTAACTACTGCCTCTTTTTTCTTAGAAACTGATAGGATCCTTTAAAAAAAATCTATTTTGCCACACTTTAATTTTTTTGAATATATTTTTTGCCAGAGATCAGTTAAACTAATAGTACAATATTAAATCTAAATAATAATCCATTGGCCAATACGTGAGCCAGACAGGTCTGCTGTAATTCTGACCAGCCAGCCAGTCTGGCTCATTAACAGTACTTGGAAGGGTAGTCCTGTCATGCACTCAGCTCCAGAGAACCTTCCAAATCATTGTCCTAATTGGTAGGATGGTTCTAGCTAGACAAGTAGCTCATCAGTGATTAAACTCAACAACAACACTTGTATTTATATAGCACCTTTAACATAGTAAAACTTCCCACGGCGCTTCAGAGGAGTGTTATAAAACAAAATTTGACATCGAGCCACATAAGGAGAAATTAGGGCAGATGGTCAAAGAGGTAGATTTTAAGGAGTGTTTTTAGGGAGGAAAAAGAGGTAGAGGGGCGGAGAGGTTTAGGGAGGGAATTCCAGAGCTTAGGGTCTCAGCAGCTGAAGGCACGGCCACCAATGGTGGAGTGATTGAAATCGGGGATGCTCAAGAGATCAGAAAGTCCAGCAGCATCCCTTGCAAAATTGTAGGTTAGGAAAAATTTGGTTGGTTTGCGCTTCCCATTAGCGCCCTAAGAGGGTGCTAATGGGGCGCAAAGCAACTAGCGCCTGGGTGCGGCGATGTTTGCACCGCTCCCGAAATTGACCAGAGTTTTAGCAGTGATGTAAAAGTTTAGCGCCCCGATCTGCTGTGCTCGCAGATCATGACGTCAGCCGAGCATGCAACGCCCTGGTGGCGCCCCGGGCCGGATATTGAGTGTCGCCCCCCTCCTTTCCGCCTGAAGTAAGCAACGACAGGGAGGCTGGAACGTTTCCCAGTCGGTGAGGGGCTGGGGGGGCGCTATTTAAAGGCGCCCTCTTCCTGGCTTTTTCCTGAGGTAGACATTTTTGCACCACTCATTCTGACAGAGAGATTCTGATGGACAGACTTCTGCATAGAGTCAATGCTGTGTGAAGTAGTTTTGGCTACTGAGCATCACTTTACAGGTGCTTTTGGATTTGACCTTCATTACTTCGATTGCCAAGAGTCTATGGGGGCTGCACTGATTCGGGGCATCGTCCTGCGCCTGCAGAATCGGAGGCAACAGAGACGCAGAGAGTGGCAATCATGGCCAGACGGAGGAGGGCCAACAGGCCTCTGCACAGGAGACCTTACCCTCCCAGGGTATTCCGGGAACAATTCTCCTACATTAATTTGTCTGAGGAGCAATGTTTGCGCAGGCAAGGAGGTGGTCACTGAGCTCTGTCACCTGCTTCAGCCAGATCTGCAGCCTCTACTGAGGACCAGGACGTCTCTGTCGGTGGCAGTGAAGGTCACAGTGGCTCTGAATTTTTATGCCACTGGCTCCTTTCAAGCAGCTACTGGGGACATCGCCAATATCTCCCATATCGCGGTCCATTGCTGTATCTGTCAGGTCACAAATGCCCTCTATAAAAGGAGACGCCAGTACATCTCTTTCCCGATGACCTGGGCCAAACAGCATGAACGCACATTGGGCTTTGCGAGGATAGCAGGCTTACCCATGGTGCAGGGCGCCATTGACTGCACGCATGTGACATTGCGGGCACCGCATGAGAGTGCAGAGGTTTTCCGAAACCACAAGGGGTTCCACTCCTTAAACGTCCAGTTGGTCTGTGACCACAGACAACTGATACTCGCTGTCAATACCCGGTATCCTGACAGCAGCCATGATACTTTCATCCTGCGCCAGACTGGTGTGCCAGAACTTTTCCAGGCACTGCATCAGCCAAGTAGTTGGTTCCTCGGGGACAAGCGTTATCCACTCTGCACCTGGCTGATGACACTGCTCCGTAACCCCAACACCCCTGCTGAGCTGCGGTACAATGAGAGCCATCTCGCCACCAGGAACATCATTGAACATACGATTGGCGTGCTCAAGCAATGGTTCCGCTGTCTGGACCACTCAGGGGGAGCCCTGCAATACTCACTTGAGCGAGTCCCCCTCTTCATAGTTGTGTGCTGCATTCTTCATAACCTGGCAATCCTCAGGACCCAGCCAATGCCACCAGGCCTTGGAGCACCACCAGAGGAGGAGGAAGAGGAGGATAATCAGCAGCAGTACCAAGGCGGGAGGGAGGCCCACAATGTTGAAACTGCAAGGGCCGTCCGTCAACTGCTGATAACAAGCCGCTTCTAGGCCCCTACTGAGGAAATGGCTTCTGGCATGGAGAACAACATGAATGAAATGAACCTGCAACCCCAAAGCCGGCCAAGGCAGCAATGATTCCAAAGGCCAAACCTGTACATTTTGAATACAAAAACTTTTTTATTTTACAAACTCTGTGTGTGTCATTTCTTCATGACAAACTAATAGAAACAAACACAAAAAATCATTAATTAATATAATTGGTTCTCACAACCTGGAGATACTGTCCAAAACACTAAACAAAAGTTTCAACACGAACCTCGGCTTTTAATAAAAAAATTCCCAACATTTCGTCACCTCCTACTTTTTGCCCTTCAAGGGTGATCTCCTTCCCTTGCGCACTTCCCCCCTTCCCACCATACTGCTACTCCGTAATGGGGCCCCAGTGGCTGCAGCAAGGCTGGTGGAAGGCTGCTGATTGTCAGAACCTGAGACTACAGATACCCTTGAAGGACGGCCTCGACCAGCTCTGGGCCTGGAGGGCCCGGCTGCTGACTGCACCAACTCTGCATGGGTGGCAGCAGTCTGGGCTACAGGCGGTTGCAAGTGCAATGGGGAAGTGACAGTGGTGGCAGCAGGAATGCTGTCATCTTTGTAATGATATCAGCAAATAGAGATGTTATTTGCCTGTTTGATTATCATGCCTTACCAGCATAGTTTGCAGGTATTGATTACTTATGCCTGACCAGCAGAGGTCATGTGACCGAGACAAGCAAGGCAGTTGGGTTTAGTTTCAGTTTCGTTCTAGATGCACAACGCCGCTCGAGTGTGGTATGTCACCAGCCCAACTCCTGATGGGACGTCGGCTAAGGTCAAACCTACCCATCCCGGAGAACCTCCTGAAAACAAAAGAGGGGGAGAAAGTGAGGAAGTTCAAAGAACAACAGAAAGAAAAGCAAAAGTACTACTATGACAGAGGAACACAAAACCTACCTGAACTCCACACTGGTGACCAAGTAAGGTTCAAAGACAAAACAAACACATGGACTCAGAAGGGAACTGTCCTGAGTGAAGTTCAACCAAGATCATACACCATTCAGACAGATGAGGGTGCTGTTCTGAGAAGAAATCGTCGAGATCTTCTCATGGGACCAGCCACAGCAGGTCAAGAGACTGATACTGTTGAACAACCTGATCACACAGCTGAGAAATCATCATCTGAGGCAACAACTCAGATTCAAGGACAATCAATCAGAAAATCCTCAAGACACGTGAAGCCTCCTGAGAGACTCATTGAGCAAATTTAAGGACTATTGTTATAGAAGGAAGTAATGTTATCTTATTCTTTCTTCAAGTTCTAGTGTATTGACATATTTCATGTGAACACACAAAGCAAGGTTAAAAAACCTTGATCATGATAATGATAATGTAAGTTCATTAAGTGTTACAGTTAAAATGCAGATTAATACAAAGAAAACATGTTGTTAGTTAAAAGTAAAATACTTTTGTTTTAAGAAAAGGAGATGTAATGATATCAGCAAATAGAGATGTTATTTGCCTGTTTGATTATCATGCCTTACCAGCATAGTTTGCAGGTATTGATTACTTATGCCTGACCAGCAGAGGTCATGTGACCGAGACAAGCAAGGCAGTTGGGTTTAGTTTCAGTTTCGTTCTAGATGCATAACAAGCATAATGGTGTCTCCTGAATGCTGTATAAAGAGTTGAACAGACTTTAGATTAAAACTCATTCTCTTTCATAAATGTCTCATCATTGAACTCACAAAGAAATCAATACAATCTTGAGAGAGGACAGCAACTCCCTGCTCGACCGACATACTGGCACTCCCACGGGGCAGCACCTTAGCATCCGGAGCAATCTGCTGGAGCACAGATTGCTGGCCTGCTGCGGCGCAGTGAGCGCCCTGGGGAAATGTGTCTGAACCAGCAACAATGGCAGCAGTCAGTGCTTGCGTGGCCTCAATCTGAGTCTGCATGAGACCAGTCTGAGATTGGGTCATGGCAGCTAGTGACTGAGTTGCAGCACTAAGCATCTGTGTGGCATCTGCCTGTGCTACAGCATAGTGCTCCACACTCCTTGCCATTGGTGTGGCTGGAGAGCAAGATCGATCTCCCCTTTAAGAACTGGCCGGCGCCAGTGTGTCTGTGTTCCATCGCTAACTGACATCACCTGCGTTGCACCCGCATTCTGAGTTAGCGCCTCGCTCCTCGGCCTTTGCGCCTTAAGACAGGTGTGTAGCGCTAGACTTAGCACTCCAATCACCTCCAGGGGCGATAAAAGCCAAGTTTGCATTTGGAGACAATAATTAGTGGCAGGCGCTAAACTTTGTGCCTGGCCAATAATTGCGTCCCAAACAGGGCGATACTGAATTTCTCCCCCTAGGTCTCTAAATCTCAGCACTTGCCAACTCATCTTCTTTGGACTGAGGTAGTGTGAAGTGTCCCCACAGGAGCAGAGTATGCACTCCATATTGGACAAACAGAGACTCTACCTGTGGAGATTTCTCAGTAGTATTTTTGAGGATGTAACTGGTAAAATAGATAAGGGAGAACCAGTGGATGTGGTGTATTTGGACTTTCAATAAGGCTTTCGATAAGGTCCCGCATAAGAGATTAGCATGTAAAGTTAAGGCACATGGGATTGGGCTGACTTGGATAGAGAACTGGTTGGCAGACAGGAAGCAAAAAGTTGGAATAAACGGGTCTTTTTCCGAGTGGCGGGCAGTGACTAGTGGGGTACCGCAGGGATCGGTTCTAGGACCCCAGCTATTCACAATATATATTAATGATCTAGACGAGGGAACTAGATCTCCAAGTTTGCAGACGACACAAAGCTGGGTGGGCGTGTGTGCTGTGAGGAGGATGCTGAGAAACTCCAGTATGATTTAGACAGGTTGGGTGATTGGGCAGATGCATGGCAGATGCAGTATAATGTGGATAAATGCGAGGTTATCCACTTTGGTGGCAAAAACAGGAAGGCAGATTATTATCTGAACGGCAATAGATTGGGAGAAGGGGAAGTGCAATGAGAACTTGGTGTCCTTGTGCACCAGTCGCTGAAGGTAAGCCTGCAGGTGCAGCAGGCGGTTAAGGCGGCAAATGGTATGTTGGCCTTCGTAGCGAGAGGGTTCGAGTACAGGAACAAGGATGTCTTGCTGCAGCTGTACAGGGCCTTGGTGAGACCACATCTTGAGTATTGTGTACAGTTTTGGTCGCCTTATCTGAGGAAGGATGTTCTTGCCATGGAAGGAGTGCAGTGAAGATTCACCAGACTGATACCTGGGATGGCAGGAATGACATATGAGGAGAGATTGGGTCGATTGGGCTTATACTCGCTGGAGTTTAGAAGAATGAGAGGGGATCTCATTGAAACTTATAAAATTCTAACAGGACTAGACAGACTTGATGCAGGAAGGATGTTCCCGATGGCTGGGGAGTCCAGAACCAGGGGTCACAGTCTAAGGATAAGGGGTAAGCCATTTAGGACAGAGATGAGGAGGAATTTCCTCACCCAAAGAGTGGTGAACCTGTGGAATTCTCTACCACAAAAGGCAGTTGAGGCCAATTCATTAAATATATTCAAGAAGGAGTTAGATATATTTCTTAAGGTTAAAGGGATCAAGGGATATGGGGAGAAGGCAGGGACCGGGTACTGAATTTGGATGATCAGCCATGATCTCATTGAATGGTGGAGCAGGCTCGAGGGGCCAAATGGCCTACTCCTGCTCCTATCTTCTATGTTTCTATGTTTGGTGTGGAGACTAAGCATGGCAGTGGGTTTTCATACGTTAGACACACACTTAAAGACAATTGGGGAACACATGGAGTACTGGATAACTATTACAAAACATTACTGTAGCTGCAATGCTGCTAATTTCACTGCCCATCAGGACTAATCATATACATAAAGATCAAAATGATAACTCTAAAAATGTAATATTTGATGGGCAACTGCCAAAGAGCATTCTGGAATTCAAAACAATACCCTATGGCTAACTCTTCTGATAGCTTAATGCGACATATGGTGGGGTACTGCACCACACTAGAAAAATCCCATGTTGTATTCCTGGTTTGTGTTGAGTTAGTTGATCTTAGCCAAGGCAGTGCCAGGGAAGCCGAGATAAATGGTAGCACCCATCTTGGAGGGAGGCAAGGAGAGTGGGAGAAAATCAGAAAGTGATCTTCGTCTGCACTGTTATTGGTGGATACACGCACCCATCTAATAGCCTGCTAACACTCCATTCAAGTTCATACAGGAAGGCTTCCCAATTCGGCCAGAATACCAGAGGACGATGACGACAAGAACAACAACTTCTCTGAACTATCAGTGGCAAGAAGTCATTAACTTGTTCATGCTCCAAATTCTGATAGACAAGAAAGAAATTAATGCATTCCATTCTGATTTTGATTAACCATTTGAAAAATGCGATTTTGCTTCATTCTAGTAACTTATATAAAATATATCAAGAATAGAACTTTAAAAATTGTGCATATGGACAAGGAAAATGTTTAATAACCGATTACTCATTTCTTGTTACAGACAGAAATAATTGTAAGCTAGTATGCATTGAACAGGATATATCAACTGAAAATAGCTATTGATTCAATTTGGCTCCAGACTACGAATATTAACTTGATGTTCCCAATTATTTCACTTCCATTATAAACTGTAGATATTCTTCAGTAGTGTGATAGTCCATTAGAATTTCATGCTAGAAATACGATTTTGGGAATCGATAATGGGTTATGTGCTGGATAAAGGTTCTCCGGTAACCGCAGTATAATTACTTTCTAATGGATTGTCCTCGATTTTTCTTCTAGCAAGTGCATTTTTCAGATTTGTAGCCTATACAGAAAGAGAAAAATAAATCTTTAAACAGATTAAAAGCTGTGTAAAAACTGTGCACACAGGAATGTAGTACGAGAATATTAACAAACCGTACCTGAACTTCACTGATAGAAACTTCTATCTTTGTATCTGTCTTCCCCTAATATGCACACAGCATGTGCCTATGTCTCCTTCTCTCCGCTTTTCTGTTTGATTACCTCTCAAACTTTCTGTCTGATTCTCCCTCAACCACCCCCTCTCTGAAGTAAAAAACAATCACTGGAACATAGCTTTCCTGTCAAAACTTACCTCAACAAAGCTTCAAATGTTCACGCTCCAGATTGTTTGGAAGTCATTTAGAAAAATAAACTCAATTCCCGCAAAAGCTGAAGGAAAGACATGCCTCAACTGACAGCTTTGGGAAGAATATCAACTGAAACCCTACACATTTCCAAGGCTGAGACCTCCAAGTAAGAACTAATAAGGGAATTCAAAGACACAAAAGGCAATTTTATAGATAAATTTAACCATGCTGTTGCAAAATAAGTAATTTTTTAAGTCTTTATTATGGTAAAAGTCTAATTTTTAGCATTTTTCCACTGGTGTGTAGTGGACTGGCTAAAGTAAAAAAAATTAGCTCAAAATATTTTCAACATTATTTTAAGTGATTTTATTACTTCAATGTCTGCTGTTTTTGTTGGTAGATTTGTTCCCCACTGCCAATGCTTACAGAATTGTGATTTGTTGCTCTTGCAGTAAAATGACATTTGTGCCGATCAAGTGAAAGTATGTCACAGAAATTTGTGGTATACAGAGAGTGACAACTGAAATGGACAGGAAATACATGCAGATATTTCACTTTTATATTACTAGTAGGTACCCTGTACATTGCTTACGAAGGATATGTAGGATGTAGCTGGCTGATGTAGTGATGGAGATGCTGTGGTCTCTCAGGAGATGTGGTGGAACAGCAGCTGAGCAACCTTGCCGAATGCATGTCGATGGAAATTGTGCTTTTGTTGGGAGGCACTCAGTGATGTTTTAACTGCATCATAGGGCCTGCCCAATATTCAAAGTTCCCTTAAATTTTCCTTTTCATGTGTCCTGAAGACTCTGAACATTTCTTTTCTCCCTTTCATTCATTTTGCTGCCTTTTCAAAAAAAAACATGGTGGCTGGTGTGGGGCACCAGTAAGGCAAGCAATCCATCCAGGGCTGCAAGTAGCAGATAAGTATGGAAGCCTGTTTTATTTAAACAGTGAATAATGTTTAAACTAAAAGGTGGTTCCCAGCTCAGAGCTGAGAAAGAATCTTTTTGCGAAGTTTGATCATGCAAGAGGCCTGATAATAGAGGAGGTGGTGGGAGGGGATACTAGGGAGCAGTGGACTGGCTCTGGGTAGGGGTGAGTGTAGAGCTAAGAAGATGGAACAGCGGGGCCCAGGATTTTCTGTTGGATGAGGCCTGATTTCGAAAGCCGTCAGTAGATTCTTACCTAGGAGACAGCACAGTCGACTCTGCAAAGCCCTCCTCACTAACATCTGGGGACTTCTACGAAAATTGGGAGAGCTGTCCCACAGACTAGTCAAGCAACAGCCTGACATCGTCATACTCACAGAATCATTCCTTTCAGCCAAAGTCCCAGACTTCTCCATCACCATCCCTGAGTATGTCCTATCAGAGGTGGCAGCACACTGGTATACAGTCAGGAGGGAGTGACCCTGGGAGTCCTCAACAGTGACTCCGGACCCCATGAAGTCTCATGGCTTCAGGTCAAGCATGGGCAAGGAAACCTCCTGCTGATTACCACCTACCGCCCTCCCTCAGCTGATGAATTAGTACTCCTCCATGTTGAACACCACTTGGAAGAAACACTGAGGGTAGCAAGGGCACAGAATGCACTCTGGGTGGGGGGCTTCAATGTCCATTACCAAGAGTGGCTCAGTAGTACCTCCACTGACCGAGTTGACCAAGTCCTGAAGGACATAGCTGCCAGACTGGGCCTGCGGCAGGTGGTGAGAGAACCAACACGAGGGAAAAACCTACTCGACGTCATCCTCACCAATCTACCTGTCGCAGATGCATCTGTCTATGACAGCATTGGTAGCAGTGAGCACCACACAGTTCTTGTGGAGGCAAAGTCCTGTCTTCACACGGAGGACACCCTCCATCGTGTTGTGTGGCACTACCACCGTGCTAAATGGGATAGATTCAGAACAGATCTAGCAGCTCAAAATTGGGCATTCATGAGGCATTGTGGGCCATCAGCAGCAGCAGAATGGTACTCCACCACAATTTATACCTCATGGCCTGGCATATCCCTCACTCTACCATTACCATCAAGCCAGAGGACCAACCCTGGTTCAATGAGGAGTGCAGAAGAGCATGCCAAGAACAGTACCAGGCGTACTTAAAAATGAGGTACAAACCTGGGGAAGCTGCAACACAGGTCTACATATATGCTAAACAGCGGAAGCAGCATGCTATAGACAGAGCTAAGTGATCCCACAATCAACAGATCAGATCAAAGCTCTGCAGTCCTGTCACATCCAGTCGTGAATGGTGGTGGACAATTAAGCAACTAACAGGAGGAGGAGGCTCCTCTTCAATGATGGCGGAGCCCAACACGCGAGTGCAAAAGATAAGCCTGAAGCATTTGCAACCATCTTCAGCTAGAAGTGCCAAGTGGATGATGCATATTGTCCTCCTCCAGAGGTCCCCACCATCACAGAAGCCAGTCTTCAGCCACATGATATCAAGAAATGACTGAGCGCACTGGATACAGCAAAAGCTATGGGCCCGACAACATCCTGGCTCTAATGCTGAAGACCTGTGCTCCAGAAATAGCCGCACCTCTAGCCATGCTGTTCCAGTACAGCTACAACACTGGCATCTATGTGACAGTGTGGAAAACTGCTCAGGTATGTCCTGTCCACAAAAGCAGGACAAATCCAATCTGGCCAATTACTGCTCCATCAGTCTACTCTCAATCATCATCCGCAAAGTGATGGAAGGTGTCAACGACAGTGCTATCAAGCGGCACTTACTCACCAATAAACTGCTTATTGATGCCCAGTTTGGGTCCGCCACAGACTCGGCACAGACCTCATTACAGCCTTGGTCCAAACATGGACAAAAGAACTGAATTCCAGAGGTGAGGTGAGAGTGACTGCCCTTGACATCAAGGGAGCATTTGACCAAATGTGGTATCAAGAAGCCAGAGTATAATTGAAGTCAATGGGAATCAGGGGGAAAACTCTCCACTGGCTGGAATCATACCTAACACAAAGGAAGATGGTTGTGGCTGTTGGAGGTTAATCATCTCAGTCCCAGGACATCGCTGCAGGAGTTCCTCAGGGCAGTGTCCTAGGCCCAACCAGCTTCAGCTACTTCATCAATGACCTTCCCTCAATCAGAAGGTCAGAAGTGGGGATGTTCGCTGATGATTGCACTGTGTTCAGTTCCATTCCCAACTCCTCAGATAATGAAGCAGTCCATGACCGTATGCAGCAAGACCTGGAATACATTCAGGCATGGGCTGATAAGTGGCAAGTAACGTTCATGCCACACAAGTGCCAGGCAATGACCATCTTCAACAAGTGAGAGTCAAACCACCGCCCCATGACATTCAATGGCATTTCCCTCGCCAAATCCCCCACAATCAACAGCCTGGGGGTCATCATTGACCAGAAACTTAACTGGACCAGCCAGATGAATACTGTGGCTACAAGAGCAGGTCAGAGGCTGGATATTCTGCAGCGAGTGTCTTGCCTTTCCACCATCTACAAGGCACAAGTCAGGAGTGCAATGGAATATTCTCCACTTGCCTGGATGAATGCAGCTTCAACAACACTCAAGAAGCTCGACACCATCCAGGACAAAGCAGCCTGCTTGATTGGCACACCATTCACCACCTTAAACATATACTTCCTCAACCACTGGTGCACCGTGGCTGCAGTGTGTACCATCTACAAAATGCACTGTAGCAACTCGCCAAGGCTTCTCCGGCAGCAACTCCCAAACCTGCGAACTCTACCACCTAGAAAGACAAGGGCAGCAGGCGCATGGGAACACCACCACCTCCAAGTTCCCCTCCAAATCACACACCATCCTGACTTAGAAGTATATTGTCGCTGGGTCAAAATCCTGGAACTCCCTACCCAACAGCACTGTGGGAGTACCATCACCACACGGAGTGCAGCGGTTCAAGAAGGCGGCTCACCAACACCTTCTCGAGGGCAATTAGGGATGGGCGATAATGCTGGCCTTGCCAGCGACACCCACATCCCAGGAATGAATAAAAAAAGAGCTAGGTAGTCTCAATTAGAAGCAAGTATAATTAAGGTAAATAGATACGTTTTGAGTGCAGCAGACAAACATAACAGGAATAGTGTGGCCGAAACAGCATGACAGCAAAGTGTAAAACACACTCAGAACCAAAAAAGAGCAGTATATTAAGAATACACTCAGCTCCATTGAGGAATCCATTGATTCCAATTGTTTCTGGGACAACTGGAATACATTACACAAAAAACAACACGACGAATTGGCCATTCAAAATGGAGACACATGGGAAAACCACTTTGAAAAATTATACCAGAAAAACACACTAAGGCCAGAGCAACACCAAATATGCAAAAAATTGGAAAAGCTCGAAATGGCCATAAAAGATAACCAAAACCCGCTAGACTCCATAATAACAGAAAAAGAACTAGTTGAAAAACTCAAGGACCTGCGACCAGGAAAAGCTTGCGGTGCAGACGGCATACTAAGCGAGATGATTAAACACACAGACGATAAAATGAAACTGGCTATCCTAAAACTTTTCAACTTGGTTCTGAGTGTCGGTTACTTCCCTGATATCTGGAACAAAGGACTCATAACGCCCATATACAAAAGTGGGGACAAAGTCGACCCAAATAACTATCGAGGCATCTGTGTAAACAGTAACCTGGGGAAGGTATTCTGTAGTATCATAAACAAAAGACTTATAAACTTCCTTGAGGAGCACAATGTCTTGAGTAAAAGCCAAATTGGATTCCTGCCAAACTATAGAACATCAGATCTATATCTTCACCCTACAGACCCTAATTGACAAACACGTTCATCAAAACAAAAGCAAAATCTACGCATGCTTTATAGATTTCCAGAAGGCTTTCGATTCCATCTGGCACGACGGTTTATTCCTGAAACTTATCGAAAGCGGGATAGGGGGAAAAACATATGATGTAATTAAATCAATGTATACAAACAACAAATGTGCAGTTAAAATTGGAGACAAACAAACAAAATACTTCCCACAGGGGCGGGGGGTGACGCAGGGCTCGCCCATCTCACCGATACTCTTTAATATTTACATAAATGAATTGGCAAAACTACTTGAACAATCTACAGCACCCGGCCTCACCCTATATGAATCCAAGGTTAAATTCCTCCTCTATGCAGATGACCTGGTTCTGCTGTCACCAACTAAGGAGGGTCTACAGCAGAACCTGGATCTGCTGGAGTCGTTCTGCTAGACCTGGGCCCTGACAATAAATCCCCAAAAAACCAAAGTCCTTGTGTTCCAGCAAAGATCCAGACATCAGGGACCCAAAATAAATTTCACACTAGGAACAACCAAAATTGATCAAACCACTAACTACACATACTTGGGCTTAAAAATCAGTTCTATGGGAAATTTTCATCTGGCTGTGAATGAACTGAAAGAGAAAGCAAGAAGGGCTTTCTATGCCATTAAAAAATCAATCCAAATAGAAATCCCAATTAGCATTTGGCTCAAAATTTTCAAATCAGTAATTGAACCAATTGCACTCTATGGCAGTGAGGTGTGGGGACCGCTAACACAACAAGAATTTGCAAAATGGGTCAAACATCCAATTGAGATCCTACATGCAGAATTCTGTAAAAGTATCCCCCGGACTCAAAGGAAAACCGTAAACAATGCATGCAGGGCAGAACTAGGCCAATATCCATTAATAATCACTATCCAAAAAAGAGCCACCAAATTTTGGAAACACCTAGAAATGAGCAACCCCCAATGCTATCATTACGAAGCCCTGAAATGCCAAGAGAGGACCATAAAGAAGAATACCCTCAGTCAACTAGTCCTGGGACTCAGTGAAGTAACTACTAACGCTACTAACAATAACCAGCCCCAGGACAGTGACAGCGTAACACAAAGAATTCGACCCAACACAATCGTCGCTAAGCAAAAGGAAAAATATGTCATATTGGGCAGAAACAACAAAAGCCCAAAGCAAACTCAAATGCTACTTGGCACTAAACAGACAATACAACATGGCTGATTACCTGACCAGGGTAAAGGATAGCAAACTGAGAAAAACCTTGACAATGTACAGACTTAATGAACATAGCGTGGCGATCGAAAAAGGTAGACACAGGCAGACCCGGCTACCAAGAGAGGACAGGATATGCTCTCACTGCAGTCAGGGAGTGGTGGAGACAGAGGTGCACTTCCTCACAGCTTGTAGAAAATATCAGGGCATAAGGGAGAATTTCTACCCAAAATTCACAAAAATATGCCCGGAATTCAGAAATTTGAATGACGACCAAAAACTCCCATACCTACTAGGGGAAGAGAGAAATTGTGTAACCTTAGCGGCACACTACGTTACAGCTTGCCATAAACAGAGGGGCAACCACTAAATATAAGAAAAGAGTATATACAAATTATATGAATGTATATTTATACACTCAGGGATATATCTGTTTGTACACTGTATGGATAGATCTGTATTTTTGTGTACAACCATGAATGTTTTTCGATGCTTTGGCAACATAAGATGTACCTTGTCATGCCAATAAAGCGATTTGAATTGAATTGAATTGAATTGGAAAAAAGTGTTACCTTCACAGGAAGTGTACACGCAGGATGTTTAATGCATCACTCGATCTTCCATGGTGTTGTTCACAGTGATTCAGAGAATGTGATGGTTTATAACACAAGGGCCTAGAAATTCGGTTTTGGCACAGCGAGGGCTTTAGCGCCGGAAGTTAGTGCCGGCGCTAAGTCCCCCTGCGCACGCCAAAAATTCAGTAGCGCCGCGCCCAAACGGCTGCCGGCGCTACTGAGGGGTCTCAGCGCCTCAAAACTGGCGCCATGCGCCGCATTGCGGCGCTATTCCGGCGCCCGCTGCGGTGCGGCAGGCTCGGGAAGTGCAGGCCTCCTCCTTCCGTTAAGGAGGAGCTGCCTGCACCCGGCCGCGGCCCGCGATAATCTTTTTAAAAATGAGCCCGGCACCTCAGACAAGTGCCGGGCTTGCTTCTGTTCCGGGGGGGGGGGGGGGGGGGGGAAGTCCGGGGAGGGAGCTGCTGCGGCCAGGCGGCCGGCGGGAAAGCGGCCGGCCGCCGCGGGGCCTTTAATGCGCCGGCGCAAAGTTCTGTAAGGCACCTCTGCCAGAACGTTGCTTGCGGCTGCCACGGGCGAGGCGGCCGCAACTCAATTTCCGAGTTCGGGCGGGTTACCATGGCAACCGGGACGCTGCGCACACCGATGACGTCATCGGTGCCGGCGCAGCGCTACCGGCCTAACGCCGATTTAGGGCCCCTGTCAATTTCTAAACTGGCCATAACTTCGGCGCTAGGCCCTCTAGCGCCTCAAAAGCGGCGCTAAGGCCAGTGAATTTCTAGGCCAAGGTCTTTAGTTTCTATGTTTCCTATCTCTTCCATTCTGACTGCTGTTTTGAGCGAATCAATAAAGTATTGATTTTGAACTGCGTCTGTCTCTCTGCTGAGCTGGTTCTACTGTTTTTTCAGCTTTGTTGGCTTCTGGCTAGCAGCTGCTGTTTCACTGCTGTCCGGTGACTCGTTCTACTGGTTTTTCAGCTTTGCTGGTCACTGGCTTGTGGTTTTACATTTTCTCTGCGGCTTTTGATCTAGTGACCTCCAACTTGCGTCCATGTCGCCATCATCTCTCTGCACTGCTACCAATTCTCAGTCCTACAGCAATAACCTCCATCCTCCAAATTCTCTACCCTTCAAATAGCTTCTGAACTTCACTCACCTGCTACACCTGTCTCCGAATTTGGAGAGTGCTTGATCGATGCTCTGTGTCGGCTCCATCTTGCCTATGTCAGCTTTGTCCTTCCATGGGACCTCTGACTTTGGCTCTGGTCTCCCTACTAGTGTCTCCAATCTATCCCCTGCTACTACCAGGAAATATGTATTCCATTAATTACTACATAACCAGGCCTATGTAACCTGAGCTTTTTCCAGTGTCCATTCGTGTGTGCACTATGGCTGCCGCTCCGGACCTGAGGCATTCACTTCTATTTCCACTTTTTTCTCCCCCCCTTTTCCTTTTCTCTCTATCCCTCCCTGACTGCTCTCTCCTGTCGTCATGCCTCCTTTCATTTCTCCTCTTTCAGATACTCTGCTTTCCCAAATCCATACCCTAATCCTTCGTTACTCTTCGACCTTCCTATCCTCCTACCGCCATCCCAGGCTTAACTTCCTCTTAGATAATCCTACAGCTTCCCTCTGTGCCTCTCTTGTCATCCTCCAAAAGGCCCACTGTGGCACTCGTTGCTGCTTCCTCACAAGCAGCAACCTCAACTGTCCCAACACACTCTCTCGTCCACCTTCCCGCCCAGCATGCCCACCGGGGGCTAATCTTGCGAATCTTCTCCCCATCCAACTCACCCCTCCAAGCGCTGACCCTGTGGACGCTGGCAGTGGGTCAGCCATCACCAACCCTCTCCACATCTCCCCCCAGGATGACCGTTCACTTGCGTACAAGGCCCTTGCCATTTATGAGCTTATCGTGGATGATTGCATCAATATCATGGCTCTGACGGAAACTTGGCTGAGGGGTGATGACACCTTACCCTTAAATGAAGCCTCCCCGCTTGGCTATACCTTCCACCACTTGCCCCGCTCAGACCGCCATGGTGACGGTGTGGCTCTCATCACCAAATCGCACCTTGGTCTGTCCCACTATTCCTCTGGCAGTTTCTCCTCCTTTGAGCATCTCACCTTATTCCACCCCTCTCACCTCTCATTTAAAATTCTTGGGGGGAAAAATTCAGTTGTTTGTGCCGCCCGTTAGCGCCTTAAGAGGGCGCCAATTGGGGCGCAAAGCAACTAGAGGCCGGGCGCAGTGATGTTTGTGCCGCTCGCGAAATTAACTAGACATTTTGCGGCAGCGCTAAACACTTCCGCCACGATCTCCTGCGCCGGCAGATTGTGACGTCATTCGAGTGCGCAACGCCCCGTTAGCGCCCCGGACCGGATATTGAGTGGCGCCCCCGCCTTACCGCCTGCCGCTAGCAACGACAGGTTGAGGGGAGCGTTATGCTGTCAGAAAGGGACTAGGGGAGCTCTATTTAAAGGCGACCGCTTCCTGCCTTTTTTTGTCGGTGACATTTTTTTACCACGCATTCTGAGAGAGAGAGAGAGAGAGAGAGAGAGACTTCTGGAGAGATTCAACGCTGTGTGAAGGAGTTTTGAGTACCGAGCTGCACTTTGCAGGTTTATTTTGATTTGCCCTTCCTTGCTTCGCCAGCACTCTGAGGTAGCGCCTCACTCCTCGGCGTTTACGCCTTAAGACAGGTGTGAAGCGCCTGATTTAGCGCTCCAATCATCTCATGGGGCGATAAAAGCCAAGTTTGCTGTCGGAGGCGATAATTAGCGCCAGGCGCTGAACTTTGCGCACGTCCGATAACGGCGCCCCAAATGGAGAGATACTGAATTTTTCTCTCTAATATTATCAGTTACTTTGGTCAGTAGTTCCCTGCGCTTTCCTCTCCCTTCCTTCTCAACTCCAAATACATTGTCCTACATGCCCGTTCTTCTCCATGCATCTCATTGTGTGAAAACTAGATTTCCTACTCTTAACACATTCTTTTGCAGGACCCAAATACTGTGGGGCTCCTTATATCGCTCAACCAAATCTTAACACCTCATTACAGCTTCCTGCTATTTGCCTAATCTACTCTTTGGTTCTTTTGAAATTTAATGGTCGCAGTACTGAGTATTGGTCTCTCTCTTTAAAAATAAAAACACACACCATTTAGACCCTAGACTTACTGGAAAAAATATCACTTTCAGAATAATACTGAATTTTCTTATTTCCTATTCTTCAAACTCTGTCAACAAAAACCTTTAAATGCATTAATCTCATTAAAAAAATTAAGCAATACTAAATTTAACTCATGCAACCAAGAACACTCGATGAACATACAATTTCTAACTCTCTCTTTGCAGCCTCCAATTCCTCTTGAGGTGTTCCCTTTGGTTTTCTTCTTCTATCTCGCATCAATCTGATATGATGCTGGATCCGCTGCTGCAGTTCTTGATCTTTAGCAGCTCTACGGAAAAATCAATACAAATAAATTTAAATTTCAAAGAATAGCTAAAGTCAAGATTAAAATGTAGTAAGAAAATGTTTACTAGCTGCTTGAAATTATGCATACAGCAGAAATATGCTCACACTTTCAGAAGTAAAAGTTCAATCATTAGTCATGAATGTAGTAGAAAGTAAAGTGAAAAAGTGGAGTTATAATTAAGGTGACTGAGAAAAAACAACACAACATTTTCCATCAGTCTGCTTTCAATATTTTCAATTCCTTTAAACCCAAGTTCCTTAAGAACATGCAAACTCGTACATAGAGGACAGGACAGTGGCACATCATGTTAAGCATACACTGCACCTTTCTTATTACTGAAATAAATACACAACATAACACATCACCCCAAACATTATGGTCATTGTTTTCTTTTGAAATTTGTTTTCCCAGAGAAACTGCAGTAATAAATAATGGTTTTAAGGAACAAAGAGAAAATAACATCCAATTAAAAATAAAGGTGGATCTCAATGGAAGATGTCCTCAATTAAAGCGTAGAAAACACATGCTGATTTCTGCAGGAATTCTAGGAACTGATCATCCTCCTCCATTTCCTAAGTCATGTCTTGTTACTGCTCCTCATCCACAATTTGACATATCCCTCTTTCCATGTGCAGTGTGAGCCTAACAACTCTCTTCAGGATATATTACAAAGCACCCTTGGTGCAGTCCAAACATCAGAACAATTGTTCCAGCATGTCAAATGTCTGCTCGATAGGGTTTCTGTCTCATATATACTGTTGTAGGTTTAAAGGGGTTGTATTTTTTCCACTATATCTAGGATATGTGTTTTATTTTAAAAAGAGTTGTATAGCAGTGTCATGAACCAATTTCAGTACTGTAGTCAAATATTACTCAAAGTTATAATGAGAGAAAATAGCAGGAACCAATGGACAATACCCATTGTGATAGCAATAAAAGAAACAGAAATTATAGGTAAACCTTGACAAATAATCCTAGTGAATATAATTAGATAGTTTGGCAAAAACAGTTAGAATCATGTAACACAAAACTACACTTTTATTTACAATTCACTCATTATTGTATCCAGGAGAAATGCTTGCAGATCTAAAATCTACAGGGGTCCATGCTAAATAAGATGTGGCTTTATTGTTTAAATTAGGTTTCATATTTCCTTATGGCAGAAAAAAACACCTTTCTCTGTAAAAAAAATGAACTGACCACCAGGGCTCAATTTGTAAAAAGAATTCATAGCATCTTGGAACAGGATGGACAAATACAATGTTATTTATTCAACTTCTGTACAACTATAAAATAAAAAAAATGGGTACTTGATATAAAAGTTATATCCATCAAGAATTTACTTGCCAGATTGCCATTATATACATCTATTTTACTACATATGGAAATCAGAAAAACAAATTTCTGCTTTAACTAACATGTTTTCAAGTCTTATTTTGTTTGTAAACTGTTCCTATCACAAGTGAAATAAAAACAGAAAATGTTGGAAACACTCAGCAGGTCAGGCAGTATCTGTGGAGAGAGAGAGAGCATCTGTGGTTTCTTTCGCCACAGATGCTGCCTGACCTGCTGAGTGTTTGCAGCATTTTCTGTTTTTATTTCAGGTTTCCAGCATCTGCAGTATTTTGCTTTTGTTTTCCTATCACAAGTGAGCCTGGTTTAGAAGGGAAATTTTATTAATCCTAATCTTCATTGCACACAATTGAATTCTACTGCCATTTAAACATATGAACAGAATGTTTAATGCTAATCTAAGCAACCAACTACATTGTACATAGTTGGTTATACAAGTGCAAACTTAGTGTTATGTTGCATCAAGCTCTTGGGGGGAGAAATTGGGTGAGTAGCACCACCTGTTAGCGCCTAAAGAGGCAGTCAGTGGCTGTAGCGCCACTGGCTGCGTCTGCGGCGATATTCAGTAGGGGCGCTAATGGTGGCGTTAGGCATTTGCGCTGCGCCGCCACCGATGACGTCATCGGTGTGCGCAGCACCCCATTCGTGCCCCGTTCGCGATATTTGGTAGCAAACGCCGCAGTTGCGCCGCTCGCTACCCGCGCCCGGTTCACGGGGCCTTACTGTGCCGGCAGCGGCGCAAGTTAAGGTGGAGGTGCGGGGCGGCCGCTTTTTCGGCGGCCGCCTGCCAGCACCTCCGTCCCCGGCCTCCTAAACCCCCCCCCCCCCGCGGCATTGCCGGCTGTTTCCCGAGAGCCCGGCACTTCTCCTTGGTGCCGGGCTCATTTGCCGGCACTCGCGATCGCGGATCACACTGTTGCAGGCACCTCCCCCTTAACAGTGGGAGGAAGGCCTGCAGTACCGCTGCGGCACGTTGCGCTGCGATAATCAGTTTCAGCGCCCTAAGAGGGACGCGGAGCGCCTCGAGCCTCGCCCCGTGTCCCTCGAGCGGCACTGAAACTGAATTTCTGGCGATCGGTATCACTCCGATCGCTGCGCTAAATCCTGCGCTCCGCTGACTTTTGCGCCACTTTGGCGCCCCAACCCAATTTCTAGGCCTTGATATTTACTAGCAGAAGCCAGTAAACACGTTTCAAGTTAGGCAAGGTCGGTCTTTACTGTATCTGAATGTTCACCTGGGAAGCTATTTGATGTTTAATTTGTTCTTCCAATTCAAGTCTTTTTTCATAGTTCTGTTCCAAACCAGAAGCAGCAGGTAAGCATTTTGTGTAGATTGGGCTGAAAGTGTACCTGTTCAAACTATTACAGATACACAATATCTGTATACTTTTTTTATTTTACTTGTCCCTCTGCTTTGCTAGTTTAAATAACCTCCCAACTCTTATTTATCCCATCGGTCAAGATGAATGTGCTTCCTTGAATCCCCCACAACTGCAACGCTCACTTTAACCGACTCTGTGCTCCTGACAAGCCACTTGCTGCCCTTTGCTATTAGCTTGCTTGTGGTTACCGTTCCCTGTGGTTCCATCCTCATCCACTCCCCGAGAATATTTTGAACAGTTTCCCTTTCTTTCTGCCTACCCTTTTAACAAGCCCCAAGAGCCACCACCCATTTCTTTGTGTCTGCTCCACTATTCTTTTTTAAAAATTTGTTTATGGGATGTGGGCGTTGCTGGCAAGGCCAGCATTTATTGCCCATCCCTAATTGCCCTCGAGAAGGTAGTGGTGAGCCGCCCTCTTGAACCACTGCAGTCTGTGTGGTGAAGGTACTCCCACAGTATTCCTTCTCTTTGGGGTTCGGAAACCATACGGAAAATATCTCCCAGAGACTTTTCCTCACTGTGTATAGTATGCAATCTAACTAGTTGGTCCTCAAATCTTTCAATTCATTCCTCGGGGTGGGGGGGTGGTCTTAATTAGTTGCCATTTTATGCAAGTATACTCTCCATGGATATTTTGAGCATCCAGGATTGCCCATATGCTGCTCATCACACAGGCCATGAGCCAAGTATCTACAACAGACATCTCAGTTGATATATATTGGAAAGAGTGCTTGTCGTTGAAATTTATGGAATATCCAATATAGCTCCATTGCTCTCCAGCCTTAACTTTCTCAATCCCAGTTCCCTTAAATAAGGAAGAAATACTTCTTCTCTTCATAAAATGTCTCATTCTGCTCAACTTTCTTTTTTTAATACTCCGCATATATTACTGCCTGTTGGCGGGATACATATATACACACACACCTGCCAACAGACTGTAGCCCTCCTGTCCAAAGCAAAAATAGCTGAATACTAATAGGCTACTTGATTCAAATTAATATAAACCAGACTTCAGTCAGTTTCAACCACACCTCCTCATTCCTAACCGCTTTAAATAAAGAACAATGGCCTAGAAATTGGGTATAGCCCCGCTTGAGGTGTTAGAACTGGCGCTGCGCAAAGTTTATAGCCAGACGAAACTTATCGCCGCCTGGCGCGATATTGGGTTGCATCGCCTCCAAAGGTGATTAAGGCGTGAATTCAGACGTTGCACGGGCCTCCTAAGGCGCAAAACTTCCGGCGCTACCCAATATCGGCGCGGACGGGCGCAGCGGTGATCTCAATTACCAATAACCACGAGACTTCCAGGCGCCGGCCGGCTCTTAAAGGGGTGGGTCAGTCAGCCTCAGCTTCCACACTCATCGCCCTGTAGGCCTCAGAATCGGCACACGCCCTTCTCTGGCGCAAAAAACTTGGTCAAGATGGAGAAGGTGAGACAGAGAGCAGAGCGCTTCAGCACTGAGGCTCTGGAGCACTTGGTGGCCGCAGTGGAGCGCCGTCGAGATGTTCTCTATCCTGACAATGGCAGGAGGCCGAATCAAAAGGACTACCGCCGAGCTTGGAGGGATGTTTGTCAGAGGGTCAACTCCAGCAGCATGGCGACCAGGAGCCCTGTTCAGTGCAGGAAGAAATTCAACGACCTCACTCGGGTCGTGAGGGTGAGTGGTGTTTATGCAAACTTCTGATTCCCTCCATCTGCACCTGACTGCATGGCTACAGGGTGCGCGATGCCCCAATGGCCATGCGTCAGCAAGCACCCATGGCCCTTTCTGGGCACACACATGCACATTTGACTCAAGGCGTCATGTAAGGGCTCTTGCACCATGGGGGACATGAGATGATCACTCAGGCGTCATGTAAGGGCTCTTGCACCATGGGGGGCATGAGATGATAACTCAGGGCGTCATGCAAGGGCTCCTGCACCATGGGGGGGCATGAGATGATCACTCAGGGCGTCATGTAAGGGCTCTTGCACCATGGGGGGCATGAGATGATCACTCAGGGCATCATGTAAGGGTTCTTGCACCATGGGGGGCATGAGATGATCACTCAGGGTGTCATGTAACAGAACTTCCCCTTCTTTCCCCTGCAGTCCAAGCTGGCGACGATTCGCAAGGACCAGCTTCGAACCGGTGGAGGACCTCCACAAGTGGTCACTCTGACGGATCTCGAGGAGAGAGTGCACCAGATTCTTGGAGGACGTCTGAGTGGTCCTGTTACCACTGCAGCTGCCGACCTCATTGTCGACAGCGATGGTAAAGATCTCACCTTTTTCAGCTGTCTGCTTCCACTTGGTCCCCCCGCCAGCATGCTTTCTCACTGTGGAGCCATGTCATAGCCTTGCCGCAATCTGGCATGCCTTGCTGCCAACCTGTCCTTTTGCTAAAGCCACTCTTCCGCCTCCCTGCTTTCAGATGCTGCATCACCAGCTCGGGATCCGGGCCCTGAAGCTGCCAGTGCCAGTGCCTCCGGAGGCGAGGATCAGGAGGAAGCCGGACCATCCGTTCCAGCCGCAGGGGAGCCAACACATCTGCAGACTGGGGATAGTAGCTCCCTGGAGGGGAGGGGGGGGGGCCCTGATGAGGAGCCAGTTGCCGGAACAAGCGGCCTGCATCAACGCGAGGGGGGTAGGCAAGCTCGGGCACCAGCTCCCCGGAGGGCGAGGCAGGGAGCGATGACTGCTGCACAGAGTGCAGAGGAGGTGCGTAGCCTGGCTGAAATGAGCACCCAGGCCCGGCTCTGGCACACTGAGCTTATGGCTGCAGTGGGGAGGATGCCTCAGTCGATAGAAACACTGGCAAAGAGTGTGCTGGACTTTGGCGCAGCAATGGAGAGGACTGTCCAGGGCTTCGGGGCAGCAATGGAGAGGACTGTCCAG
The DNA here is from genome assembly GCF_052327205.1 of Somniosus microcephalus. Taxonomy (NCBI): domain Eukaryota; kingdom Metazoa; phylum Chordata; class Chondrichthyes; order Squaliformes; family Somniosidae; genus Somniosus; species Somniosus microcephalus. The sequence continues at coordinate 53,272,271 of NC_140994.1, read as the reverse complement.
GGCTTCGAGGCCGCTATGGAAAGGACTGTTCAGAGCTTCGGACAATCCCTGGAAAGGTCTGTCCAGGGCTTGTCCGAGGCAGTGGAACGGACTGCTCCGGCCTTGTCCGAAGCAATGGAGAGAACTGTCCAGGGCTTCTCCGAAGCACTGGCACCTGCCACACAGGTCCTCACTGCTGCCACGCAGTCACTTGCTGGCCTCGTCCAGACCCAGATTGAGGCAACGCGAACTCTCACTGCTGCCACCCTATCTGCATCAGCTAGGATCACCCCGGGCCCTTCCAGTACCACACGAGGCCAGGAATCAGTGGAGCAGTCGCTTGTAGAGGTAGAGCCGAGCCGGTCCCCTCCGAGAGCCAGTGTGTCGTCCGACCATGGTGCAGGTGTCCTCTCCCGGCAGGTGACCATTGCTCATGCCACCGCTGGAACGTCTGCAGTGCAGCTGCCACCACCTGCAGTGCACACTGCTTCCAGCCATGCCCAGATCAAGCAGCCAGCCTCCGCACCCTCCAAGCCCAGAGGTCGTCCAGGCCGTCCCTCAGGGGCTTCCACGCTTGCAGACAGTCACCAGGTGTCCCCCATCCTTGACGCCGCCACTGGGGTTCAACTACGGAGGAGCAGCAGGGAGGGAAGGGGCTGACCGCGAAAGAGAAGTCGGTCTCCATCAAGGGGCCAGCAGTAGAGGGAGGGGCTGAGACGTTTCTTTCCCCAAATTCAAGGACGCCCTCACCTGTTCTGATTGTTGGTGACGGTTTGTTTAGTTTTGAGGCTTTGCCAGAGAGTTAACTGTTATTTTGTTAGTTATGGTTTCTGTTGAGGTGACGTTGTTATACTGGAAGGAAGCACTTTTTTGAAAATAAAGAATTTTTAAAATTTACAATGGTACTCGTAACTATTTACACTCATGGTGGCCTTCATAGGCTTTGTACAATCAGAAGTGCGCAGGACGAATGAGACCCATCATTCCGTCAGAGGGTCCTCGAACCGAGTCCTTATGAGCCTCTGACGGACGGCCCTTCCAGTTTCAGGAGCCCTCGCATCTTCCTCCTCCTCCTCGTCCGCATGCTCCTCCTCCTCCTCGTCCGCCTGCTCTTCCTCCTCCTCCTCCTCCTGCTCGTCCGCCTGCTCTGCTGGACCTTGAGGGTCGGCTGGCATTGGCTGGGTTCGTCGAATGGCCAAGTTGTGGAGCATGCAGCAGACAACGACGATACGACCCACTTGCTCCGTCGAGTACTGCAGGGCTCCCCCCGAATGGTCTAGACAGCGGAAACGCTGTTTGAGCACACCAATAGTGTGCTCCACAATGTTCCTGGTCGCCTGATGGCTGCTATTGTAAAGCTCTTCTGCTGGGGTGGCGGGCAAACGGAGTGGGGTCATGAGCCATGGGCAGAGAGGATAGCCCTTGTCGCCAAGAAGCCAGCCTCGTGGGTGAGCCGGCCCCTCAAAAAGGTCAGAAACTGAGGTCTGCCGCAGGATGAACGCATCGTGGCTGCTTCCAGGGAATTGCGCGTTGACTGCCATGATCATCTGGTGGTGGTCACAGACCAGCTGGACATTGAGGGAGTGGAACCCCTTGCGGTTGCGGAACTCCTCAGGATTCAGTAATGGCGCCCGCAAAGCCACGTGTGTGCAATCAATGGCCGCCTGCACCATGGGGAAGTCCACAATAGCAGCGAAGCCCTGCGCGCGCTCCACCTGCTTCTCCAGGGTCAGAGGGAAGGTGATTAATTGACGCCTTCTTCTATAGAGGGCAGCTGTCACTTGCCGGATGCAACAATGCACTGCAAATTGAGATATATTCGCTATGTCCCCAGTGGCTGACTGAAAGGATCCGGTGGCGTAAAAGTTGAGGGCAACAGTCACTTTGACGGCCACCGACAGAGAGGTCCTGCACCGTAGACGCGGCTGCAGATCCTCAGCAAGCAGGTGGCACAGCTCAGTCACAACCTCCTTACCAAATCGGAGCCTTCGCAGACACTGCTCCTCCGACATGGTAAGGTATGACACCTGCTGCCTGAAAACCCTTGCAGCATATCTTCGGGGTGGCCGACCTCCATTGCCCCTCCTCCTTCTGGCCAATCCCGGCCCTCTCTCCCGCCGTCTCTGTGCCCCTTCCAAGTGTCCGGCCATGAGGACATTCCCCTCCAAAGCAGCTCCCATTGCTATGCCAGACGGGCAACACACTGTAATGTCTAGCGCTCCAACTGATCCGGACAGGGCTGAAGGTCCCAAGTATTCGAAGGCTAAATCTGATAAATCCTGTGCAACAGTAGCTCACCAACTCTCTCCAGCAACGATCAGAATGAACAGGCCAAGTGGCTGCAGCTTTTATACTAGATCTGTCCCCTTTAAATAGCACCCCCCCCGACTCCGAGAAGGGCCTGGGAACATTCCATCCAACTGTCACTAATAGCGCCAGGCAGAAAGGTTCCGGGCGCCACCGAATATCCGGTCAGGGGCGCCAAAAGGGCGTTGCACACTGAAATTACGTCATGATCTGCCTGCGCACGCGGGTGCGCACTAACAGTTAGCGCAGGCGCTAAATGGATACTCAATATGGGAGTTGTCGCTATCCTCATTGCGCCCGCCCGAACATTGGGTAGCGCCCCAAATCTCGGGCTCATTAGGCGCAACCAACCGAATTTCTAGGCCAATATCTCCTTGCTCAATCAAAAACACATCAATGACACCAGGAAAACTCCCCATTCTTCTTTGAGTGGTGCCATGGGATTTTAACACCTACCTGAACACCAGAGCAGGCAGGTGGGAGCTCCATTTAACAGCTCACTCAAAGGGAGTGTCAGCCTAACATAGGTGCTCAAGTCCGGGAGTGGGGTTTGAACCTACAACCTTCTGACTCAGGAAAAGTTTGCTTTCATTTGAGCCAAGCTATAAAATGGAATAAAGAGTTTTTGAACATACATGTGAACCTAAAATGTGCTGAGCTGTAAAGGAGTGTAACTGAACTCCTCAATAAAAGTTAGATAAATTACAGAACTGCACTATTAGGCACATAAAATAAAACCATCTGAATATGTTACAGCTCTACTTGTGAGCCTACCACTTAATGGTACTGGCCCTGAATTTGCGGTCGGAGGCTTTCCGCAGAAACTAATTTTTCTATGACTAAAAAATCTCATCTAAACTAACCAATCTAGCTTATAAAAGCAATTATGAACAATCAATGTGTAATTAAGAAAAATACTTTATTTCTAATAAAAAGGATGCATTTTGAATATTTCTAATGTTATCACATTATTGATGCGCATTTCTATAGATGCAACAATAAAACTCTTAGGAAACGCACCTTGCTTCTTCCATTTCCTTTTCTAAATGTACTCTTTGGATACATTCATGGACACGTGGTCTTTTCCAATCCACACTTCTTGTTGTGTGGTAGTAGTTTGGATCTGTAGCATATGGCGCACTCTTCACTACCTGTGCACAAAACATCAGATTACTTAGTTCAGGTATACAGATGATCACCTCAGCGGTAGCAGTCATTTATTTTTTTGTCTGACAGTCTAAATATCATTGGTAGACTGTGTACCTTTAAGAGTGTTCAGACTGGAATCATGGGGTCCAATTCCTCTCTTGGCCTCATGGAGGCAGATCTGGGGCATATCTGGGAACTTCTGTGTGCCCTATGGATGCGTCCCTAACCTTTCCAAAATCCCAGAGTTAGGGAGACCAGATAATTTTCAGCAGGAGGTGGAATTTTGATGCGGCACCTTGCCATAGCATAAACGGACCCGTCATGCTGTCCAAATATTTGAATAATTTTTTATTTAAAAAAATAGACAATATCAAATTTGTGGCCTTTTAAATAAAACTGGGCAACACTTCTGCCAGTATCAAGTCCTGGCACGCTAGTATGCCTGCTTGATGCACCCAATTAAAAAGCAGTATTGAGGGCCTTGTAGGGAGTGGATCTTGCAGGGACCCAAAATGTCCATGGCCTGTTTTAGACCATCAAGTGCCACCCTTCCATGGCAATCCTACCCAACAAATCCAGCCTTCTGACTCATCCACAGTCCCTTTTGCGTCTGTGAGTAACCCCTCTGCAACCTAATGCTTTTCCCATCATCTCTACTTCATCTCTTTACATTCCTACACTAACGCATTTAAGGGTAGATCTGCTGTTTCTGTGTTCCTGTTGCATGCTGGAAGCATAATTTTGGAAACTGCATATATCCAAGTGAAGGATGGGAAAGCATAAGCTGGGGATATGTAATTTCCCAATAGGTACTCCATGTGTGCTCCAAGAGCATAGTAATGGAAACGTTACCCTTTAGTGCACTATTAAATAAGTGAGCTTGCTAACTTATCAGCCTAGTTTCCAAGTTTTTATACATAAAATAAATTTCATTAAGTGTCAAAATTGGTTCAGAAGTCAGATTTGTAAACTGAACTGTCTACACAAAAGACAGTTGAGTGACTAAAGAAGAAATGCATTTTCAATGTACAAACTCTTTACTTTGGGCAGCTGGGGAATTTAAATTCAGTTAATGAAATAAAAATCTGGAATAGAAAAAAAGCTAGCATCAGTAAAGGTGACCATGAAACTAACGGATTGTCGTAAAAACCCATCTGGTTCACTAATGTCCTTTAGGGAAGGGAACTGTACACACAAAAGGTTTGCAAGGTCACTTTTATTCTACCTTTACTCCTTTTCTACCAGCAGTGGGTGCTATAATGGTGGTCATCATCAGAGAGCAGTCTCCTCGGATCAGATCATGAGATTTGAACAAACTCAAACTGTACTGCGTGATTTGAACTGGGTGATATCAGTTTTATTTTACTGCACACTACAGGGAAAAAGCATATTCTGTTTATCATAGGGTAGATTTTCCAAGTCCTTTCCTGGACAAGGTACCTGACTTGATGCTCACAGTGGACCAAGTACCTCGCCATTGACAATGAACCATAAAATCTACACTTGTGTTTTGATTACTCAGCTATTACTTTCTTGAGGATAAACTGAAATACAACAAATGGCTCCACTAAATATTTTTGTATACAAGTACCATGTTCCTTTCTGTTGCATGCTTTTCCTTTCTTTCTGTTTCTTTCTTTTCCTGCATTAACTTAGCTTGATCCCTCCAATCCTTCAATGCTCTCGTGTCTCTGTAAATAAGTACAATTCCATTTACTCTTACTAATGATAAAATCAAGATAAAACAAAGGCAAATTCATGTATGGTGATAAATTATATTTAACCAAAAACCTGAACCTAGGTCATAAACTAGCTTGACATGGAATCAGATGAGATGTTAATTTAAAGTACAATGGAAACAGTCTTTAAGCTAAATGTTCTATTCTACAACTGATTTAAGGTGCAGATCTGAATAATGCAGGGAATCCCACTGAAGCTAGTTGGCCACATTATATATAACATTTAGATCACATGAAACTGAGTATTGTTTCCAATATCTTCAGTTGATTGAGTTCTGAAACTTTGAAAATTATAAGACAATTATATTATCATTAATAAATGTCCAAGATTACTGGACAGTGTTTGATGGAATGACTAAAACCTAGGAGTGCTTTAAAACATCTGACAAGTGGATGCTTATGACATTTTAAACTCTATTTATTTAGTTTCCTATTGATGTTTTTGCTGGTAAAAAGCCAAGCTTGAACATTGCTTTCTTGATGCATGACAGTGGTCACCAAAGCGTACGAAATCTTGTCCAGTGTTCAGTAATACTTGCCAGTTTTTGCTGTGCCAAATCGAACTGATTTACATTACGTGGTGGATTCAGCAACAGTGGGAATTTGCATGCATGCGAGATTTGCATTTGTGCAGTTGCGCTTAAGTCCTGAATCTCACATTAGTGCAGTGGCTTTTCAACCTGCCTCCAAAATCCCCCCAAAACATAAAAAATAGGAGCAGGAATAAGCCACTTGGCCCCTCGAGCCTGCTCCGCCATTCAATAAGATCATGGCTGATCTTGTAAAAATCTGTCTATCTCCACCTTAAATGTATTTAATGACCCAGCCTCCACGGCTCTCTGGGGCAGAGAATTCCACAGATTTACGACCCTCTGAGAGAAGAAAAGGGCACCGTATGCCAAATCTAATTGGTGCAAACTGTTTATATTTACCACCACAGTTGATGAGGGGGATCAGAAAGGAACTGCATCTTTCATGATGATCAGGTAAGTGACTGATTACAGTATTAACTGCTCAAGTCCTTAAAAAAAAAACTAAAAACCAATTTTGGTACTTTTAATGTTTTGAAGTTGGAAAATTAGTGTGGTGGAAGGGTGGGGTAGGAGCAATGGGAGGGTGTAGAAATAACAATAGGGGACAAGGGGGAAGTAGAAAGGGGAGAGAGGGTATGTGTGACAGGGAGTGCCATACGGGTTATTGTGGGGGGACAAGGATGAAGGTGGGATGTGGTATTAACCCGAGGCCTGGTCTGCTCTCAGGTGGATGTAAACGATCCAATGGCACTATTCGAAGAACAGCAGAAGAGTTGACCTGGTGTCCTGGCCAACATTACCTCTCAATCAACATCACTAAAACAGATTATATGGTCATTTATCTCATTGCTGTATGTGGGATCTTGCTGTGCGCAAATTGCCTGCCGTGTTTCCTACACTGCAATAGTGACTACACTTCAAAATACAGGAAACTTTGTGCTATCCAGCACCCACGGGACCGAGCTGCTGCCGTTGCCTCAAAACTGCCGTACTCTCCAGAGTTAATGTTGAGAGATACGGAGATCTTATCTCCGTATTTGACAACAAACACTGTTGCTTAGCAACAGCTTCTAAACACTCGGGTGTGGCCCTAAAGCTCTGTAGCTGAAGCTGTTGCTATAGCTACAGACCTTGCACAGCTTGACTGTTCAAACAAAGCAAAAAAAACAAACAAAAAGAATAAAAAACGGCTGCTGATTTTAGCTGGTGGCTCCAGATTGCCGGATAGCTCACCTCCGGATAGCACAAAGTTTCCTGTACTTCATTGGCTGTGAACTTCTGGAACATCTTGCAGCTGTGAAAGGCTCTATATAAATGCAAGTTTTTTCTCTCTTTTAAAAATGGAGACATCAGAAAGGTGTCGGTGCTTTTGACACAACGAGTTGGGTTATTGTCTCTGACGGCACTCTGGCAATTGGGTGCAACTCTGTAAAGTTAATTTCCAAGCACCTAGCCATCTGTCTAAAAACTACTGATTTATGAAATTAAAACATAATATTGAACCTGAACTACTTACAATATTCTAGGCTTGGAGTCCACACACACACCAATGCTGGAGATACAATGCCACATTTTCAAGGATATATTTTGATTGGTAACTGAGCAATGTGCTGAAAGTAAGCTTTGAAATGTTGTGGTCGAAGGGGAAAATTACAAGAATTAACTTGCCACAATGCAAGTGGAACTACTGTGCTTTAAATTTGCCACTTTCCCAATGGCAATCGAACAGTTGCAATTAGGTAATTGACATCTCACAAATTTATGAGCCCTATTTCTGTTAGAATCTGATCCTGACACGCTATGCTTGCTTGCATGATGCAGGCATACTTAGCATTGAGGCCTTTTGAAGCGGAATTGGTGGGAATTCCAACTGGAGACGTGCATTCATTTTAATGGGCAGGAAGTTGTGGTTACAGAGTACACAAGCAGAAAATCCTGACAATTGAAAGGTGTATTGCGTTACTCAGTATCACACTGTTGTTGTATCTCTGGTAAAACAGGGGGAAGAGTGTTGAAATTGAAAGGGACATCAATAATTAAAATCTTCAAATCAACTTACAAACATTGCAAAAATATCAAAAAATATCAAACTAATAAAAATAAAATAATGCCTTCATAAGTTGCATTCAAACCCATTACCTCCACTTCTAATGCATTAAAACTGCAGAATCATGACATGTAACTTCTGTGTTCTTTATTAATGACTAGCTGAAGTGCCCGGCGGTGCCGAGGGATTTTTGAGGGCATGTTGTTGTTGGAAGAGAGAGAGAGAGAGAGAGAGCGACTGGGGGGAAGAGAGAGCGCGACTGGGGGGAAGAGAGAGAGCGACTGGGGGGAAGAGAGAGAGCGACTGGGGGGGAAGAGAGAGTGCGACTGGGGGGGGAAGGGGAAGGGGAAGGGGGGAAGGTGGGGGGGAAGGGGGGGGAAAGGGGAGTGGAGGGGAGGGGGAAAGGGGAGGGGAGGGGGGAAGGGAGGGGAAGGGGGGAAAGGGGAGGGGGTGGAGGGAGGGGGGTGGAGGGAGGGAGGAGGAGGAGGAGGAGGGGGGAGGAGGGAGGAGGGGAGGGGAGGTGGGGGAAGGGGAGGGGGTGAGGGGGGAAGGGGGTGAGGGGGAAGGGGGGAGGGGGGGAGGGGAGGGGGAGAGGGGGGAGGGGGAGAGGGGGGAGGGGGGGAGGGGAGAGGAGGGGAGGGGTGGGGGAGGTGGGGGAAGGAGGGGGGGAGAAAGGGAGGGGGGAGCCAGCAGACCCTCTCCCCTCTGCCGGCGATGGCTCCGCTGAGCTCCGTGCCGCCCCACGCACTGACATGCCGAGCGCAGCGCCCCGGTAAGCCCGAGCCCCGCCCTCCTGAGGCCGGGCCTGAGGCGGCTTGAGACGGCCGATTGCGGCTGGCCGGGCCCGGTTGCCTTGGTAACCCTCCTCCCCTCTGCGCCTCCCGATCTCCGGGACCGGGCCTGAGCGGCTTGAGACGGCCGATTGCGGCTGGCGAGCCCGGTTGCCGGGGTAACCCTCTCCGCTCCCCCTCCCCTCCCGAGCCCTGCCCCCCCCCCCGCTAACCTGCTTGCTTCCCTCTGGCCGCGCTGTGTGGAGGTGCGCGTGCGCCGTGCAGCGCAAGCACGAGGAGCTTGCAGTGAGCCCAGCCAGCCTTTACCAAGATGGCTGGTCGCTGGTTCGGAATCGGGCCCAGCGGGGGGTGGGGGGTGAGGGGTGGGAGGAGCTTGCCACAAAACAATTGCCTAGGGTCCAGCATGGCTGGCAACAGACGCCCAGGCTTCGAGGCCTACCTGCAAAAATGGGGAAAGGTAGGAAAATTAATGAGATTAGATAAAAGGTTTAGAAAGTAATTAACTTTTTTAAAAAACAATATGGTCTAGAAATTCAGTTGCTTGCGCCAGCCGGTAGCGCCTTAGGAGGAGGAGATGTTGGGCGCTAGGCAGCTAGCGGCCGGGCGCAGCGCGATCTGCGCCTCTCCCCAACTTCACTCACGATTTAGTGGCGGCGCAAAGTCTTTGCGCGCGCTCAGCTGCGCGCGCAGATCCTGACGTCATTTCCTCGTGCAACGCCCTTTGTGCGCCCCAAACCGGAAATTCAGTCGCGACGCCCTATTGTGCGCCTGGCGCCCCTAGCGACTGGTAGAGGGGAACGGTTCTCAGTCGATGCGGGGCGCGGGGGGCGCAAATTAAAGGGCACACCTCCTGCAGTAGAAAAGGTTGCCATTTCGCAGCACTCCTTTTTGAGAGACGGATCTTTGCAGAGAGACAAAGGTAGAGAGCTTTCTGCTTTGGCTCAACACTCGGACAGGTACTTGTGGCTTCAGGCCACAGCTTTCCACTTGTCTTTGCCTTCAGTGTCATATCATTGTTTGCAAACATATAATGGGGGCTGCAATGGGTGCAAATGCTGGCCTTCTCCATTGCATCCAAAGGGCTCACAGACGCCGTGAGAGAGTGGCAGTCCTGGCTAGACGGAGAGGGGGCAACAGGCGTCGGGAAAGGAGGCCTTACCCACCCAGAGTATACCGCCAGCAGTTCTCCTATCTGAACATGTCTGACGAGCAGTGTGTTCGGAGGCTGCGGTTCCGAAGGGCGGTGGTCACTGAGATCTGCCACCTGCTTGGCGGTGATCTGCAGCCACATCTGAGGAGCAGGACGTCTCTGTCGGTGGCAGTGAAGGTGACGGTGGCTCTCAACTTCTATGCCACCGGCTCCTTCCAATCCGCTACTGGGGACATTTCCAACATCTCCCAGTTCGCCGTGCATTGCTGCATCCGCCAGGTGACCAATGCCCTTTTCAAAAGGAGACGTCAGTTCAACTCCTTCTCCATGGCCCTTGTCAAGCAGCAACAGCGTGCAATGGGCTTTGCAGCATTCGCGGGCTTCCCCATGGTGCAGGGCGCCATTGACTGCACGCATGTGGCTTTGCGGGCACCTCTGGAGAATGCCGAGGATTACCGCAACCGGAAGGGCTACCATTCGCTCAACGTTCAGCTGGTGTGTGACCACAGGCAGCTCATCCTAGCTGTCAATGCCCACTTTCCAGGCAGCAGCCACGATGCCTTCATCCTGCGCCAGACTTCTGTGGCAGACATGTTCCAGGCCCAGCCTCACCCACGAGGATGGCTTCTCGGGGACAAAGGCTATCCTTTGTGTACCTGGCTGATGACCCCGCTCTGTGCGCCCAGCACCCCTGCTGAAGAGGGATACAATGACAGCCATCAAACGACCAGGAACATAATTGAGCAAACAATCGGCGTCCTGAAGCAACGGTTCCGCTGTCTGGATCGTTCCGGTGGAGCCCTACAATATTCGCCGGAGCGAGTCTCCCATTTCGTGGTCGTGTGCTGCATGCTGCACAACCTGGCTATCCGCAGGACTCAGCCACTGCCACCAGAGATTGGAGGACCACCTGAGGAGGAGGACCAGCACAGGAGGGAGGCAGAAAGTGCAAGGGCCGCCCATCGGCGGCTTATTGAACGTCGGTTCTAGGCCCCCTCTCAGGGAATGGCTTGTGCCAATGTCACCAGATGAATGTAGCCGCTCCACAAGCCCTCAGCCGAGCAGGGCAACCAGGACTTGCAAAATAAAGCATGCACAGTGCGATTTAAGAACATTTATTTATTGGAAACCTCTGCCCTTCCCACATTACAACCTCATGGAGAGAAGCCCCCTCCAAAAACACAAAACGAACAGTCTCGGCCTTACAAAACAAAGAAAGACACCAGTCTCGGCCTTACAAAACCACAACTACACCAGTCTCGGCCTTTCAACAAACACAAAGCATTTGGCCAGACCTTCTACTTTTTGCCCTGCGAGGGCGATGCCTTTCGCATCCGTGACTGGCCCCTGCCTGCCCTGCAGCTCCTCCTCAATGGGACCCCAGTGGCTGCAGCAAGGCTGGGGGAAGGCTGCTGAGTGTCAGATGGCGAGACGCCAGATGCCCTTGGGGGTCGGCCTGCACCAGCTCTGGCCCTGGAGGGTCCGGCTGCTGACTGCTCCAACTCTGCTTGGGCGGCAGCAGTCTGTCCAGCGGCTCGTGGCAGCTGCAATGGCGGAGTGGCAGTGTCGGCTGCAGGAATGGTGCCAACCTGACAGATCGCAGGTGCTCCCTGGTCGCCTGAGACATTGGCACTCGCACGGGCCAGCACTGCAGCATGCGCAGCAAACAGCTGAAGAACAGACTGCTGGGCTGCTGCTGCGCGGCGAGTGCCCTGGCGATGCCTGGCCGATCCAGCGAGGGTGGCAGCAGTTAGTGCCCGTGTGACCCTGGTCTGTGTCCGCATGACACCAGCCAGTGAATGAACGGCACGACTGAGCACTTGGCTCGAAGCCTCCTGTGCAGCCGCGAAGTCCTGCAGACTCCTGGCCTGTGCTGCACTGAATTGTTCCAGACTCCTGGCCTGTGCTGCACTGAATTGTTGCAGACTCCTGGCCTGTGCTGATACGAATTCCTGCACACTCCTTGACAGAGACTCAATGGAGTCAGGCATCCTTGCCACTGCAGCCATGAGCTCAGTGTGCCTGCGCTCAGCCTGGACGGCCATTTCCTCCAGGAGCCGCACCTCCTCTGCGCTCACCGTCGCAGGACTGGAGGCCGCACTCACCCTCTGGGGAGAAGTCCGGCGAGCTTCCCCACCCCTCCCGCGTTGCTGCAGGCCGCTGGGCCCCGGAGCTTCACTCTCCTCCGACCCTTCCCCCCGGCTCCCCTCCAGGGAAGACGTGTCCCCTTCATCGCCATGGGCTGGCGCGGCTGAGGGTGGCACGGTGGCATAGTGGTTAGCACTGTTGCCTCACAGCACCAGGGACCCGGGTTCAAATCTGGCCTCGGGCGACTGTCTGTGTGGAGTTTGCACATTCTCCCTGTGTCTGCGTGGGTTTCCTCCGGGTGCTCCGGTTTCCTCCCACAGTCCAAAGATGTGCAGGTTAGGTTGATTTGGCTATGATAAATTGACCCTTAGTGTTAGGGGATTAAATACGTGGGGTTACGGGGATAGGGTGGGATATGTGTCGGTGCAGGCTCGATGGGCCGAAATGGCCTCTATCTGCACTGTAGATTCTGTGATTCTGTGATGGGCCAGCTTCCTCTTCCTCCTCCTCGAATTCTGAATCGCTGACAGTGGCAGCTTGAGGGCCCGCCTCCTCACCTGGCGATTCACCATCTGAAAGCAGGGAGGCACAAGAGTTGCTTTAGAGTGAGGACAGGGCGGCAGCGAGGGAGGCATGAGTGCTGCCATGCACTGCATTGGTCGGACAGTGGCAAAGGATGCTGATCTGAGGCGCAAGTGGAAAGAGAGAGGTCAAAAAGGTGATGCCCTTACCATTGGTGCCCAGAACAGGGTCGGCATCTCCACTGGCGACGGGGCCAATCAGCCGTCCTGCCATAATGCGCTCCACACGCTGGTTGAGGTCGGAGAGCTCTTTGACGTCAGGACGGCCTCCACCGGTTTCACGTTGCTTCCTCCGGTTGTGCGCCACCTTGGCCTGCAAGAGAAAGGACGGCCTCTAAGTACAGTGGCATAGTGGTTAGCACTGTTGCCTCACAGCGCCAGGGACCCGGGTTCAAATCCGGCCTCGGGTGACTGTCTGTGTGGAGTTTGCACATTCTCCCCGTGTTTGCGTGGGTTTCCTCCGGGTGCTCCGGTTTCCTCCCACAGTCCAAAGATGTGCGGGTTAGGTTGATTGGCCATGATAAAAATTGGCCCTTAGTGTTAGGGGGGATTAAATACGTGGGGTTACGGGGTTATGGGGATAGGGCTTAGGTGGGATGGCTGTCGGTGTAGGGACCGGGTGCTAGGGTTTGGATGATCAGCCATGATCTCGTTGAATGGCGGAGCAGGCTCGAAGGGCCGAATGGCCTACTCCTGTTCCTATCTTCTATGTTTCTATGTTTTACAGTGTGAAGCCCTGATCTTGTCTGCACTGCCTCCCATGGTGGACTGGCCCTGACAGTGTGAAACCCTGATCTTGGCTGTACTGCCTCCCATGGTCGAATAGCTAGTACAGTGTGTAAAGTGCTGAATGTGCAAGTGGTTTTCATGACAGTCCCATAGCTGCTGGATGAGGGCTGGCCCTTAGGGCTTTCAGGTCCCTTTGCCCATAAACTGAGGTGCACATGCAGGGATGAGGAGGACACTGGAAAGGGTACTCACCCTGACAACCCGAGTGAGGTCGTTGAACTTTTTCCGGCATTGCACAGGAGTCCTGGCAACCACGCTGTTGGAAGTCACCCTGTTTGAGACCTCCCTCCAGGCTTTCCGGTAGGCGCTGGGCAGCGGCCTCCTGCCACCTTCTGGGAACAGAACATGGCGCCTGCGCTCCACTCCGCCAACCAGCACCCTCAGGTCACCCTCGCTGAAGCGCTGCGCTCTCTCCCTGGCCTTCTCCATAGCCCTGGGCGTTGCGCAGATGAAGCAGAAGTGGTCAGGCCTAGCTTGAGGGCTGCAGTGTGCAGGGCGTGGCAGGCAAACAAATCCACCCTCCCCCTTTAAGAGCTGACCGACGCCAGAGTGTCTGCCGTCAATCAACAACTCTCCGCATCTGCGCTGCGCCCGGCCTCGGGGGTATCGCTCAGGACCGCCGGCTTAGCGCTTAAAGATAGTCGTGCATCGCCTGTTTTAGCGCAGCAGCAACCTCTTGGGGCGATGCGACTGAATATCGGCGAAGGTGGCGCGAACTTGCGCCGGGCGCAAACTTTAGCGGCCGCCCGACTTTAGCGCCCCGAACGTGGCTATACTGAATTTCTAGGCCTATGTGTTTTAAAAGCAACTTTTTTTTTTTTTTAAAGACGCAGAAAGCGGCAAAAAGAAATGAAAAGTTTGGAATCAAGATGGCGGCGACTCACCTCAGTTCAGAACGATAAGGCCCGCCCACACATGCACCGATTGGTCGACCGTTAGGTCACCGAAGCGTAGGATCGGTCAATCGTCCCGTCACTCGACTCTAGGAGGGCCCGCCCGCACGCGCCAGGAACCCGCCCCCGCCACGCAGCGATTGGTCGACCGTCGGGTCGCTCGACCGTACAATTGGTCGACCTCGACGTCACTCAATGCTAATGAGCAGATAATGAGCGGAATTTTGAAAGTTTTTTGGATACCGCGGGCACAATTTTTGTCTCACCGAAACGTAAATACGCTTACACCGTTCTGGAATCGTAAGCTTTCTTTTGATGTAACACACGTGTAGGTACGCTCTATAACTTTTGATTGTATAGCCGGACAGAGAGACAGAAAGACAGACAGAGAGACATACCGTTTTATATATATATAGAGGCATATAAATGCAAGATAGGTCCCTCTTCTTTCAATTTTCCTTATTTAAACAAATTGCTAAAACAAAACAAAAAACTAAAATTATTTGTCTATGGTATAAATGGAATACCAGAAAAGTCCCGGTGTGATACTAAGGCCTGGATTTTGTGTTAAGAATAACAGTCAGGCTATCAGCGCTCACCATTTTTATTGAGTAAACTGGACAGCAACTTCTACACATGCGCAGTTAAGCGCGGAAGTCCAGAAGTTGGTGTCCAATTTGCCCTGCTCCTCCACAGGCTGTGCTGTAATAGTACCTCACCTCATTGAAATCCATGTATGGGCGTGAAGTTGCTGTACTTACCCACTAGTTCCCCACTAAACACACCAGAAAATGTTAGGGCTGGTGCATTCAGGTGTAAGCAAATTTTTAACGGTGTGATAAGTTTTAAATACTGCCAAACAACCTCTCTGGCACTGAAAATGTAATTTTACAAATGTGGAGTCTCATTCCTTCAGAATTTGATTATTGTTGAAGATTTAAAAAAATTAATAATTTTTTTAAACTTTTACTTTCTGTCTCTTATCTCTCTTTCTTAATCCCATCTGTCTTTCCCTCTCTATTTTGTTTTCTGTACATAATTTTACATTGAATTAAATATTCTATTTGTCTGGTTCAGACTCGGCGTGTCTCAGTGAGGATTCTGCAATCTGATTGGTTGAAGAGCCACACTGTTTCTTGGTCTGCTCACACATGCTACAGATCCCCTGTAGAGGGCACCGCACTAAAAAGGCTCTCTAAATACCGTAAGTTGCCACTCAAAACCCATGGAACGTCTATGGGCAGCTGTAAGCGCAATGAACGGCAAGCACCATTCCTTCACCACTGACCGCAAAAATCCAGGCTGTTGTTTAAATAACTCATGGGCTCAAGCAGAATTTATGCACAAACAACAAAATTTGGATGGTTTATAAAAGCCTCTCACCAGCATAGGAATTCTGTTCCTGCTCCCCAACCTCAACCCCATTGCAAGTGTGTTATGCTTAAAAGTGCTACATTTCTTCATTCAACAAACATCTACTTTAGGAATTATGGGTCCGTAATGAACAAAATTGTAGCACAGTTCAGATCCAATTTGGCCAAAATGCTGGCATGATCATCGAATCACAGAGCAGAGAACACGGACATTCGGTCCTCTGAGCCAGTGTCGTGCATGACGTCACATCCTCATAAATCATAGAATTAAAAGCAATGGTCGAAGAAAATGTCAAGACTCCATACTTGCTTTAGCAGTTAAATAAACTATTGCCCTGTTATGGCTGCTGAATTTAATTCCTAAGTTATAAATTTGTGGATACATTTAGCCCAAGCTCTTAAATTTTCATGACAACTTATGGAGGCATTTGAACTAGTTAGAAAATAGCAAATTCTAGTTAGACAGAAAATGAATTTATGTCTATTTGAATTGGCTATGCAACCAAATTTTACTAAATTCAAGAAGGTCATCAGGTTGCCGCAAAGAGGTCACCCAATCTGCGTTTGGTCTCCCCAATGTAGAGGCCACCACATCGTGAGCAGCGAATACAGTATATTAAATTGCAAGTACAACAAGTAAATCGCTGTTTCACCTGGAAGGAGTGTTTGGGGCCCTGGACAGTGGGAAGGGAGGAGGTAAATGGGCAGGTGTTGCATCTCCTGCGCTTGCACAGAAAGGTGCCATGGGAAGGGGAAGGGGTGATAGAGGAGTGGACCAGGGTGTCGCGGAGGGAGCAGTCACTTCGGAATGCTGAAAGGTGGGGTGGGGGGGGGGGGGGAAGATGTGTTTGGTGGTGGGATCATGCTGGAGGTGGCGGAAATGGCGGAGGATGATCTGTTGAATATGGAGGCTGGTGGAGTGAAAGGAGGACAAGGGGAACCCAATCGTGGTTCCGGGAGGGAGGAAAAGGGGTGAGAGCAGAAGTGCGGGAAATGGAACAGACACGGTCGAGTGCCGTGTCAACCACGGTCGAGGGGAATCCTTGGTTGAGGAAAAAGAAAGACATGTCGGAAGCACTAGTATGGAAGGTGGCATCGTCAGAACAGATGCGGCGGAGACGGAGAAACTGGGAGAATGGAATAGAGTCCTTACAGGAAGCGGGGTGGGAGGAAGTGTAGTCCAGGTAACTGTGGGCGTCAGTGGGCTTATAGTGGATGTTTGTCGACAGCCTCTCCCCTGAAATGGAGACAGAGAAGTCGAGGAAGGGAAGGGAAGAGTCGTAAATGGACCATGTGAAGGTGAGGGAAGGGTGGAAATTAGAAGCAAAGTGAATTAAATTTTCTAGTTCAGGGCGAGAGCAGGAAACGGCACCAATACAGTTATCAATGTACTGGAAAAAGAGGTGAGGGAGGGGACCTGAGTAAGACTGGAACAAAGAATGTTCCACATATCCCACGAAAAGGCAGGCATAACTGGGGCCCATGCGGGTTCCCATAGCAACACCTTTAATTTGGAGGAAGTGAGTGGAGTCAAAGGAGAAGTTGCTCAATGTGAGAACAAGTTCAGCCAGGTGGAAGAGAGTGGTAGTGGATGGGGACTGGTTGGGCCTCTGTTCAAGGAAGAAGCGGAGCGTCCTCAGGCCGTCCTGGTGGGGGATGGAGGTGTAGAGGGATTGGACGTCTATCGTGAAAAGGAGACGGTTGGGGCCAGGAAACTAGATACTGTTAAAGTGGCGGAGGGCGTCGTAAGAGTCGCGAATGTAGGTGGGAAGAGACTGGACAAGGGGAGAAAAAATAGAGTTGAGATAGGACTCACTTTAATTCTCCGCTCCACTCCCACTCTGATCTCTCCGTTCTTGGCCTCTTGCACTGTTCCAACGAAGCTCAACGTAAACTCGAGGACCAGCACCTCATCCTTCGATTAGGCACTTTGCAGCCTTCTGGTCTCAACATTGAGTTCAACAATTTCAGACTATAACCTCGGCCCCTATGTTTTCTTTTTTCTCTCACATGGCAGCTGTTGATGATTCTGCCATTGCCATTTACACCTCATCTAGAGTCATCTTTTGTTTCTTAACTTGTCCCATTATCATCTCCTTTGCCTTGCACCATCATCCCTTTTGTCTTTTAATCTCTCCTGCCTTCCATCCCATCACAGACCTTCCCTTTGTTCTTTCCTCTCCTCCTCCCTTTCCCTGCCCCACACTTGCTTAAAAACCTGTTACTTCTCCAACTTTTTCCAGTTCTGACGAAGGGTCATTGACCTGAAACGTTAAATGTTTCTCTCTCCACGATGCTGCCTGACCTGCTGAGTGTTTCCAGCATTTTCTGTTGTTGTGCCTTTTATTGTAAATTGGTTGTAACCAAAAAATTATTTTAATTCAAAGTTTTAATGCATTTTGAAAGCATAAATTTTTTTTTAAATTCTACTGGATAAATACATCAACTTCACTAAAAAAAAGTGAACTTTGTCAAGACTGCTTTGCTGCTAACACTTGGCCCTCAAATCAGCACCTGCCCTTTGTGAAAAAAAGTCTGATTAAAATGTTAAGCTAGCTGTAATTCCAGTGAACAACACACAATTTCAATAACAAGAGGGCAAAGGAATGACTGTACTCACTCTCTCCTCTGTTCAATAAATGCCTGCTTTTCTTGGTGCTCTTTCAGTGCTGCTAATTTGAGTTCATTCTTTCTCTTTGTCTGAATGGACAAGTCAGAAGCTGTCAACTCTGGAAATATTGCTTTCGGATTAGGAGTCTTCTCTCTGAAATACACAATATAAGGCTGTATGTTTACATCAGAAATAGCAAACTACATACCCTTCTCAAAGAAAGGAACATAGGAAAATGATTAGGCCACTTAGCCTCTCGAGCCTGTTCTGCTATTCAACTAGATCATGGCTGATCTGTATCTTAACTCCATTTACCTACCTTGGTTCCATATCCCTTAATAACTTTACCTAACAAAAATCTATTAATCTCAGTTTTGAAATTTTAAATTGACCTAGCCTCAACAGCATTTTGGGGTGGGCGGGGAGGTGGAGGAAAGAGTTCCAGATTTTCATTATCTTTTGTGTGAAGTGCTTCCTGACATCATCCCTGAATGGGCAGCTCTAATTTTAACATTATGCCCCCTTGTTCTGGACTCCCCAACAGACGAAATAGTTACTCGCCATCTACCCTATCAAATCCTTTAATCATCATGGACAAAAAGGGGGCAAGCACTTTGCTGGGAGTGTACTATAGGCCCCCAAACAGTCAGGGGGAGATAGAGGAACAGATATGTAGGCAAATCTCAGAAAAGTGCGAAAATAATAGGGTAATAATAGTGGGGGATTTCAACTTCCCCAATATAAATTGGGATAGTCAGAGTGTGAAAGGCTTAGAGGGTGCAGAATTCTTAAAGTGCATCCAGGAGAGCTTTTTGAGCCAACATGTAGAAAGTCCTACAAGAGAGGGGGCGGTACTGGACCTAATTCTGGGGAATGTAGCCGGGCAAGTGGTGGAAGTGTCAGTAGGAGAGCATTTTGGCGACAGTGACCACAATTCGGTGAGATTTAAGGTGGTCATGGAAAAAGACAAAGACGGCCCGGAAATAAGGGTTCTAAATTGGGGGAAGGCCGATTTTAATATGATAAGGCAGGATATGGCCAAGTTGGACTGGGAGCAACTACTTATAGGAAAATCCGCATCAAAACAGTGGGAGACTTTCAGAAGGGAAATAGAGAGAGTACAACGCCAACATGTTCCTGTAAAGGTCAAGGGTGGGACCAACAAGCAAAGGGAACCTTGGATGACAAGGGATATACAAAAATGCATTAGAAATAAAAGGGGGGCTTTTGGCAGTTACAAAAGACTAAAGACGGAAGAAGCCCTAGAGGAGTATAAAAAATGCAGGGGCATACTTAAAAAAGAAATTAGGAGGGCGAGGAGGGGCCATGAAATAACACTGGCGAGCAAAATAAAGGAAAATCCTAAGATGTTTTATAAGTATATTAAGGGCAAGAGGATAACCAGGGAAAGGGTAGGGCCCATTAGGGACCAAAGTGGCAATCTGTGTGTAGAGCCAGATGATGTAGGCGGGGTTTTAAATGAATTTTTTGCATCTGTGTTCACTATGGAGAAAGACGATGCAGACATAGAAATCGGGCAAGGGGGCTGTGACATACTTGAACATATTAGCATCGAGAGGGAGGAGGTGCTAGCGGTTTTAGCAGGCCAAAAAGTGGATAAATCCCCAGGCCCGGACGAGATGTATCCCAGGCTGCTGTGGGAGGCAAAGGAGGAGATTGCAGGGGCTCTGACACAAATTTTGAGAACCTCTCTGGCCACAGGGGATGTACCAGAGGACTGGAGAACAGCTAATGTAGTACCATTATTCAAGAAGGGTAGCAGGGATAAACCAGGGAATTACAGGCCAGTGAGCCTAACATCTGTGGTAGGGAAATTATTGGAAAAAATTCTGAGGGACAAAATTAGTCTCCACTTGGAGAGGCAAGGATTAATCGGGGATAGTCAGCATGGCTTTGTCAAGGGTAAATCATGTCTGACAAATCTGATTGAATTTTTCGAGGGGGTGACTAGGGGGGTGGATGAGGGAAATGCTGTGGATGTGGTTTACATGGACTTCAGTAAAGCTTTTGACAAAGTCCCGCATAGGAGACTGGTCAAGAAGGTAAGAGCCCATGGGATCCAGGGTGCCTTGGCGCGTTGGATCCTAAACTGGCTGAGTGGCAGGAGGCAGAGGGTGATGGTCGAAGGTTGCTTTTGTGACTGGAAGCCTGTGTCCAGTGGGGTACCTCAGGGATCGGTGCTGGGTCCCTTGTTGTTTGTGATCTACATAAATGATTTGGATGAGAATGTAAAAGGTATGATCAGTAAGTTCGCAGATGACACGAAAATTGGTGGGGTGGTAAATTGTGAGGAGGAAAGCCTCAGGCTACAGGACGATATAAACGGGTTGGTCAGATGGGCGGAAAAGTGGCAAATGGAATTTAACCCTGAAAAGTGCGAGGTGATGCATTTTGGACGGACAAATAAGGCAAGGGAATACACAATGAGTGGTAGGACCCTAGGAAGTACAGAGGGTCAGAGGGACCTTGGTGTACATGTACATAGATCCCTGAAGACAGCGGAACAGGTAGATAAGGTGGTTAAAAAGGCATATGGGATACTTGCCTTCATTAGCCGAGGCATAGAATATAAGAGCAGGGGGGTTATGATGGAGCTGTACAAAACGCTGGTGAGGCCACAGCTGGAGTACTGTGTGCAGTTCTGGTCGCCTCACTATAGGAAGGATGTGATTGCTTTGGAGAGGGTGCAGAGAAGATTCACCAGGATGTTACCTGGGATGGAGCGCCTCAGCTATGAAGAGAGGCTGGACAGGCTGGGGTTGTTTTCCTTGGAGCAAAGAAGGGTGAGGGGGGACCTGATTGAGGTGTACAAAATGATGAGGGGCATAGATAGGGTAGATAAAGAGGAACTTTTCCCCTTAGTAGGGGGGTCAATAACAAGGGGGCATAGATTCAGGGTAAGGGGCAGGAGATTTAGAGGGGATTTGAGGAGGAACTTTTTCACCCAGAGGGTGGTTGGAATGTGGAACTCAATGCCTGAAAGGGTGGTAGAGGCAGGAACCCTCACAACATTCAAGAAGCATTTGGATGAGCACTTGAAATGCCATTGCATACAAGGCTATGGACCAAATGCTGGAAAATGGGATTAGACTGGACAGGGATGGATGGGCGGCGCAGACACGATGGGCCGAAGGGCCTCTTTCTGTGCTGTAAAACTCTATGACTCTATGACTCTATGACTTCAATTATATCACCCCTTAATTTTCTATACTTAAGCGAATACAAGCCTCGTCTATGCAACCTGTCCTCATAATTTAACCCTTTTAGCCCCAGTATCATTATGGTGAATCTGTGCTGCACCCCCACCAAGGCCAATATATCCTTCCTGTGGTGCAGTGCCTAGAACTTGAAAAACATAAAATGTTTTCCCTCTGGGCAAATAAATTAAAAATTGATGAAATGAATAAAACAATAGATATCACAAAAAACAGGTGATTAGATTTGATAATGTACAGTTTTCATTTGCAGATTGACAAAAAGACACAGACATGATGGGCCGAATGGCCTCCTTCTGTGTCGTAATTTTCTACGATTTCTATGATTCTTTCAAAGCCGTCCCTTGGATGAGACTTTAAATCAAGGCCCTGACCATCTTGTGAGAAAGAAATGCTAAAAATGACAGATAGCATGCCTCAGGAATAAATGAGAACATTGGAGAATATTTAAGTAATGCCTAGTGGGTATGGCAACCATAATTCATGCTACAGCTATACAAAATCCTGGTTAGACCACACAAGATACAGTGTTCAGTTCTGGGCACCACACCTTAGGAAGGATATATTGGCCTTGGAGAGAGTGCAGCGTAGATTTACTAGAATGATAGCTGGATTCGAAAGGTTGAGTTACAAGGAGAGATTACACAAACTAAGGTTGAATTCCCTGGAATTCAGAAGATTAAGGGGTGATTTGATTGAAGTTTTCAAGATATTAAGAGGAACTGATAGGGTAGATAGAGAGAAACTTTTTCCGCTGGTTGGGGAATCTAGGACATAGCCTAAAAATTAAAGCCAGACCTTTCAGAAGTTAGGAAACACTTCTACACATAAAGGTGGTACATGTTTGGAACTCTCGCTGCAAACGGCAGTTGATTTTTTAAAAATTCATTTCTGCGATGTGGGCGTCGCTGGCAAGGCCAACATTTATTGCCCATCCCTAATTGCCCTTGAGAAGGTGGTGGTGAGCTGCCTTCTTGAACTGCTGCATTCTGTGTGGTGAAGGAACTCCCACAGTGCTGTTAGGTAGGGAGTTCCAGGATTTTGACCCAGCGACAATGAAGGATCGGCGATATACTTCTAAGTCAGGATGGTGTGTGACTTGGAGGGGAACTTGGAGGTGGTGGTGTTCCCATGCGCCTGCTGTCCTTTGGGAGGTGCTGTCGAAGAAGCCTTGGTGAGTTGCTGCAGAGCATCTTGTAGATGGTACACACTGCAGCCACGGTACACCGGTGGTGGAGGAAGTGAATGTTTAAGGTGGTAGATGGGGTGCCAATCAAGTGGGCTGCTTTGTCCTGTATGGTGTCGTGCTTCTTGAGTGTTGTTGGAGCTGCACTCATCCAGGCAAGTGGAGAGTATTCCATCACACTCCTTACTTGTGCCTTGTAAATGGTAGAAAGGCTTTGGGCAGTCAGGAGGTGAGACACTCGCTGCAGAATACCTAACCTCTGACCTGCTCTTGTTGCCACAGTATTTATGTGGCTAGTCCAGTTAAGTTTCTGGTCAATGGTGACCCCCAGGATGTTGATGGTGGGGGATTTGGCGATGGTAAAGCCATTAGAACATAAGAACATAAGAAATAGCAACAGCAATAGGCCACTAGGCCCCTCGAACCTGCTCTGCCATTCAATAAGATCATGGCTGATTTTGGGCTCAAAACGACTTCCCTGCCCGCTCCCCATAACTCTTCACTCCCTTATCTTGCAAAAATCTGTCCATCGCCACCTTAAATGTATTTAATGACCCAGCCTCCACAGCTCTCTGGGGCAGAGAATTCCACAGATTTACGACCCTCTGAGAGAAGTAATTCCTCCTCATCTCAGTTCTAAAAGGACGATCCTTTATTCTAAAACTGTGCCCCCACGTTCTAGATTTCCCCACAAGGGGAAACATCCTCTCTGCATCTACCTTGTCGAGCCCCCTCAGTATCTTATATGTTTCAATAAGATCACCTCTCATTCTTCTAAATTCCAATGAGTATAGGCCCAGCCTGCTCAACCTTTCCTCATAAGCCAACCCTCTCATCTCTGGAATTAACCTAGTGACTCGTCTCTGAACTGCCGCCAAAGCAAGTATATCCTTCCTTAAATAAAGATACCAAAACTGTACGGAGTCATAGAGTCATAGAGTTATACAGCACGGATAGAGGCCCTTCGGCCCATTGTGTCCGCGACGGCCATCACGCCCTGTCTAATCTAATCCCATATTCCAGCATTTGGTCCGTAGCCTTGTATGCTATGGCATTTCAAGTGCTCATCCAAATGCTTCTTGAATGTTGTGAGGGTTCCAGCCTCCACAACCCTTTCAGGCAGTGAGTTCCAGACTCCAACCACCCTCTGGGTGAAAAAGTTCTTTCTCAAATCCCCTCTAAACCTCCCACCCTTTACCTTGAATCTATGCCCCCTAGTTATTGACCCTTCTACTAAGGGAAAAAGCTCCTTAGTATCCATCCTATCTATGCCCCTCATAATTTTGTACACCTCAATCATGTCCCCCCTCAGCCTCCTCTGCTCCAAGGAAAACAAACCCAATCTGCCCAGTCTCTCTTCATAGCTGAAGCGTTCCAGCCCTAGTAGCATCCTGGTGAATCTCCTCTGCACCCTCTCCAAAGCTATCACATCCTTCCTGTAGTGTGGCGACCAGAACTGCACACAGTATTCCAGCTGTGGCCTAACCAGTGTTTTATACAGCTCCATCATAACCTCCTTGCTCTTATATTCTATGCCTCGGCTAATGAAGGCAAGTATCCCATATGCCTTTTTTACCACCTTATCCACCTGTTCCGCCGCCTTCAGGGATCTGTGTACTTGCACACCCAGATCCCTCTGACCCTCCGTCTTGCCTAGGGTCTTACCATTCATTGTGTATTCCCTTGCCTTGTTAGTCCCCCCAAAGTGCATCACCTCGCACTTTTCCGGGTTAAATTCCATTTGCCACTGTTCCGCCCATCTGACCAACCCATCGATATCGTCCTGCAGACTGAGACTACCCTCCTCGCTATTTACCACCCTACCAATTTTTGTATCATCCGCGAACTTACTGATCATACCTTTTACATTCATATCCAAGTCATTAATGTAGACCACAAACAGCAAGGGACCCAGCACCGATCCCTGTGGTACCCCACTGGCCACAGGCTTCCAGTCACAAAAACCTTCGACCATCACCCTCTGCCTTCTGCCACTAAGCCAGTTTTGTATCCAACGTGCCAAGGCACCCTGGATTCCATGGGCTCTTACCTTCTTGACCAGTCTCCTGTGCGGGACTTTATCGAAGGCCTTACTGAAATCCATGTATACCACATCCACTGCGTTACCCTCATCCACACACCTAGTCACCCCCTCAAAAAATTCAATCAAATTAGTCAGACATGATCTTCCCTTGACAAAGCCATGTTGACTATCCCTGATTAATCCTTGCCTCTCCAAGTGGAGACTAATTTTGTCCCTCAGAATTTTTTCCAATAATTTTCCCACCACTGATGTTAGGCTCACTGGCCTGTAGTTCCCCGGTTTTGCTCGAGGTATGGCCTCACCAATACCCTGTATAGTTGTAGCAGGACTTCCTTGCTTTTATACCCCAACCCCTTTGAAATAAAGGCCAACATTCCATTTGCCTTTTTGATTACTTGCTGTACCTGCATGCTAACCTTTTGGGGTAGATTTTCCCAAACCTGTCGGGAAGAAGGCAGGACTTCCCCTTTCGGGTTTTTGACCCGCCTACTTCGACGTCCGGCCAATCTGCGCGATTTTCCCTTGATTGACCTTGTTGAGCCCGCCCAGCGGGCTCAGCAGGCCAATTAAGGGCCACCCGGCAACAGGTGACGTCACAGACTGCAATTTCATCTGTCAAGAGTTCTTGACAGATGAAATATCAGTGTTTCACAGCTGTTTGAAGCTGTGAAACACTGACACTCTGGGGGAGAAATTGGGTGAGTAGCGCCACCTGTTAGCGCCTAAAGAGGCAGTCAGTGGCTGTAGCGCCACTGGCTGCGTCTCCGGCGATATTCAGTAGGGGCGCTAATGGTGGCGTTAGGCATTTGCGCTGCGCCGCCACCGATGACGTCATCGGTGTGCGCAGCGCCCCATTCGTGCCTCGTTCGCGATATTTGGTAGCGAACGCCGCAGTTGCGCCGCTCGCTACCCGCACCCGGTTCACGGGGCCTTACTGTGCCGGCAGCGGCGCAAGTTAAGGTGGAGGTGCGGGGCGGCCGCTTTTTCGGCGGCCGCCTGCCAGCACCTCCGTCCCCGGCCTCCTAACCCCTCCCCCACCCCCCCCGCGGCATTGCCGGCTGTTTCCCGAGAGCCCGGCACTTCTCCTTGGTGCCGGGCTCATTTGCCGGCACTCGCGAGCGGGGATCGCGCTGTTGCAGGCACCTCCCCCTTAACAGTGGGAAGAAGGCCTGCAGTACCGCAGCGTGCCGTGCCGCAGCATGTGGCGCTGCGGCACGTTGCGCTGCGATAATCAGTTTCAGCGCCCTAAGAGGGACGCGGAGCGCCTCGAGCATCGCCCCGTCTCCCTCAAGGGGCACTGAAACTGAATTTCTGGCGATCGGTATCACTCCGATCGCTGCGCTAAATCCTGCGCTCAGGCGACTTTTGCGCCACTTTGGCGCCCCAACCCAATTTCTAGGCCTCTGAGTTCTAACATGAGTCCTTCTGCACAGACTCAGTTAGAACTCTCACCGGCACTCAAAGCTGAAGGCTGTCACTTTTGACAGATCGCAGCCATTCAGCTTTAAGTTCCGGGTGTGTGATGGACTCCCGACGGCTGCAGGAAGAAAGGCTGTTAAGGTAAGTACAGGTAAGTAAAAGTTCTTTACACACTTTAGACACACCAAACACACTTACCTTTACACTCATGCACCCATCACTCACCTGAGCACCGACATCGCGACCCCTCCAACTCCTTCAACCCGACGGCTCACCTGCTCTAACCTGGCGTGGTTTGGAGCCGTCGGGAAGCCCACACGAAACCCCTCAAAATAGGGATTAGGCTAAAAACTGCCTGTTAACTACCTGTTAACAGGCAGTTAATTGGCACTAATCCCTGCCCGCCTGGTTTCGGCGCGTCCCCGCCGCCTCTGAAACTTACATGGGGCGGGGTTTTGGGCGGGATGATGTCGAGAACCCCCAAATTCGGGATTTTCCCCCCCCCACACACCTGAAACCCCGCCTGACGGCTCCACGAAAATCTAGCCCTTTGTGTTTCATGCGCAAGGACCCCAGCTCCCTCTGAACTGTAGCATTTTGTAATCTCTCTCCATTTAAATAATAATTTGCTTTTTTATTTTTCCTGCCAAAGAGTATAACCTCGCACTTTTCCACATTATACTCCATCTGCCAAATGTTTATCCACTCACTTAGCCTGTCTATGTCCCTTTGCAGGTTCTTTGAGTCCTCTGCACAACTTACTTTCCCACCCATCTTTGTATCATTTGCATACTTGGCTACATTACACTCGGTCCCTTCATCCAAATAGTTGAGGCCCGAGCACCGATCCCTGTGGCACCCCACTAGTTACCTTTTGCCAACCAGAAAATGACCCATTTATCCCGGCTCTCTGCTTTCTGTTAGTTAGCCAATTCTCTAACCATGCTAATATATTACCCCCAATTCCGTGAGCTTTTATCTTATGCAGTAACCTTTTATGTGGCACCTTATCAAATGCCTTCTGGAAATCTAGATCCACCACATCCACTGGTTCACCTTTGTCCACCCTGCTCATTACCTCCTCAAAGAACTCCAGCAAATTTGTTAAACATGATTTCCCTTTCATAAAACCATGCTGACTCTGCTTGACTGCATTATGATTTTCCAAATGCCCTGCTACTGCTTCCTTAATGAAGGACTCCAGCATTTTTCCAATGACAGATGTTAGGCTAACTGGTCTATAGTTTCCTGCTTTCTGTCTCCCTCCTTTCTTAAATAGGTGTGTTACATTTGCGGTTTTCCAATCCGCTGGGACCTCTCCAGAGACCAGGGAATTTTGGTATATTGCAATCAATGCATCAACTATTTCTGCGGCCACTTCTTTTAAGACCCTGGAATGCAGGCCATCTGGCCCAGGGGACTTGTCATCTTTTAGTCCCATTATTTTACCGAGTACTATTTCCTTAGTGATAGTGATTGTCTTTAGTTCCCCCCTCCCTGTGGCCCCTTTATTATCCATTATTGGGATGTTGTTAGTGCCTTCTACCGTGAAGACAGATACAAAGTATTTGTTCAGAGTCTCTGCCATTTCCCTGTTCCACATTATTAATTCCCCAGTCTCATCCTCTAAGGGACCAATGTTCACTTCAGCTACCCTCTTCCTTTTTATATACCTGTAGAAGCTCTTACTATCTGTTTTAATGTTTCTTGCCAGTTTACTCTCATAATTCATCTTCTATTATTTTTTTAGTCATCCTTTGCTGTTTTTAAAAAAATTTCACAATCCTCTGGTCTCCCACCAATCTTGGCAACATTGTATGCCTTTATTTTCAATTTGATACCATCCTTTACTTCCTTATCTCCCAGAGATGTCGGGGAACAAAGGGTCTAATGAGAGGGAGGAATTGAATGAAGTCAGTATTTGTAGGGAAATGGTGTTAGGGAAATTGATGGGATTGAAGGCCGATAAATCGCCAGGGACGGATAATCTACATCCTAGGAAGTGGCCCTAGAAATAGTAGATGCATTGCTGGTCATCTTCCAAAATCCTATAGACTCTGAAACAGTTCCCATGGATTGGAGGGTAGTTAATATAACCCCACTATTTAAAAAAGGTGGTAGCGAGAAAAGGAGGAAGTAAGCCTGACATCGGTAGTGGGGAAAATGCTAGAGTCCATTATAAAAGATGTAATAGCATAGCACTTGGGAAACAGTGACAGGATCGGACAAAGTCAACATGGATTTACAAAAGGTAAGTCATGCTTGACTAATCTACTGGAATTTTTTGAGGATGTAACTGGTAGAATAGATAAGGGAGAACCAGTGGATGTGGTGTATTTGGACTTTCAGAAGGCTTTCGATAAGGTCCCGCATAAGAGATTAGCGTGCAAAGTTAAAGCACATGGGATTGGAGGTAAGGTACTGTCTTGGATAGAGAACTGGTTGGCAGACAGGCAGCAAAGAGTTGGAATAACAGAAAATGCTGGAAATACTCAGCAGGCCAGGCAGCATCCGTGGAGAGAGAAACAGGGTTAACGTTGGAATAAATGGGTCTTTTTCCGAGTGGCAGGCAGTGACTGGTGGGGTACCGCAGGCATCAGTGCTTGGACCCCAGCTATTCACAATATATATATAAATGATCTTGGCGAGAGAACTAGATGTAAATATCTCCAAGTTTGCAGACGACACAAAGCTGGATGGCCATGTGTGCTGTGAGGAGGATGCAGAGAAACACCAGTATGACTTGGACAGGCTGGGTGATTATACTGCATTTGCCATGTATCTGCCCAATGTGGATAAATGCGAGATTATCCACTTCGGTGGCAAACACAGGAAGACAGATTATTATCTGAACGGCAATAGATTGGGAAAAGGGGAAGTGCAATGAGACCTGGGTGTCCTTGTGCACCAGTCGCTGAAGGTAAGCATGCAGGTGTAGCAGGCAGTTAAGAAGGCAAATGGTATGTTGGCCTACATAGCGAGAGGATTCGAGTACAGGAGCAAGGATGTCTTGCTGCAGTTGTACAGGGCCTTGGTGAGACCACACCTTGAGTATTGTGTGCAGTTTTGGTCACCTTATCTGAGGAAGGATGTTCTTGCCATGGAGAGAGTACAGCGAAGATTCACCAGACTGATACCTGGGATGGCAGGAATGACGTGTGAGGAGAGATTGGGTCGATTAGGCTTATATTCGCTAGAGTTTAGAAGAATGAGAGGGGATCTCATTGAAACTTATAAAATTCTAACAGGACTAGACAGACTAGATGCAGGAAGGATGTTCCCGATGGTGGGGGAGTCCAGAACCAGGGGTCACAGTCTAAGAATAAGGGGTAAGCCATTTAGGACTGAGATGAGGAGGAATTTCTTCACCCAGAGAGTGGTGAACCTGTGGAATTCTCTACCACACAAGGCAGTTGAGGCCAATTCATTAAATATATTCAAGAAGGAGTTAGATATATTTCTTAAGGCTAAAGGGATCAAGGCATATGGGGAGAAAGCAGTGACAGGGTACTGAATTTGGATGATCAGCCATGATCTAATTAAATGGCGGAACAGGCTCACGGGGCCAAATGGCCTACTCCTGCTCCTATCGTCTATATTTCTATATGTTTCTAGTTAGCCACGGATGGTGCTCCCTTCTCTTAAAATCTTTCTTTCTCACTGGAATATATTTTTGTTGAGAGTTATGAAATATCTCCTTAAATGTCCGCCACTGCATTTCAACTGTCTTACCCTTTAATTTATTTTTCCAATCCACTTTAGCCAGTTCTGCTCTCATGCCATTGTAATTGCCTTTGTTTAAGATCAGGACACTGGTTTGAGATACAATTTTCTCACCCTCCAACTGAATTTGAAATTCAACCATGCTATGATCACTCTTTCCTAGAGGATCCTTTACTATGAGATCATTTATTAATTCTGTCTCATTACATAGTACCAGATCCAAGATAGCCTGCTTCCTGGTCAGTTCCATTACATACTGTTCTAGGAAACCATCCTGGATGCACTTTATTAACTCCTCCTCAAGGCTACCATGGCCAATTTGATTTGTCCAATCAATATGGAGATTAAAATCACCCATGATTATTACCATACCTTTTTTACAGGCCTCTATTATTTGTTAATTTATACTCTGTCCAACAGTATTGCTACTGTTCGGGGGCCTGTAGACTACGCCCACCAGAGACTTTTTCCCTTTATTAATTTTTATCTCCACCCAAACCGATTCTACATCTTGATCTTCTGAGCCAATATCACTTCTCACCACTGCACTGATCCCATCCTTTACCAACAAAGCCACCCACCTCCCTTTCCTTTCTGTCTATCCTACCGAATTGTCAAAAACATGGAATATTCAGTTCCCAGCCCTGCTCACCTTGCAACCACGTCTCTGTAATGGCGATCAGATCATACCCATTTGTATCTATTTGTACCGTCAACTCATCTATCTTGTTACGAATGCTGCTTGCATTCAGATATAGAGCTTTGAATGTCAAGGGGCGGTGGTTAGACTCTCGCTTGTTGGAGAGTCATTGCCTGGCACTTCTGTGGTGCGAATGTTACCTGTCACTTATCAGCCCAAGCCTGAACGTCGTCCAGGTCTTGTTGCATGCGGGCATGGACTGCTTCATTATCTGAGGAGTTGTGGATGGCGCTGAACGCTATGCAGTCATCAGCGAACATCCCCATTTCTGACCTTGTGTTGGAGGGAAGGTCATTGATGAAGCAGCTGAAGATGGTTGGGCCTAGGACACTGCCCTGAGGGACTCCTGCAACAATGTCCTGGGGCTGTGATGATTGACCTTCAATCACCACAACCATCTTCCTTTGTGCTAGGTATGACTCCAGCCAGTGGAGAGTTTTCCCCTCCGATTCCCACTGACTTCAATTTTACTAGGGCTCCTTCATGCCACACTCGGTCAAATGTTGCCTTGATGTCAAGGGCAGTCACTCTCACCTCACCTCTGGAATTCAGCTCCTTTGTCCATGTTTGGACTAAGGCTGTAATGAGGTCAGGAGCAGAGTGGTCTTGGTGGAACCCAAACTGGGCATCAGTGAGCAGGTTATTGGTGAGTAAGTGCCGCTTGATAGCACTGTCGATGTTACCTTCCATCACTTTGCTGATGATTGAGAGTAGACTGATGGGGTGGTAATTGGCCAGATTGGATTTGTCCTGCTTTTTGTGGACAGAACATACCTGGGCAGTTTTCCACATTGTCGGATAGATGCCAGTGTTGTAGCTGTACTGGAACAGCTTGGCTAGAGGTGCGGCTAGTTCTGGAGCACAAGTCTTCAGCACGATAGCCAGGATGTTGTCAGGGCCCACAGCCTTTGCTGTATCCAGTGCGCAGAGCTGTTTCTTGATATCACATGGAGTGAATCGAATTGGCCGAAGACTGTCTTCTGTGATGGTGGGGACCTCAGGAAGAGGCCGATATGGATCATCCACTCGGCACTTCTGGCTGAAGATGGTTGCAAACGCTTCAGCCTTGTCTTTTGCACTCACGTGCTGGGCTCCACCATCATTGAGGATGGGGACATCCAGTTGATGCTGGGTCAATTGTTAATTTTAAATCTTAGATTGACAGATTTCTATTAACCAAAGGTATTAAGCGATATGGGGCAAAGGCGGGTATATGGAGTTCGGTCACAGATCAGCCATGATCTCAATGAATGGCAGAACAGGCTCGAGGGGCTAAATAGCCTACTCCTGTTCCTATGTTCCTAATATAATGTAGGCAGCAGAAAAGGTCACATACATGTTCAACATCCACAACGTCACCAGATTACCGATATCATGTCCCCACATCAAAATGACATGAAGGGAAATTGTTGCATGATTATTTTCCGTAGCAAAAACATTACCAATGTGGAGGAGAACGCCAAGAATGAAGAATAAATAATATTTTACTTTTAAATTTTAATTTTGACTCAATGTTTAAATGCTGACGCCAGCCGTGCTGCCGTCATTCCACTTGTCCTAAGACCCAATACTCCTATTGGAGGGATAACAGCCATTGGGCCCTTTCCTGCTCTGTTTCGTTTATAAGTGGCTATTCTCTGCAGGCTGCCCACTCAGCCCCCCCCCCCACCTGCTCCTTAAAGTAAATACAAAAATATATATATTTTATGAGGATTATTTTCTTCTATTTACCATTTGCAGAAATATTTCATAATACCAGAAGTCTTAAGAACTTCTACAGTATGTATTATATATTAAAATCAACAAGAGGGCCTCAATTGTCCATTTCAAAATACAATGATAACTCTCACTCATGGCTGTTAAAGGGTAAACCAATGTTCAATGCATTAACATTTACCTGCAGTACCTTGTAGGTGGCACTTGTGATGGGGGATTTTCATTGTTCCACATCACATAATGCTAGCTGCTATAACATAGCTATCAAATAATATTAAAGGCTTGGTTTCCATGAAATTACTGTATCTGGCCACGAGTATTACTTTGCATTAGCCTAAGATTTTGAGGCTCCCGTGTAGTTGTCAGCAGCCACTGTAGCATAGTTAAGTAATGGCAGGTAGGCAATAACAGTTAAATCAAATACACTAAAAAAAAATGATTCTCAGCTACGAAAAGGAAACAAATAGAGACATTAATACGATAAAAATTCAGTGGGAAAGTAAATCAAGCTGTAGTAATAGCCTTAAATTCGAAGTGCTTTCTTCCTATGGCTACATATTATTCTATAGTAAAAAGCCTATAACATTTTGGCCTGGATTTTGCTGTGAGCAGTGAAGTTACAGCTTTCGCCATTCACCTCGCATACCGTTGCCCACAGACTTTTAGCGAGCTTGTCAGCAGAGATTTCTAGCAATCTGGCCGCTGTTTGAATTTGGCACCCTCTACAGGGAATCTCTGGCACCTGTCAGCAGGCCAAGCAGCATGGAGGCTTCTCAACCAGTCAGATCGAAGAATCCTCACTGAGATACGCAGACAGCAAAGCGGGAAGTAAAAATCAAGAAATATAAATTACATTTAAATCATTGTACAGGAAGCAAAATAAAGATTGGGACACACACATGAGATTAAGGGAAAGACATAAAAGAGCAAAACTGAAAAAGTATATAGACACTTTTTTTTAATCTTTAACATTAATTTTCTTCTGTGGGAATGAGACTCCACACTTGTCAAATTAATTTTTCAGGGCCAGAAAGGTTGTTCAGCAGTAATTATCACTTACTATGCTGTTTAAAAACTCAGTTACGCTTGACTGAACAAGCACCAACTTTTCCAGCTGTTTTTAGAGCAAGAATAGTGGGGAATTAGCCTAAGTTCACACCATGACAGTGATCTCTGTGCAGATACCACTGACTAAGACTGCAATAGCTCAACCCGTGGAAGAGCAGAGTATCACTGACAGCAACTTCCGGATTTCAGTGTTTAACTGCACATGTGCAGAAACCAGAAGTTGCTGCCAGTTTTACCCAGTAATAAGGGCGAGCACTGACAGCCTTGCCATTATTAATACTGCAAAATCTAGGTCATTAGGTTTAAGGCGTCAAGTCTGCACATTAAGTTTGTATCATCAATTTTTAAGCTGTCATTAGATTATTAAAGACTAATACCATGCAAGCCTCGACGAGCAGGAGAGCAGAGCTCCAGCTCCAAATACTGGGTTGACACCCAGCGAGTACTTGATGGGAGTGGAGTGACGACTTTCCCATCGTATCCTGATAGGGGGTTATGAGTCAGGCCAATGACCTGTCGCATAAAAAGGGATGTTCGTTACAGAAACAAACCAGAGCACGATATGCTGCATGTAAAAGCACTGGAAGAAATGGGTTGCCTCATGTGCTGCTATGCATGGGAGAGAAAGAATACCATGCATGCTCTTACACTGGGTCTAGCTGTCCAACAAAGTATGTAATTCAGTTATATTCATGTTTTCATTTACCTAGGGATGGTAGATGTAGTCGACAGAAATCCTGCACCCCAGACTTTCTTAGATTGGACAGAATCTTCCCTTTTTTCTTCTTGCATTAGTTTCTTTTTCAATGTTTTGAATCGTTGCCGCTCTTTCTCATCAGTGAAATCTAAACTTGATTCTGTTTGCACAGTCAGCTGTAGTTTTTCTATTAGTGGCATTTCTAAAAGAAAATCATAGAACAGCTAATTAAAACTTATCATTCGATGTGATGTATGAAGTCAAAGGGTGTGGATAATAAGCAGGAGTGGATCCTAAAATTTTAGACGCTTAAAGAAAACAGTATATATAACTTGATGGACGTACAATCATTCGAAAAGCATTCCAGAGATCAATTTTGCTACTTAAATAGCACCTAACCAACAGCCATGTTCATTTACACAGGATGTGTCGCAAATATAAATACATGTACACACATACAAACACACTACTGCATTGTATCTATATATATATAAAAAAGGATCATGGTGTCTGTCTGTCTGTCTGGGGCATCACTCAAAAGTTATAGAGCGTACCTACACATATGTTATATCAAAAGAAAGCTTATGATTAGGGGAGTCTCATAGGCATATTTACTTTTTGGTCAGACAAAAATTGTTCGGACAGTATACAAAAAACGTTCAAAAATCCACTCCTTAGCGGTTGACCAATCATACGGGGGAATCCGCTCATTAGCATTGAGTGACGTGAAGGTTGACCAATCCTACGAGGGGAGCGTGCTGCGTCACGGGGGGCGTTTCATGGTGTGTGTGGGCGGGGCCTAATCTTTCAAACTGCCGTTACTGCCTCACAAAATGGCGGCCGCCCCTCTTCACCCGCAAAATCTCCCTCCGGCTCTCACCTTTTAGCGGGGGAGGCTGCTTTAAATTAGACTCTTCATCTCTTTTGTTTTTCTTTTCTCTGGCCGGCTGCGCGGGAAAACAGACAAAAGTCGGGATTTTAATTCTCCTTCCCTCACTCTCTCCTTCCCTCTCCTCTTCCCTCTCACTCTCCTCTTCCCTCTTCCCTCTCTCTCTCTCTCTCTCTCCTCTTCCCTCTCTCTCTCTCTCTCTCCTCTTCCCTCTCTCTCTCTCCTTCCCCCTCTCTCTCTTGCCATTAGTGCGGGACCGGGGAAAACCGGGGCTTTCCAACGAGCCGTCCCCGACCTAAATCGGACCTGGGAGTCCGGAGCGAAAGGCCTTCCACTGCTGCCCGGCCAACCGGGTCCAAAGGCCCGCCTGGTTAAACATGAGGGACCCCGGGCTCGCTTCTGAGCGATGGGCACCCGGCCTCCCGGTGTCGGATATACTCCGTTCTGGGTACCGAGGTGAGTCGGAGGGAGAGGAGAGGGGGAGAGGGAGAGAGAGGGAGAGGGGAGGGAGGGAGAGAGAGGGAGAGGGGAGGAGGGAGAGAGAGGGAGAGAGAGAGAATGGGGAGGGAGGGGGAGAGAGAGAGAGAGCGGGGAGGGAGGGAGAGAGCGGGGAGGGAGGGGGAGAGAGAGAGAGCGGGGAGGGAGGGAGCGGGGAGGGAGGGAGCGGGGAGGGAGGGAGAGGGGCAGTGAGAGAGAGGGGGGAGAGAGGGGAGAGAGAGAGCGGCAGGGAGAGAGAGGGGGAAGGAGAGAGGGGGAGGGAGAGAAGGGGAAGGAGAGAGGGGGAGGGAGAGAGGGGGAGGGAGAGCGGGGGAGGGAAGAGGGGGAGGGAGAGAGGGGGAGGGAGAGAGGGGGAGGGAGGGAAAGGCAGACACAGGCAGACCAGGCTGCCAAGAGAGGACAGGATATGCTCTCACTGCAGTCAGGGAGTAGTTGAGACAGAGATGCACTTCCTCACAGCCTGTGGAAAATATCAGGGCATCAGAGAGAATTTCTATCAAAAATTCTCACAAATATGCCCTGAATTCAGAAATCTGAGTGACAACCAAAAACTCCCATTCCTACTGGGGGAGGAGAGAAGCTGTGTAACACTGGCGGCACACTATGTTACAGCTTG
>NC_140994.1:53231951-53235949 GCF_052327205.1 Somniosus microcephalus | reverse complement strand
GAGAGGTACATTCAGTTTTAATTTTAAACAGTCCTCAGGTTGTGACATGTTGTTACATATTTGGCACCAAGGTATGGTCTGTCTCCTTCTCCCAGGACTAATCTTAATTTTGACAGGTCATCCAATTCCTTGAAATCTGGGGTTGTTTGGCTGAGCTTGTCAAATAATATGTTTCTTGATGTGTTGAATTTTTCGCATTTTAGGAGGAAATGCATCTCTGTCTCAACCTCGCCGGCCAGACATTGATCACATATTCTATTCTCTCTAGGTTGCCAGGATTTCTTGTATCTTCCTTTTTCAATTGCCAGTTGGTGGTCGCTTAGTCTGTACCAGGTGAGGGTCTGTCTCTGTTTTGTGTCTCTGATGGTCGAGAGATAGTCTGCCAGTTTATATTCTCTTTTTAGGGCCCGGTAACATTCTAATCTGCTTTGGCTTTTGGTTATTTTGTTCCAATGTTCCAGGTAGGTTTCTTTGCTTTGTTTAATGATTTGGTTCACTCGGATTGGTGTTTGGACGGCAGTGTTGGTCTGGGACAGGTCAGGGTCCGGCTGAGTAGGAGTACTTAGTTTCAGTAGCAGCTGACTCAGGGGACTCTTTTCTGGGTTTAGCTCTTGGGTCTGGAAGGCTTTAAAATGAAGGGTGTCTGGGGAGCTAGATTTGAGGTGATTTAGGAAGTTTAGTGCTCTTTTTTGGATGTTTATTATCAGTTGGTATCTGCCTAGTTCGGCTCTGCATGCATTTGTTGGTGTTTTCCTTTGGGTGCGAAGGATGCTTTGGCAAAATTCTGCATGTAGGGCTTCTATTGTGTGTTTTTCCCATTTAGTGTAGCTATGGTGATTGAGCGGGCCCCATACTTCACTACCGTACAGCGCAATCGGCAGGATTACGCTGTCAAATATTTTTAGCCAGATTTTGATTGGGATTTGGATGTTGTAGAATTTTCTTTTTATTGCATATAGGGCTCTTCGGGCTTTTTCTTTTAGTGCATTCACTGCTATGCTGAAGCTCCCTGATGCTGTAATGGTTAGACCAAGGTAAGTGTAGCTCATAGTGTGTCCTATGATGGTATCACTGAGAGTAAACTGGTATTTGTTTTCCTGACACTTGGGCCTTTTTTGAAAAATCATGATGTTGGTTTTCTTTAGATTTACTGTTAGGGCCCAATTTTGGCAGTATTTGTCGAGTAGGTCTAGTTGTTGCTGTAATCCCTGTTCTGTGGGAGACAGCAGAACCAGGTCGTCCGCATAGAACAGGGATTTCACTTCTCCATCCAGGAGACATAGACCCGGTGACTCGCTTTGCTCCAGCATGTCTGCTAGTTCATTTATGTATATGTTGAACAGGGTTGGGCTCAAATTGCAGCCCTGCCGGACGCCTCTTCTCTGGGTGAAGAAACAGGTGCGTTTGTCTCCAATTTTGACACCGCATTTATTTTTCAGATACATCGATTTAATAAGGTCATAGACTTTGCCCCCTATTCCACACTGAAGAAGTTTGTAATAGAGCCCTTCGTGCCAGATAGAGTCAAAGGCTTTCTTGAAGTCAATGGAACAAGCGAATATTTTCCATTTTTTGTTTGGTGTACATGCTTTTCAATGAGAGTGTGAAGGGTATAGATATGGTCGGTGGTGTGGTGTTTTGGAAGAAAGCCTATTTGATTTTTTCTAAGGATCTTATGTTTGTTAAGAAAATCCAGTAATCTACTATTTAGAATACTGCAGAATAACTTCCCTAGACAACTGTTGACACAGATGCCGCGGTAGTTATTTCGGTCTGATTTGTTTCCACTTTTATATATGGGAGAGATGAGTCCTTGGCACCAGATATCGGGAAAACAGTCTGAACGTAATATGATGTTGAATAACTTGAGTACCGCACCCTGCATCTCCATATTGCTGAACTTGAGCGTTTCATTTTTGATGTTGTCTGGACCACAGGCTTTCTTTAGGTGGAGAGATTTTGTTTTTGTGGCCAGTTCTTTCCATGTGATTGGGGAGTCTAGAGGGTTTTGGTTGTCTTTAATTGTTGCTTCTAATGTGTGGAGTTTTTCTGTGACATGATGTTGACTTGGGTTTGTTTTGTTTATCGGGATGTCTTTGTAGAGGTTTTCAAAATGTGTTCTCCAGATGTCGCCATCTTGGATTGGTAATGCTTGCAATTGTGTTGTACTCAGGTTATTCCACATTTCCCAGAATTGATTTGGATTAATGGAGTTTTCAATTTCTTCGAGTATTTTGTGGGTATAATTTTGTGTTTTGTTCCTAATGGTGTGTTTATATCTTTTGAGGGTCTCATTGTATCTAGTACGTAGGTCTGGATTGTTTGGTTGGCGATGTTTTTGGTTTGATATTTTTCTCAGGTCTTTTCTGGCATTTTTGCATTCGTGGTCAAACCATTTCTCATTTTTATTGTGTCTTTTGTAACGTTTCTTCTTCTGTTTCACAAGGTCGGCTTTTACATCT
This sequence comes from Somniosus microcephalus, assembly GCF_052327205.1. NCBI lineage: Eukaryota > Metazoa > Chordata > Chondrichthyes > Squaliformes > Somniosidae > Somniosus > Somniosus microcephalus. The sequence goes on along the minus strand of NC_140994.1, from coordinate 53,233,487 downwards.
GCCTCATGGAAGATCATATTTATATCATCTATGGCCATGTTTACACCATCTCTGGTGATCTCATATAGATTTTCTTTAAATTTTGATATTTTACTTGTGAGATCAGGTGAGTTTAGTGCTGTGATGAATTTGTCTCCACTGTCTGGGGCCCATCTGTATGTCTGGTTTATTTTATGGAGCTTACTGGGTTCCTTTTTTGTGTCTGTAGTTTGGGCAGAAAGTTTAAGGTACACATTTATTTGGTTATGGTCTGAGAGGGGGGATTGCTGCCTGACAGTGAATGCGTTGATATCGCAGGGGTCCAGGTCAGTGATTGTATAATCCACCACACTAGACCCAAGAGTTGAGGAATATGTGAGTCTCCCTAAGGAGTCCCCTCTGAACCTACCGTTAACTATGTACAGGCCTAAGGCTCGGCAGAGTTGCACTACCTCCCTACCGCTTTTATTTATTTCACAATCAAGGTTGTTCCGATTTGCGATGGCTGGTGTGACATATAAAGGGGTCTGGCCAAACACATGGTTGTTGCCCTGTGGGTCTATGAAGTCAGGTTCACATCCGGTCCTTGCATTTAGGTCCCCACATAGTAGCACCTTTCCTTGGGCCTGGAAATGGCTGATTTCCATGTGGAGAGTATCAAATAACTCCTCTTCAAAATATGGCGATTCTATTGGAGGTATGTAGATCGCACATAAGTAGACATCTTTTTTTGCTATTCCTATATTTTTATCTAATTTTAGCCATACATGTGATTTTCCCTGTTTTATCGGTGAGATGTGTTTGTCCAGTTCTCCTTTATACCACACCAAGATTCCCCCGGAGGTTCTGCCCTTGCGTGTCTTAGTGTTCTTTACTGAGGGCACAGTGATTTCATGGTACATTGGAGGACAGTGGGTGGGCACGTCCTTTTGGCACCATGTTTCTGTTAACACAATTATATCAATGTCTTTTATAGCTTTTAGGAATTCAGGGTCTGTACTCTTCATCCCAAAAGTTGAGGAGCGGAGACCCTGGATATTCCAGCAGCTTATGTGGAAAGAACGCATTTATATAGTTCAAAAAACGAAATAAAATGGACCTATTTTGTGGGATGAGTGTGAAAACACTAGTTTCTATAATGCTAAATGACGATTTAGTATAAATTTCATGAGGCATGCACATACTGCTATCTAATAATAGTAATAGTAATGATAAAATAACAATAATGATAATGATAAAATAACAATATTAATAATTTAGTGCATTCCTCTCCGGCTTTCTATCAGGGTGCTCATCATCGTCATGATCTTTCTCAGTTCTTGGTCTACAGTCTGTGGTCTAGAGGGGGGTCTGGGGTCAGGTACAAAAGCACGGTTCTGTTGTTGGTTTTGTATAGGGGAGTGGGGGACAGTGGTGGTCCTGTTTGGGTTAGGGCTCCCAATGGTAGAGGGGGTGGGAGGGCTGCGTCTTTTGGCAGTGATTATGAGGTTTTTTACGAAGATCCACATCCGCTGTTTGAGTAGATGTATTTCGTCATAGAGGTCCCTTGTGTTGATG
>NC_140994.1:51854298-51933951 GCF_052327205.1 Somniosus microcephalus | reverse complement strand
GTCGCGCGCGCTCTTCCCTCCCCCAGTCGCGCGCTCTTCCCTCCCCCAGTCGCGCGCTCTTCCCTCCCCCAGTCGCGCGCTCTTCCCCTCCCCCAGTCGCGCGCTCTTCCCTCCCCCAGTCGCGCGCTCTTCCCTCCCCCAGTCGCGCCCTGCGCGGCGCTCTTCCCCTCCCCCAGTCGCGCGCAGAGCGCGCTCTTCCCTCCCCAGTCGCGCGCGCGCGCTCTTCCCTCCCCCAGTCCAGCGTCGCGCGCGCTCTTCCCTCCCCCAGTCGCGCGCGCGCGCTCTTCCCTCCCCCAGTCGCGCACGCGCGCAGCGGCCCTCTTCCCTCCCCTCAGTCGCGCGCTGCGCACGCGCCCTCTTCCCTCCCCCAGTCGCGCGCGCCCTCTTCCCTCCCCGTCGCGCGCGCGCCGCCCTCTTCCCTCCCCCCAGTCGCGCGCGCGCGCGCCCTCTTCCCTCCCCCAGTCGCGCGCGCGCCCTCTTCCCTCCCCAGTTGCGCGCACGGCGCGCGCCCTCTTCCCTCCCCCAGTCGCGCGCAGCGCCCTCTTCCCTCCCCCCAGTCGCGCGCTCTTCCCTCCCCCAGTCGCGCGCTCTTCCCTCCCCCAGTCGCGCGCTCTTCCCTCCCCCAGTCGCGCGCTGTTCCCTACCCCCAGTCGCGCGCTCTTCCCTCCCCCAGTCGCGCGCTCTTCCCTCCCCCAGTCGCGCGCTCTTCCCCTCCCCCAGGTCGCGCGCTCGCGCGCTCTTCCCTCCCCCAGTCGCGCGCAGCGCGCTCTCTTCCCTCCCCCAGTCGCGCGCGCTCTTCCCTCCCCCAGTCGCGCGCGCGCGCGCTCTTCCCTCCCCCAGTCGCGCGCGCGCGCGCTCTTCCCTCCCCCAGTCGCGGCGCGCGCTCTTCCCTCCCCCAGTCGCGTGCGCGGCAGCGCGCCCTCTTCCCTCCCCCAGTCGCGCGCCCTCTTCTCTCCCCAGTCGCGCGCGCCCTCTTCCCTCCCCCAGTGCGCGCACGCGCGCGCCCTCTTCCCTCCCCCAGTCGCAGCGCGCGCCCCTCTTCCCTCCCCCAGTCGATCGCTCTTCCCTCCCCCAGTCGCGCGCTCTTCCTCCCCCAGTCGCACGCTCTTCCCTCCCCCAGTCGCGCGCTATCTTCCCTCCCCCCAGTCGCGCGCTCTTCCCTCCCCCCAGTCGCGCGCTCTTCCCTCCCCCAGTCGCGCGCTCTTCCCTCCCCCAGTCGCGCGCTCTTCCCTCCCCCCAGTCGCGCGCTGCGCTCTTCCCTCCCCCAGTCCGCGCGCGCGCGCTCTTCCCTCCCCCAGTCGCGCGCTGCGCCCTCTTCCCTCCCCCAGTCGCGCGCGCGCGCGCCCCTCTCCTCCCTCCCCCAGTCGCGCGGCTAGGCGCGCGCCCTCTTCCCTCACCCAGTCGCCCCGCGCGCGCGCCCTCTTCCCTCCCCCAGTCGCGCGCTGACGCGCGCGCCCTCTTCCCTCCCCCAGTCGCGCGCGCGCGCCCTCTTCCCTCCCCGTCGCTCGCGCGCCCTCTTCCCTCCCCCCAGTCGCGCACGCGCCCTCTTCCCTCCCCCAGTCGCGCACGCTGCGCTGCGCGCCCTCATCCCTCACCCAGTCGCACGCCGCGCGCGCCCTCTTCCCTCCCCCAGTCGCGCGCGCGCACGCGCCCTCTTCCCTCCCCCAGTCGCGCGCGCCCTCTTCCCTCCCCCAGTCGCGCGCGAGCGCCCTCTTCCCTCCCCCAGTCGCGCGCTCTTCCCTCCCCCAGTCGCGCGCTCTTCCCTCCCCCAGTCGCGCGCTCTTCCCTCCCCCCAGTCGCGCGCTCTTTCCCTCCCCCCAGTCGCGCGCTCTTCCCTCCCCCAGTCGCGCGCTCTTCCCTCCCCCAGTCGCGCGCTCTTCCCTCCCCCAGTCGCGCGCGAGCGCGCCTCTTCCCTCCCCCAGTCGCGCAGCGCGCGCTCTTCTCCTCTCCCAGTCGCGCGCGCGCCCTCTTCCCTCCCCCAGTCGCGCGTGCGCGCGCCCTCTTCCCTCCCCCAGTCGCCGCGCAGCTGCGCGCCTCTTCCCTCCCCCAGTCGCCCGCGCGCGCGCCCTCTTCCCTCCCCAGTCGCGCGCGCGCGCCCTCTCTTCCCTCACCCAGTCGCACGCGCGCGAGCGCCCTCTTCCCTCCCCCCAGTCGCGCGCGCGCACAGCGCCCCTCTTCCCTCCCCCAGTCGCGCGCGCCCTCTTTCCCTCCCCCAGTCGCGCGCGTGCGCGCCCTCTTCCCCTCCCCCAGTCGCGCGCGGCAGCGCGCCCTCTTCCCTCCCCCAGTCGCGCGCGTGCCCTCTTCCCTCCTCCAGTTGCGCGCACGCGCGGCGCGCCCTCTTCCCTCCCCCAGTCGCAGGCGCTGCGCGCCCTCTTCCCTCCCCCAGTCGCGCGCTCTTCCTCCCCCAGTCGCGCGCTCTTCCCTCCCCCAGTCGCGCGCTCTTCCCTCCCCCAGTCGCGCGCTCTTCCCTCCCCCAGTCGCGCGCTCTTCCCTCCCCCAGTCGCGCGCTCTTCCCTCCCCCCAGTCGCGCGCTCTTCCCTCCCCCAGTCGCGCGCTCTTCCCTCCCCCCAGTCCGCGCGCGCGCGCTCTTCCCTCCCCCAGTCACGCGCGCCCTCTTCCCTCCCCCAGTCGCGCGCAGCGCGCCCTCTTCCCTCCCCCAGTCGCGCGCGCGCGCGCCCTCTTCCCTCCCCCAGTCGCGCACGTGCCCTCTTCCCTCCCCCAGTCGCGCACCGCGCGCGCACCCCTCTTCCCTCACCCAGTCGCACGCGCGCGCAGCGCCCTCTTCCCTCCCCCAGTCGCGCGCAGCGCACGCACCCTCTTCCCTCCCCCAGTCGCGGCGCGCCCTCTTCCCTCCCCGTCGCGCGCGCGCGCCCTCTTCCCTCCCCCAGTCGCGCGCGCGCGCGCCCTCTTCCCTCCCCCAGTCGCCTGCGCAGCGCCCTCTTCCCTCCCCCAGTTGCGCGCACAGCGCGCGCCTCTTCCCTCCCCCAGTCGCGCGCGCGCCCTCTTCCCTCCCCCAGTCGCGCGCTCTTCCCTCCCCCAGTCGCGCGCTCTTCCCTCCCCAGTCGCGCGCTCTTCCCTCCCCAGTCGCGCGCTCTTCCCTCCCCAGTCGCGCGCTCTTCCCTCCCCCAGTCGCGCGCCTCTTCCCTCCCCCAGTCGCGCGCGCGCGCTCTTCCCTCCCCCAGTCCGCGCGGCTCTTCCCTCCCCCCAGTCGCGCGCGCGCGCTCTTCCCTCCCCCAGTCGCACGCGCGCGCGGCTCTTCCCTCCCCCAGTCGCGCGCGCGCTCTTCCCTCCCCCAGTCGCGCGCGCGCGCTCTTCCCTCCCCCCAGTCGCGCGCGCTAGCGCTCTTCCCTCCCCCCAGTCACGTGCGCGCGCCCTCTTCCCTCCCCCAGTCGCGCGCCCTCTTCCCTCCCCCAGTCGCGCGCGCCCTCTTCCCTCCCCCAGTTGCGCGCACGCGCGCGCCCTCTTCCCTCCCCCAGTCGCGCGCGCGCCCTCTTCCCTCCCCCAGTCGCGCGCTCTTCCCTCCCCCAGTCGCGCGCTCTTCCCTCCCCCAGTCGCGCGCTCTTCCCTCCCCCAGTCGCGCTCTTCTTCCCTCCCCCAGTCGCGCGCTCTTCCCTCCCCCCAGTCGCGCGCTCTTCCCTCCCCCAGTCGCGCGCTCTTCCCTCCCCCCAGTCGCGCGCAGCAGCGCGCGCTCTTCCCTCCCCCAGTCGCGCCGCTGCGCGCGCTCTTTCCCTCCCCCAGTCGCGCGCGCGCGCCCCTCTTCCCTCCCCCAGTCGCGTGCGCGCGCGCGCCCTCTTCCCTCCCCCCAGTCGCGCGCCCTCTTCCCTCCCCCAGTCGCGCGCACTGCTGCGCGGCCCTCTTCCCTCCCCCAGTCGCGCGCGCGCCCTCTTCCCTCCCCCAGTCGCGCGCTCTTCCCTCCCCCAGTCGCGCGCTCTTTCCCTCCCCCAGTCGCGCGCTCTTTCCCTCCCCCAGTCGCGCGCTCTTCCCTCCCCCAGTCGCGCGCTCTTCCCTCCCCCCAGTCGCGCGCTCTTCCCTCCCCCAGTCGCGCGCTCCTTCCCTCCCCCAGTCGCGCGCGCTGCGCGCTCTTCCCTCCCCCAGTCGCGCGCGCGCGCGCTCTTCCCTCCCCCAGTCGCGCGCGGCGCGCCCTCTTCCCTCCCCCAGTCGCGTGCGCGCGCGCGCGCCCTCTTCCCTCCCCCCAGTCGCGCGCCCTCTTCCCTCCCCCAGTCGCGCGCACAGCGCGCGCCCTCTTCCCTCCCCCAGTCGCGCGCGCGGCCCTCTTCCCCTCCCCCAGTCGCGCGCTCTTCCCTCCCCCAGTCGCGCGCTCTTCCCTCCCCCAGTCGCGCGCTCTTCCCTCCCCCAGTCGCGCGCTCTTCCCTCCCCCAGTCGCGCGCTCTTCCCTCCCCCAGTCGCGCGCTCTTCCCTCCCCCAGTCGTGCGCTCTTCCCTCCCCCAGTCGCGCGCTCTTCCCTCCCCCAGTCGCGCGCTCTTCCCTCCCCCAGTCGCGCGCTCTTCCCTCCCCCAGTCGCGCGCTCTTCCCTCCCCCAGTCGCGCGCGCGCGCGCTCTTCCCTCCCCCAGTCGTGCGCGCGCGCTCTTCCCTCCCCGTCGCGCGGCAGCGCGCGCTCTTCCCTCCCCCAGTCGCGCTCTTCCCTCCCCCCGTCGCGCGCGCTGCGCGCGCGCTCTTCCCTCCCCCAGTCGCGCGCGCGTGCTCTTCCCTCCCCCCCAGTTTCTCTCTCCCCAGTCTCTCTCCCCACCGTCTCTCTTTCTCTCCCCTCCAGTCTTTCTCTCCCCCCAGTCTCTCTCTCTCTATCTCCCCAACTCTCTCTCCCTCCACTCTCTCCCTCTGCCCCCAAGTCTCTCTCTCTCTCTCTCTCCCTCCCACCCCCCCCCCCCCGGGTCTCTCTCTCTACCCCCCGTCGCTCTCTCGCTCTCGATCTCCCCAGTCTCTCTCTCTCCCCAGTCTCTCTCTCCCTTCGCCATCTCTCTCTCTCTCCCCCAGTCTCTCTCTCTCTCTCCCCGTCTCTCTCCCCCAGTCTCTCTCTCTCTCCCCCTCAGTTTCTCTCTCTCCCCCTCAGTCTCTCTCTCTCTCTCTCCCCATTCTCTCTCTCTCTTTCCCCAGTCTCTCTCCTCTCTCCCCCCGTCTCTCTACTCTCTCTCTTTCTCTCCCCCATCTATCTCTCTCTCCCCCAGTCTCCCTCTCTCCCCCTCAGTCGCTCTCTCTCTCCCCCCCTCAGTCTCTATCTCCCCAGTCTCTCCCTCTCTCTCCACATCTCTCTCTCTCTCACCCCTCAGTCGCTCTCTCTCTCCCCCTCAGTCTCTCTCTATCTCCCCATTCTCTCTCTCTCTCCCGCAGTCTCCCTCCTCTCTCTCCCCCCAGTCTCTCTCTCTCACTCCCAATCTCTCTCTCACACTCCCAATCTCTCTCTGTCACACTCCCAATCTCTCTCTCACATTCCCAATCTCTCTCTCTCTCTCTCACTCCCAATCTCTCTCACACTCCCAATCTCTCTCTCTCACACTCCCAGTCTCTCTCTCTTTCTCTCACATTCCCAATCTCTCTCTCTCTCACACTCCAAATTTCTCTCTCTCTCACACTCCCAATCTCTCTCGCTCTCACACTCCCAATCTCTCTCGCTCTCACACTCCCAATCTCTCTAGCTCTCACACTCCCAATCTCTCTAGCTCTCACACTCCCAATCTCTCTCGCTCTCACACTCCCAATCTCTCTCGCTCTCACACTCCCAATCTCTCTCACACTCCCAATCTCTCTCTCACACTCCCAATCTCTCTCTCTCTCACACTCCCAGTCTCTCTCTCTCACACTCCCAGTCTCTCTCTCACACTCCCAATCTCGCTCTCTCACACTCCCAATCTCTCTCTCTCACACTCCCAATCTCTCTCTCTCGCACACTCCCAATCTCTCTCTCTCTCTCACACTTCCAATCTCTCTCTCACTCACACTCCCAATCTCTCTCTCTCACACTCCCAATCTCTCTCTCTCTCACTCCCAATCTCTCTCTCACACTCCCAATCTCTCTCTCTCGCACACTACCAATCTCTCTCTCACACTTCCAATCTCTCTCTCTCACACTTCCAATCTCTCTCTCACACTCCCAATCTCTCTCTCTCACACTCCCAATCTCTCTCTCTCACACTCCCAATCTCTCTCTCTCTCACTTCCAATCTCTCTCTCTCACACTCCCAATCTCTCTCTCTCACACTCCCAATCTCTCTCTCTCACACTCCCAATCTCTCTCTCTCACACTCCCAATCTCTCTCTCTCACACTCCCAATCTCTCTCTCTCACACACTACCAATCTCTCTCTCTCACACTACCAATCTCTCTCTCTCACACTCCCAATCTCTCTCTCACACTCCCAATCTCTCTCTCACACTCCCAATCTCTCTCTCTCTCTCACTCCCAATCTCTCTCTCTCTCTCTCACTCCCAATCTCACACACTCCCAATCTCTCTCTCTCTCACACTTCCAATCTCTCTCTCTCTCACACTCCCAGTCTCTCTCTCACACACTCCCAATCTCTCTCTCTCTCACTCCCAATCTCTCTCTCACACTTCCAATCTCTCTCTCACACTCCCAATCTCTCTCTCTCTCTCACACTCCCAATCTCTCTCTCTCTCACACTCCCAATCTCTCTCTCTCACAATCCCAATCTCTCTCTCTCTGATGTGCCTCAATAATCCCGAGACTCGATGTTAGCGAAACAAAACAAGGCTTTTATTAACTTAGAAAATAACAGTGGAGAGAGGTATCTTCCCTGGAGGTCTGCAGTACTGGCTGTGAGGCCAGACTGAGCTGGCTTACATAGAGGCCAGGTATGGGCGGAGCCCTACACACAACACATTCCAATACTCAATACAATGGTGAGGAGAAACCTGAAACCAACCACAGTCACAGGCAATACAATGGTAAGGGGGAACCTGAAACCAACCACAGTCACAGGCAGTGATGAATGGAATATTTCATCACATTCACCCCTTCTATAGATTTAGTCTGTTCGGGGGTTTGGTAGTCCTCTGCGACCGACGTGGCTGTTGTGGTGTCGGCTGGGTGTCCCCGGTGGCCTCCTGGGTCTCTGCCGGGGGTGCCACCAGGGTTGTTGAAGGGGTAGTTGGTGGGGGTGCCGTTGGTCGATGTTCTTCCGGGGGTGATGAAAGAGTAGTGGGTGGGTAAGAGTTGCTGTGGTCGTTGTTGCTGCTATTGCCGTGGTTGTTGTCGTTACCGGCTGGGGCGACGTCTTTTATTGACACGGTGTCCTCCCTTCCGTCGGCGTGCCGGACATACGCGTATTGGTGGTTGGCGTGGAGTAGGTGCACTGGCTCCACGAGAGAGTCCGTCTTATGGCCCCTCACATGCCTTCGCACGAATACCGGACCCGGGGTGGAGAGCCATGACGGCATGGATACGCCTGAGGTGGATTTCCGGGGGAAGCTAAACATTCGTTCATGAGGCGTGGCATTAGTGGCAGTACACAATAGCGACCGTATCAAATGGAGCACATCTGAGAGGACTTCCTGCCAGCAGGAGATAGGGAGGCCCTTGGTCCTTAGAGCTAGAGTGACTGCTTTCCATACTGTCCCGTTCTCTCGCTCCACTTGACCGTTACCCCGGGGGTGGTAGCTGGTGGTACGGCTCGTGGCGATACCCCTGGACAGCATGTACTGGCGTAGCTCTTCACTCATGAAGGACGACCCCCTATCCGTGTGGATGTAGCTCGGCATACCGAACAGGCAGAACAGGCTGTTGAGGCATTTAATGACCGTGGCGCTGGTCATGTCTGGGCAGGGGAAGGCGAATGGGAACCGGGAGTATTCGTCCACAATGTTCAGGAAGTAAACATTGCGGTCGACGGACGGGAGGGGGCCCTTGAAATCTAAGCTGAGCCGCTCAAAGGGCCTAGTAGCTTTGATTAAGTGGGCTCTATCAGGGTGGTAGAACCGAGGCTTGCACTCAGCGCAAGTGCGGCAGTTCCTGGTCAGAGACCGAACTTCCTCAATCGAGTAGGGTAAGTTGCGGGACTTTATGAAGTGGAACAGCCGCGTGACCCCTGGGTGGCAGAGGTCGTTGTGGAGGGTCTGTAGCCGATCCCCGGTGGCGCTGGCACACATCCCTCGTGAGAGGGCATCTGGGGATTCGTTAAGGGCCCCTGGCCGGTAAATGATGTCATACTCGAAGGTGGAGAGCTCGATCCGCCACCTAAGAATCTTATCATTTTTGATCTTCCCCCTCTGTTTATTATTGAACATAAACGCTACCGACCGCTGGTCGGTAAGTAGGGTGAAGCGTTTGCCGGCTAGGTAGTGGCGCCAGTGGCGCACTGCCTCCACGATGGCTTGGGCCTCCTTTTCCACGGAGGAGTGTCTGATCTCGGGCCCTTGGAGGGTCCTCGAGAAGAAAGCTACGGGCCGCCCCGCCTGGTTGAGGGTGGCCGCCAAGGCAAAGTCAGACGCATCACTTTCCACTTGAAATGGAGTGTTCTCGTCCACTGCCTGTAGCGTGGCCCGCTCAATATCCTGCTTAATGCTTTTGAAGGCGGCGTGGGCCTCAGCAGAGAGCGGAAAAGAGGATGCTTTCAAGAGGGGGCGGGCTTTGTCGGAGTAGTTGGGGACCCATTGGGAATAATAAGAAAATAACCCCAGGCACCTTTTCAGGGCTTTGGGAGTGTTGGGCAGGGGCAGCTCCCGTAGGGGGCGCAATCGGTCGGGGTCTGGTCCGATTTCCCCATTCTCCACCACGCTGCCTAGTATGCAGAGGCGCGTGGTGTTGAAAACGCACTTGTCCTCGTTGTAGGTGAGGTTGAGTTTTTGTGCGGTTTTCAGGAACCTCTCGAGGTTCGAGTCGTGATCCTGCTGGTTGTGACCGCAGATGGTGACGTTGTCGAGGTAGGGGAAGGTTGCCTGCAAGTGGTGGTCATCGACCATGCGATCCATCTCCCTCTGGAAGACCGAGACCCCATTCGTCACCCCAAAGGGGACTCTGAGGAATTGGTAGAGGCGTCCGTTTGCCTCGAAGGCGGTGTACGGGCGGTCCTCTGGTCTGATAGGGAGCTGGTGGTACGCTGACTTGAGGTCGATGGTGGAGAACACCCGGTATTGGGCGATTTGGTTCACCATTTCTGATATGCGGGGTAGCGGGTAGGCGTCTAGTTGGGTGTACCTGTTGATTGTTTGGCTATAGTCGATCACCATCCGTTTCTTCTCGCTACCCCTTACCACCACCACTTGGGCGCGCCACGGGCTATTGCTGCATTCAATAATGCGCTCTTTCAGGAGCCTGTCTACCTCGGTTGCGATAAACCGCCTGTCCTCCCAGCTGTACCTCCTGCTTTTGGTCGCTATTGGCCGGCAGTTAGGGGTAAGGTTCGCGAATAGCGAAGGCGGCTTTACCTTCAGGGTAGCCAGGCCGCACACTGTGAGGGGCGGCTGGGACCCACCGTACTTGAGCGTGATGCTTTGGTGGTTGCACTGGAAATCCAGGCCCAAGATCACGCTCGCGCATAGATTCTTCATGATCAATACTTTAAAATTATCGTATACAGTCCCGTTAACGGACAATTGTACCGTGCAGTAACCCAGAATGGTCGATGTCTGGGTTTCATCAGCCATAGAGATGGTACCCCGAGTAGGGACCACCTTTAGGGAGAGTTCTCGTGCCAGTTCCGGGTGGATAAAACTCTCCGTGCTTCCACTGTCAATTAAACATTTAACCCCGCACCCGTTTACCTCGATGTCCACCATTGATTTGGATAGCGGGTGGGGCCTGGTCTGGTCCACTGTGACCGATGCCACTGTAGGGCCCTGATCGAGACAAGATGGCGTCCGCGCTGTCTGCTCACAAGATGGCGGACCCCACGAGGTCGGGCAAGATGGCGTCCAAGATGGCCGCTCCCACGGCGCACACGCGGCGGTGGCGGGTTTTGGTTTTCCAGCGGGGTTCCCTCTGCACACCTTCCCAAAGTGCCCCTTCTTACCGCACTTAAAGCAGGTGGTGCCTTTCGCCGGGCACAGGTTTCTGGTGTGCTTTGGCTGCCCGCAGAAGTAGCAGTTGGGTCCCCGACGCGTCGCGGCTGTCGTAGGGCTTCTGGGGGGAGAGCGGGGCCCCGACGGTGTCGGGCTGCCGGGCGGGGAAGATGCCTTCCAAGATGGCGGCGCCCTTGGTGCACACGTGGCGGCGTGGACGGCGCGGGCTGAAGGGTAGGCGTCCGAGTTTCTCTGGGCCACATCCAGGGATCGCGCGGTGTCCGCAGCCTGTTTCAGGTCCAATCCCGTTTTTTCCAGCAGTCTTTGCCGGATGTAAGTGGAGCTGAGGCCTGTGATAAAGGCATCGCGAACAAGCTCGTCGGTGTACACTGCGGCTTTTACATCTCGGCACTTGCAGTCTTTGCCAAGCATTTTCAGGGTGCCTAGGAACTCCTCCACCGATTCCCCAGGTCGCTGTGCGCGAGTGGCGAGCAGATGCCTAGCATACACCTCATTCGCAGGCTGCTGGTAATGCGCCTTTAAGATGTCGCAGGCGGCCAGGTACGTGTCGGCGTCTTGGATGAGGGGGTAAACCCGGTGGCTTACCCAATTCCGCAGAATTCCGAGTTTCATACTCGCAGCGTCCGTAGCGTCTTTGACGGCTGCGGAATTGTCCAGGAAGAATTCCATACACATAAACCAGTGTCCGAAGCGTGCTGATGCAAATCCAAACGTTCGGGTTTCAGGAGTTGATCCATTGTGTTGAAAAATAAGTTAATAAAATTGATGTGCCTCAATAATCCCGAGACTCGATGTTAGCGAAACAAAACAAGGCTTTTATTAACTTAGAAGATAACAGTGGAGAGAGGTATCTTCCCTGGAGGTCTGCAGTACTGGCTGTGAGGCCAGACTGAGCTGGCTTACATAGAGGCCAGGTATGGGCGGAGCCCTACACACAACACATTCCATACATTCCAATACTCAATACAATGGTGAGGAGAAACCTGAAACCAACCACAGTCACAGGCAATACAATGGTAAGGGGGAACCTGAAACCAACCACAGTCACAGGCAGTGATGAATGGAATATTTCATCACACTCTCACACTTCCAATCTCTCTCTCTCACACTCCCAATCTCTCTCTCTCTCTCTCACTCCCAATCTCTCTCTCTCACACTCCCAATCTCTCTCTCTCACACTCCCAGTCTCTCTCTCACACACTCCCAGTCTCTCTCTCTCACACTCCCAGTCTCTCTCACACACTCCCAATCTCTCTCTCACACTCCCAATCTCTCTCTCTCACACTCCCAATCTCTCTCTCTCTCACACTCCCAATCTCTCTCTCTCTCACTCCCAATCTCTCTCTCTCTCACACTCCCAATCTCTCTCTCTCTCACACTCCCAATCTCTCTCTCTCACAATCCCAATCTCTCTCTCTCACTCCCAATCTCTCTCTCTCACTCCCAATCTCTCTCTCTCACACTTCCAATCTCTCTCTCTCACACTCCCAATCTCTCTCTCTCACACTTCCAATCTCTCTCTCTCACACTCCCAATCTCTCTCTCTCACAATCCCAATCTCTCTCTCTCACACTTCCAATCTCTCTCTCTCACACTCCCAATCTCTCTCTCTCTCTCTCATTCCCAATCTCTCTCTCTCACACTTCCAATCTCTCTCTCACTCCCAATCTCTCTCTCACAATCCCAATCTCTCTCTCACACTTCCAATCTCTCTCTCTCACACTTCCAATCTCTCTCTCACACTCCCAATCTCTCTCTCTCACACTCCCAATCTCTCTCTCTCACACTCCCAATCTCTCTCTCTCACAATCCCAATCTCTCTCTCTCACTCCCAATCTCTCTCTCTCTTTCTCACTCCCAATCTCTCTCTCTCACACTTCCAATCTCTCTCTCTCACACTCCCAATCTCTCTCTCTCACAATCCCAATCTCTCTCTCTCACACTCCCAATCTCTCTCTCTCTCTCTCATTCCCAATCTCTCTCTCTCACACTTCCAATCTCTCTCTCTCACAATCCCAATCTCTCTCTCTCACACTTCCAATCTCTCTCTCACTACCAATCTCTCTCTCTCTCACACTTCCAATCTCTCTCTCACTCACACTCCCAATCTCTCTCTCACTCCCAATCTCTCTCTCTCACACTCCCAATCTCTCTCACACTCGCAATCTCTCTCTCTTTCACACTCCCAATCTCTCTCTCTCACACTCCCAATCTCGCTCTCTCACACTCCCAATCTCTCTCTCTCTCACACTTCCAATCTCTCTCTCACTCACACTCCCAATCTCTCTCACGCTCCCAATCTCTCTCTCTCTCACACTCCCAATCTCTCTCTCACACTCCCAATCTCTCTCTCTCTCACACTCCCAATCTCTCTCTCTTTCACACTCCCAATCTCTCACTCTCTCACACTCCCAGTCTCTCTCTCTCACACTCCCAATCTCGCTCTCTCACTCCCAATCTCGCTCTCACACTCCCAATCTCTCTCTCTCCCAAACTCTCTCTCTCTCACACTTCCAATCTCTCTCTCTCACACTCCCAATCTCTCTCTCACACTCCCAATCTCTCTCTCTCTCACACTCCCAATCACTCTCTCTCTCACACTCCCAATCACTCTCTCTCACACTCCCAGTCTCTCTCTCTCACACCCAATCTCTCTCTCTCACACTCCCAATCTCTCTCTCACACTCCCAATCTCTCTCTCGCACACTACCAATCTCTCTCTCTCACACTCCCTATCTCTCTCTCTCACACTTCCAATCTCTCTCTCTCACACTTCCAATCTCTCTCTCTCACACTTCCAATCTCTCTCTCTCTCTCACTTCCAATCTCTCTCTCACTCACACTCCCAATCTCTCTCTCTCACACACTCCCAGTCTCTCTCTCACACTCCCAATCTCTCTCTCTCACACTCCCAATCTCTCTCTCTCACACTCCCAATCTCTCTCTCTCACACTCCCAATCTCTCTCTCACACTCCCAATCTCTCTCTCTCTCTCACTCCCAATCTCTCTCTCTCTCACACTCCCAATCTCTCTCTCTCACACTCCCAATCTCTCTCTCTCTCACTCCCAATCTCTCTCTCACACTCCCAATCTCTCTCTCTCTCACACTCCCAATCTCTCTCTCTCACACTCCCAGTCTCTCTCTCACACTACCAATCTCTCTCTCTCTCACACTCCCAATCTCTCTCTCACACTCCCAATCTCACTCTCTCTCACACTTCCAATCTCTCTCTCACTCACACTCCCAATCTCTCTCTCTCTCGCACTCCCAATCTCTCTCTCACACTTCCAATCTCTCTCTCACTCACACTCCCAATCTCTCTCTCTCCCAATCTCTCTCTCTCTCACACTCCCAATCTCTCTCTCACACTCCCAATCTCTCTCTCTCTCTCACACTCCCAATCTCTCTCTCTTTCACACTCCCAATCTCTCTCTCTCACACTCCCAGTCTCTCTCTCTCTCACACTCCCAGTCTCTCTCTCTCACACTCCCAGTCTCTCTCTCACACTCCCAGTCTCTCTCTCTCACACTCCCAGTCTCTCTCTCTCTCACACTCCCAGTCTCTCTCTCTCACACTCCCAGTCTCTCTCTCTCACACTCCCAGTCTCTCTCTCTCACACTCCCAGTCTCGCTCTCTCACACTCCCAGTCTCGCTCTCTCACACTCCCAATCTCGCTCTCTCACACTCCCAGTCTCTCTCTCTCTCTCACTCCCAATCTCTCTCTCACTCACACTCCCAATCTCTCTCTCTCACACTTCCAATCTCTCTCTCACACTCCCAATCTCTCTCTCTCACAATCCCAATCTCTCTCTCACACTTCCAATCTCTCTCTCTCACACTTCCAATCTCTCTCTCACACTCCCAATCTCTCTCTCTCACACTCCCAATCTCTCTCTCTCTCACACTCCCAATCTCTCTCTCTCACACTCCCAATCTCTCTCTCTCACAATCCCAATCTCTCTCTCTCACTCCCAATCTCTCTCTCTCTTTCTCACTCCCAATCTCTCTCTCTCACACTTCCAATCTCTCTCTCTCACACTCCCAATCTCTCTCTCTCACAATCCCAATCTCTCTCTCTCACACTCCCAATCTCTCTCTCTCTCTCATTCCCAATCTCTCTCTCTCACACTTCCAATCTCTCTCTCTCACACTCCCAATCTCTCTCTCTCACAATCCCAATCTCTCTCTCTCACACTTCCAATCTCTCTCTCACTACCAATCTCTCTCTCTCTCACACTTCCAATCTCTCTCTCACTCACACTCCCAATCTCTCTCTCACTCCCAATCTCTCTCTCTCTCACACTCCCAATCTCTCTCACACTCGCAATCTCTCTCTCTTTCACACTCCCAATCTCTCTCTCTCACACTCCCAATCTCGCTCTCTCACACTCCCAATCTCTCTCTCTCTCACACTTCCAATCTCTCTCTCACTCACACTCCCAATCTCTCTCACACTCCCAATCTCTCTCTCTCTCTCACACTCCCAATCTCTCTCTCACACTCCCAATCTCTCTCACACTCCCAATCTCTCTCTCTTTCACACTCCCAATCTCTCACTCTCTCACACTCCCAGTCTCTCTCTCTCACACTCCCAATCTCGCTCTCTCCCTCCCAATCTCGCTCTCACACTCCCAATCTCTCTCTCTCCCAAACTCTCTCTCTCTCACACTTCCAATCTCTCTCTCTCACACTCCCAATCTCTCTCTCACACTCCCAATCTCTCTCTCTCTCACACTCCCAATCACTCTCTCTCTCACACTCCCAATCACTCTCTCTCTCACACTCCCAGTCTCTCTCTCTCACACCCAATCTCTCTCTCACTCCCAATCTCTCTCTCACACTCCCAATCTCTCTCTCGCACACTACCAATCTCTCTCTCTCACACTCCCTATCTCTCTCTCTCACACTTCCAATCTCTCTCTCTCACACTTCCAATCTCTCTCTCTCACACTTCCAATCTCTCTCTCTCTCTCACTTCCAATCTCTCTCTCACTCACACTCCCAATCTCTCTCTCTCTCACACACTCCCAGTCTCTCTCTCACACTCCCAATCTCTCTCTCTCACACTCCCAATCTCTCTCTCTCACTCCCAATCTCTCTCTCTCACACTCCCAATCTCTCTCTCACACTCCCAATCTCTCTCTCTCTCTCACTCCCAATCTCTCTCTCTCTCACTCCCAATCTCTCTCTCTCACACTCCCAATCTCTCTCTCTCTCACTCCCAATCTCTCTCTCACACTCCCAATCTCTCTCTCTCTCACACTCCCAATCTCTCTCTCTCACACTCCCAGTCTCTCTCTCACACTACCAATCTCTCTCTCTCTCACACTCCCAATCTCTCTCTCACACTCCCAATCTCTCTCTCTCTCACACTTCCAATCTCTCTCTCACTCACACTCCCAATCTCTCTCTCTCTCGCACTCCCAATCTCTCTCTCTCACACTTCCAATCTCTCTCTCACTCACACTCCCAATCTCTCTCTCTCCCAATCTCTCTCTCTCTCACACTCCCAATCTCTCTCTCACACTCCCAATCTCTCTCTCTCTCTCTCACACTCCCAATCTCTCTCTCTTTCACACTCCCAATCTCTCTCTCTCACACTCCCAGTCTCTCTCTCTCTCACACTCCCAGTCTCTCTCTCTCACACTCCCAGTCTCTCTCTCACACTCCCAGTCTCTCTCTCTCACACTCCCAGTCTCTCTCTCTCTCACACTCCCAGTCTCTCTCTCTCACACTCCCAGTCTCTCTCTCTCACACTCCCAGTCTCTCTCTCTCACACTCCCAGTCTCTCTCTCTCACACTCCCAGTCTCGCTCTCTCACACTCCCAGTCTCGCTCTCTCACACTCCCAATCTCGCTCTCTCACACTCCCAGTCTCTCTCTCTCTCTCACTCCCAATCTCTCTCTCACTCACACTCCCAATCTCTCTCTCTCACACTCCCAATCTCTCTCTCTCTCACACTCCCAATCACTCTCTCTCTCACACTCCCAGTCTCTCTCTCTCACACTCCCAATCTCTCTCACACTCCCAATCTCTCTCTCTCACTCCCAATCTCTCTCTCTCGCACACTACCAATCTCTCTCTCTCTCTCACACTCCCTATCTCTCTCTCTCACACTCCCAATCTCTCTCTCACACTCCCAATCTCTCTCTCTCACACTCCCAATCTCTCTCTCTCACACACTCCCAATCTCTCTCTCACACACTACCAATCTCTCTCTCTCACACTACCAATCTCTCTCTCTCACACTCCCAATCTCTCTCTCTCTCACACTCCCAATCTCTCTCTCACTCCCAATCTCTCTCTCTCACACTCCCAATCTCTCTCTCTCTCTCACTCCCAATCTCTCTCTCTCACACTCCCAATCTCTCTCACACTCCAATCTCTCTCTCTCTCTCCTTCCCTCTTTCTCTCTCCTTCCCTCTCTCTCTCTATCCTTCCCCCCTCTCTCTCTCTACTTCCCTCTCTCTCTCTCCTTCCCTCTCTCTCTATCCTTCCCCCTCTCTCTCTCTCTCTCTCTCCTTCCCTCTCTCTCTCTCCTTCCCTCTCTCTCTCTCCTTCTCTCTCTCTCTCTCTCTCTCTCTCCTTCCCTCGCTCTCATTCCATCTCTCTCTCTCCTTCCCTCTCTCTCTTCCCCCCAGTCGCTCCCTCTGTCTCTTCCAACAACAACATGCCCTCAAAAAGCCTCGGCACCGCCGGGCTCCCCCAGCTAGTATATATATAAAGCGGTTTGTCTCTCTGTTTGTCTGTCTGTCTGTCTGTCTGCCTGTCCGCTATATACTCAAAAGTTATAGAGTGTACCTACACACATGTTATATCAAAAGAAAGCTTATCATTAGGGGAGTCTAATAGGCGTATTTACTTTTTGGTCAGACAAAAATTGTTCGGACAGTATACAAAAAAGTTTCAAAAAACGGCAACATTCCGCTCATTAGCGTTGAGTGACGTGATGATTGACCAATCGTACAGGGGATTAACCTGATGGTTGACCAATCGGTGTGTCACGGGGGGTGTTTCATTGCATGTGTGGGCGGGCCTAATCCTTCTGAGCTGAGGTGAGTGGCCGCCATCTTGATTCCTAACTATTCATTTATTTTTCCCACTTTCTGCGTGTTTATTTTGAAATAGATTTCCAGCAAAAAAAAAAGTTGCTTTTAACAGAAAAAAAAATCCTTCTCCCTCGGCGGTGGATGAGCTGCCTGCAGGCCTCCGGTCTTGAAGCCTCGGCCTCTCCTCGCCAGCCACCGCCCGCCCCGCGATCGCCGCCATCTTGGTAAAGGCTGGCAGCACGGGGCTGAGCCGAGCGTAGCCATTGCCACCATCTTAGTAAAGGCTGGCGGGGCGGGAGTCAGCGCGCGCGTCAACGTCGGCCCGGAGCGCGACCTCAGCTAAGGTGAGTCCGGCCGGGCCTCACGTGCTAGGCCATGCACCGGCCAGCCCTGATCCGCACACGGGGAAGGGAGAGGAGAGCAGGGGGGGAGGGAGAGGAGAGGGGAGGGAGGGTGAGGAGAGGGGGAGGGAGGGTGAGGAGAGGGGGAGGGAGGGAGAGGGGCAGGGAAGGTGAGGGGCAGGGAGGGAGAGGAGAGGAGAGGGAGGGAGAGAGAGTAAAGCAGGGAGAGAAAGGGGCAGGGAGAGAGAGAGGGTGAGGGAGGGAAAGAGTGAGGGGGTGGGACAGGGAGGGAGAGCTCGCCTTCTTCCTTCCTTCCTTCCTTCCTTCGCAGGGGTCGATCGGGCCAGGCCTGAGGTGCTCCTTCCCCCCCTCTCTCCCCAGGCTAATCCCGAACTAAATCCAGCAGTCTCTCTCTCTCTCTTCTTCCCCCAGTCTCTCTCTTCTTCCCCCAGTCTCTCTCTTCTCCCCCCAGTCTCTCTCTCTCTCTCTCTCTTCCAACAACATGCCCTCAAAAAACCCTCGGCACCGCCGGGCACTCCAGCTAGTATAAAATTAAAGATAATCACTTTATAGCACATGGCTGGGAGTGCCATCCTCCCTATCATTTATGAATAATGTAAGCACCCAGGGTATGTTGCTAGGAGCCGGATGGGTTATTTGAGGCAGGATCTACTATTTTAACATTACTTAATTTGGTGTTCAAGCATTGTTATATAAGTAACTAGCTGGGGGTGCCCGGCGTTGCCAGGGCTTTTTTGGGCCGCGCGGTTTACGGCTGGGCGCTGCCGTTCCCACGCTCTGTCACTCTTTCCCTCCCTCCCTCCCCCTCTCTCTCCCTGCCCCCTCTCTCTCTCCCTGCCCCTGTATGTCCCCTCTCTGTCTCTCCCTCTCTCTACCCCTCCCCCTCTCATCTCCCTCCCTCCCCCTCTTTTGACACCCGGGGAAGGGCTTTGAAAATTGAGCCCGGCCGCGGTGGACGTGCGGGGCCTAGCGCTTCAGGGCCGGCCGGGCTCTGGGGCTGAGACGGACCCCAGCTGAGGTGCCGGTGCGGCCGGGAGCCGTGGCGCGGGTCGCGCGGTTTACGGCCGGCCGCTGACGCTCCCCCGCCCGCTCTGTCTCGGGCCGAGCGGTTGTGAGGCCCGGCCCGAGTGACTCCAACTCAGCTCCCGCTCCTGGAGCAGCAATGTGGGGGTTTGTTTGGCTGGTGCTGTCGCTGTGGGGATGAAAAAAATGGCGGCGAAATTTCGGGAGGCTGCAGGATTAGGTCCCGCTTTATTATTATATATATAAGATGCTGTAAATAACTATGAAAAATGCAAGTTGGTATTAATTATGCAAAATTAGGCTTAAATTCAAAATAACCATACTGTTATGACCAAAAAATAGGCCATAACATTACTGAAGATAGTGATCAATTTAGATTTCATTTTTCTGGTATATTAGTTTTAGATTTCACTTTTGCAGGCGGGTCTCTTGTTCCCATCTCTAACTAATTTGCATAACTAAGCTTTTTTACTACATTGGTCTGGAGTTACTGGTCGGAATATTTATCGCTTGTGAATGATTAGAGGTACACTGAAACTACTTATAAACACCTGAAAAACAGAGAGAAGATGTAAAATAACTCACCAAACAAGTAACTAGAAGAAAAACATCTAACTTTGAGTGAGTATTTGCACACCATCAGAAATCCTAAAAGCATATGCCAGAAGCATATTAGAGATAAAGAAGCATTTCGCAGGGACACAATCCTGATTTAGATGAGGAAAGACTGGAGGAGGCTTGTGTGGAGCATAAACGCTGGCATGGACTGGTTGGACCGAATGGCCTGTTTCTGTGCCGTATATCCTATGTACTCCTATGTAATTCACGATGAAGGGTCTGAACTGTCAAGAAAACTGTTGTCTTGGTAGCAAGCAGGGGTGTAAAACTAAAGACAAATATAGTCAAAGTGGCAATTGCTCTAATACTATGCTTAATTAATAAAGAAGACCTATTGTCCAAACTGTACAGGGCACTTAAACAAATCATTTTCACTTTCCCCCCAGATGTCCTGGCACTAACTCATAAGAATAAACTTCAGATGATACAAAGGAAGGAAATTCATTTCTCCTGGCATAAGTAAAACAGTTATTTTTCAAAACTTAGTAAGAAAAGTTGTGATTTAGCATGAATAGATAGACTGTCATTTCATTTTTTAACACTGTAGCAAAGGTAGATAGAATAAAAAACAATGTGATCAGCACCAAATCAGAGGCGGATCCAGAATTCTACTGAATTATTCTATCTAATGTTGGCATTAAAGCACGGTGGCATAATGGTTAGCACTGTTGCCTCACAGCACCAGGACCCGGGTTCAAATCCGGCCTCGGGTGACTGTCTGTGTGGAGTTTGCACATTCTCCCCGTGTTTGCGTGGGTTTCCTCCGGGTGCTCCGGTTTCCTCCCACAGTCCAAAGATGTGCAGGTTAGGTTGATTGGCCATGATAAAAAATTGGCCCTTAATGTTAGGGGGGATTAAATACGTGGGGTTACGGGGATAGGGCGTGGGTGGGATGGCTGTCGGTGTAGGGACCGGGTGCTAGGGTTTGGATGATCAGCTATGATCTCGTTGAATGGCGGAGCAGGCTCGAAGGGCCGAACGGCCTGCTCCTATCTTCTATGTTTCTATGAATCTATTATCAGATTAGGAATGTTGGATGCTTTGTTGTTATACACTTACATTTGCAGTCTTGTATGTTAAGCTATTGCACTGTTTTGACTGGACAAGTTAAATTCTGCCATACTGCGTTAAGATGATGACACCTAGAGCTTCGCCAGTATAATCATGTAAATCTGTTTCTTTTAAGCAGCTGGCACCTGGAGCTTCCCAATATAATCGTGTAAATCTTTTATTGTTATACTTATTATTAAGTTGATAATTGAACAGCCATAATATACTGTATATATGTGTTCAAATAAAATGTCTTGTTTCCAGTATAGAGTGTGTTGTGCCAAATTCTTAATGTCTCCAAGTAATGACTAACCATTAAACATTATGGCCTAGAAATTCAGTTGGCTGCGCCAGCCGTTAGCGCCTTAGGAGGAGTAGATCTCGAGCGCTAGGCGCTTAGCGCCCGGGCGCAGCGCGATCTGCGCCTCGCCCCAACTTCAGTAGACATTTAGCGCCGGCGCAAAGTCATTGCGCGCGCAGATCATGACGTCATTTTGTCGTGCAACGCCCTTTGTGCGCCCGGAACCGGAACTTCACTCGCGCCGCCCCAATTGTGCGCCTGGCGGCCCGAACGACTGTGAAGTGGAACGGTACACAGCCGAGGCGGGCCACGGGGAGCGCAAATTAAAGGGCACTCCTGCAGTAGAAAAGGCAGCCGTTTTGCAACACTCCTTCTAGGAGGAGGAGGAGGAACAAACTGATGGAGAGAAGCCCTCCCCAACAACACAAATACACTAGTCTCGGCCTTTCAAAAAAACAAATCCACCCTCCCCCTTTAAGAGCTCACCGGAGCCAGAGCATCTGCCGGCAATCAGCAGCTCGCCGCACCTGCCCTGCGCCCAACTTCCGGTGTTAGCGGCCCGGGCTGCCGGCTTAGCGCCTAATGATAGTCGTGCATCGCCTGTTTTAGCGCAGCAGCAACCTCTTAGGGCGATGCAACTGAATATCGGTGAAGGGGGCTCGACTTTGCGCCGGGCGCAAACTTTAGCGGCCGCCCCGACTTTACCGCCCCAAAAGTGGCTATACTGAATTTCTAAGCCAATATGCCTTCCAGTGGAATTTTAAGAATGGTTGGCTTTGATTTTTTAAAGAAATTTTCTGTAGAGACAACTTAATAACTAAGGATTAGAACTATACCAACTGATTGTAGGCACAGTTTCCAAACTATTTTCCTCAGTAGCATTGCTTGCTCCTATTCTGGCAGAATATGAAATGCTACTGCAGCTGCCCCATCTAGTGGCATATCGTGGTCATTCAATATACATGTGTGAGAGCCTGTATTATGACTTCTAGATAGTGTCAGTGTCCAATTGAGTTGATGTAAATTTCACGATTAATGTTCCTGGTGCAGTGGAGTGGCAATCATAAAATGAATGGAAAATTGTGCAGGCTGTAAATCGGATATCCTGACCTCCACACCCAAATTCTTGGTGCAGGATCATATAAATTAAAGCCGGGTATTTGGTCCATCGAGATCCTATTGCATGAAGCTCTGTGCCATGGTGGCTCACTCGTAAAATTTACTCCTTAAATGTTTTGACTCTTTTTTGGGTATTTTTCTGACATCATGCTCCCAGCGAGGACCCTTGCCCCCCTAGCATTAATATCAGAAACTGCTATTGCAGCACAAAGTAAAAAAATTAGCTCTAGGTACGATAGGTTTTCAAAGAGCTACCTGCCTGGATTACCAAGGCCTCTGTATAATTTGCCTACTCTCCAAGGTATAGGTTGCTTCCAAGAAGCAAATTTCAATCTACTTGTCAAAACTTTCACAGGAATATAGGAATTGCTAGATGAAAAAAGACCAGGGTCCATCTAGTTTGCCTTCTAGCATCCTAGTAATCGCATGATACAACATTAATAGATTTGCTGACTAATCGTAGTAATCAATCTCTATCAATGAATCTACAGCAGACCCAGACATGACACAAGGAAAACCCCAGTGGTGGAGAGATTTGGGAACCACAGGTCCAAAGTTACCTGTTCTTCTCAAGCATGCTACACTTACCACATGTCATGTCTTGGATTACTCAAATACTGTGTCCCAAAATGTTATTTTCTGAAATAAAGCTAGTTTGCATTCAAATGAATCAATACTATTTGCTTCCACCATCTCCCTGGGGAGCCAGTTCCATAGATTAACTACTCGTCAGTGACATATTGTTTCTGTGGATTCGTTTTGAAGTTACACCCCTTGAAATGCAGGCTGTGTCCTCTGATTCTACTGTTCTGGCCAAGGTGAAATAGCTTGTCATGGTCTACATTATTTAGTCCCTTTAGAATCCTAAAAACAACAATCATATCGCCTCCCAACGTTTTATTTTCCAGTGAGAACATGCTCAATTTACATAATCGCTTCTCATAATCCAGTCCTTCCATCCCATCAATCATTTTGGTTGCACTCTTCTGTATCCTTTGAATAGCTGCAATATCCTTTTTCTACTATGGCAACCAGAACTATATTGGCGGTCGCACCAATGACTTATAAATGGTCAGGATGCGCTCACTATTTTGGCTCAATATTGACCTTTTAATGCATCCTTGAGAGAAGAAAGATTTACGAGTCCCACAAAACTCTATGCGAGTAAGGCATGTAAAAGCAGCATCTGACTCCTCTTGTCCTCCATGGTATTTCAGTTCTCAAGATTGAGGTCATCCCTGAACCTAAAGGACTCAATGATACTTACCCTGCAATGAGGATCAGATTAGGGCTCTGATATTCAACAGCAACTTGTTGTCTTGATTTTCAGTGGATGAAGCTTCATCTACCAGTGCCTTGCCATCTGTAAAAATTCTAGCATCCCTATTGCCTTGATGGAATGGCAGAGTACCGAAGTAGTTACATAGAAACATAGAAGATAGGAGCAGGAGTAGGCCATTCGGCCCCTCGAGCCTGCTCCGCCATTCAATGAGATCATGGCTGATCATCCAAATTCAGTACCCTGTCCCTGTCTTCTCCCCATATCCATTGATCCCTTTAGCCTTAAGAAATATATCTAACTCCTTCTTGAATATATTTAATGAATTGGCCTCCACTGCCTTCTGTGGTAGAGAATTCCACAGGTTCACCACTCTCTGGGTGAAGAAATTCCTCCTCATCTCTGTCCTAAATGGCTTACCCCTTATCCTTAGACTGTGACCCCCTGGTTCTGGACTCTCCCGATCCTGAATATATACAGCTCAGCTTTTAAAACTAGCAACCCTTTAATAAGAGCTGGGTGCCATGAACACTAAATCAATTCATAACTTCATCATTCCTAGTGCAGAGAATTGTGTGCCAGAACATTATGGAAATTTGGGAGTGTGCCGGAATTCCTGACGTATGCTCCCAGTGTGTGAAGCTTTGCGGTGGGAGCAACAAAGGCTAAATTTACCACACTATTTTTAATCTGGAGGAACTAGGTTTAAGTCCACTAGTGACTGGACTCATATCGTGTTCTCTCTGCTGACTCTAAGGGTAGATTTTCATCTTCACCTACTGAGTGATAATCTGGTGAAACGGATCACCTGCCCATTGTAAAATCCACCTGATTTTTATCCACATTGAAATCAATGGAATGAAATTCGAGCAGGTTCTATAAAGGGCAGGCTCTATCAAGGACAGGCCATTCGCTCCGCCAGATTACCATGAAGACGAAAATCTACCCCTAAGAATCCTAAATTTAACCCAATTCCTAGAGGTCATAAATCCACAGCACAAAGCTGCTTATAATTTGATATTGGCACTATGGGCTAATATTCTGCTGCCATGTTCTAGTGCAAAGTGCAAACCAGGCATTGATGGGCAGGAAAACCAGTGGCAGTGACCTTGCACCTTGTATTGGGTTTTCTGTGGTGCAGAGGCTTGCACTGCTTCAGTGTGCAAACTCACAAATGTATGAATTTGGGAGTGATTCTTCCTCATAGTGTGCCAGAAAAACTTGGAGCAGAGATGCAGGTTTGCTAAAGCAGTGCCACTGGAAACAGTTAAAGGCTCACACTTTCACCTTGGTTTTGAGTTCGCAGAGGTTGTTTTTTCCTCCAATTTAGCATTTTTTGTTTCCTTATGATATTCTGTAAAAATTTGACTACTTCTGTTTCATTTGGAGTGGAGCAGTGATTTTATGTTTTTTTATTTCTTCTCAGGGATGAGGCCATGAAAACATTTTTAAATGGATGTGTTTTGGAACTGGGTGTCAATGTAGGTCAGTAATGATAGGTGTAAAGGACTTGAGGGCAGCATAAGATAGGGGCAGCAGAGCTTTGGATAAGTCATAGAGGCACAGAAGGAGGCCATTCGGTCCATCGAGTCCGTACCGGCTCTCTGCAGAGCAATCCAGTCAGCCCCATTCCCCGCTCTATCTGGGCAGCACAGTGGCATAGTGGTTAGCACTGTTGCCTCACAGCGCCAGGGACCCGGGTTCAAATCTGGCCTCGGGTGACTGTGCAAACTCCGCACAGACATTCTCCCTGTGTTTGCATGGGTTTTCTCCGGGTGCTCCGGTTTCCTCCCACAGTCCAAAGATGTGCGGGTTAGGTTGATTGGCCATGATAAAAAATTGGCCCTTAGTGTTAGGGAGGATTAAATACGTGGGGTTACGGGGATAGGGCTTGTGTGGGATGGCTGTCGGTGTATGGACCGGGTGCTAGGGTTTGGATGATCAGCCATGATCTCGTTGAATGGCGGAGCAGGCTCGAAGGGCCGAATGGCCTACTCCTGCTCCTATCTTCTATGTTTCTATCCCCGTAGACTTGCAAGTTTATTTCCCTCAGGTGCCTATCCAGTCTCCCCTTGAAAACACTGGGGGGGGGGGGGGGGTAGGTGTTCCCAAACCTGTCGGGAAGAAGGCGGGACTTCAACTTTCGGGTTTCTGACCCGCCTACATCAACGTCCGGCCAATCCGCACGATTTTCCCTTGATTGACCTTGTTGAGCCTGCCCAGCGGCCTCAGCAGGCCAATTAAGGGCCACCCAGCAACAGGTGACGTCACAGACTGCAATTTCATCTGTCAAGAGTTCTTGACAGATGAAATATCAGCGTTTCACAGCTGTTTGAAGCTGTCAAAACACTGACAGTGTGAGTTCTAACCTGAGTCCTTCTGCACAGACTCACTTAGAACTCTCACCTGCACGCAAAGCTGAAGGCTGTCACTTTTCACAGATCGCAGCCGTTCAGCTTTAAGTCCCGGCTGAGTGATGCGCTCCCGACCCCTACAGGAAGAAAGGCTGTTACGGTAAGTACAAGTAAGTAGAAGTTCTTTAGACACACTACACTTACCTTTGCACCCATCACTCACCTGAACACCTACATCGCGACCCCTCCAACCCGACGGCCCGCCTGCTCTAACCTGGCGTGGTTTGGAGCCGTCGGGAATCCCACACGAAACCCCTCAAAGTAGGGATTAGGCTAAAAACTGCCTGTTAACTACCTGTTAATTGGCACTAATCCCTTCCCACCTGGTTTCGGCAGGTCCCAGTGCGGGGCGGTACCCGCCGGCTCAAAGTTGCGTGGGGCGGGGTTTTGGGCGGGATGGTGTCGAGACCCCCGATTTCAGGATTCCTCCTCCTCCCCCCCCCGCCTGACGGCTCCAGGAAAATCTAGCCCCGAGTGTCTCCGCTTCCACCACATCCGTCGCAGCGAATTGAAGTTTATGGACATTGGAGGACGGTAGGCCAGCCAGGAGTGCACTAGAATAACAAAAGCATGAAGGTTTCAGTATCAGATGAGCTGAGATCTCAGATCCCACAAGCAGCCGAATTGCAGTCGCATCCCCACCCCCACCACAAAAACCCAAAATCTGATCATCTGCAGTCCCGCTCACGCAATCTCCGCCCGCCCGGAGCGCTCGGCCCAGTTCGGGCGCTTCCCTCCGCTCGCTCCCGATTGGCCGCCGCTCCACAGAGCGCTGATGTCACTTTGTTTACGTGCGCAGGTCAAAGCTCGCGGGCCCCGAGAGCCGGAGAATCGGAGCCGGAGTCAGGCTGGAGCCGGGCCGGGCCGTGCTTTCGAGAACCGGCACCATGAGCGAACGGCAGAGCAATCAGGACGAGAGCCTGCAGGGTAGGAGCGAGCGCGGCCGAGAGGACGGTGGGCCAGCCCGGCCTGGGGCTGTGGGTATGGAGAGGGGGGTGGATCCACTTTCTCTCTCTCACCCGGCCTGATCTCCCCCTACAGATCACCCCGGGAAACGGTTTTGCCTACTGACCCTTGTTGGCTGCTCCCTGGTGCCGTCGGTCTTTATTTCTCTGCGGGTTTATCGGTCCCTCGATTGGATAATCGGTGATTCTATTGATCGGTGGGGTTGATTGAATTCGGGGTTTACTGATCTCTGGGTTTATTGCATCCTGGGTTTATAGGTGCCCAGGTCTGTTGCTCTGTGGTTTATTGAACCTCAGGTTTACTGTCAGTAAACGCTGCTCTTTATTATATTATCAAAGCAGATTAGCCATGCTGAGTTTTTAACGGATGACAACAGTGCCTCTGTATGTAAACAGAGAATCACCATGGCAGACAACCAGATACAATTACACATTTTCCCCTTTCACGTGTACACTGTGTGCTGCAAACATATTAACCAATTACAAGCTGTGCTGAGTCCTGATAATGGAGTAGGTTAACTATGCAGATCCTTTGTGAACCTTTAATGTGGAACTCTTCTGTCACAAATTGACTTTAATTGTTCACCAACAAAATATTCAACGAGATAAGGTGCTTATTTTGTGCACAGCTGTTATGAATTTCCCCCTTTATTGGGATGCCTCTTCTGCTGTTAGTTGATGTGCATTACAGTAACATTTGAAAACGACAGCCTGCCTATCTCACTGTTGAAGGACAGCAAAGATCAAAGTATTCCTCTGCTTTCTATGCCTCTTCCAGGTACAGTGGCCTAGATTTTCTGCCCCCTCCCCCATGGATTGGGGCAAAGCACTACCTAATTCTGCTTTCCAAGTATCCTGATCCCAGCTGAATTTCCAGTCTCAGGATTATTAGTACTTATGAGGTGGGCTCCACAGCCTCTGACTGAGTTGTGCCTGACTGGGAGCAAAATCTTGCTATGACAGACGTCTAAAACCTGCTGACCTTTGAATGCTGGACTCCTGGGAGTCCTGGGCCTGACAGGTATTTCTTGCCTTCTGCTGGATTGAGTGATGCACGGTCTTATCATTATTTTCCTCCCTACCCCCTCCAACTTTTCTAAATCCATGCTCGGGTGCTGACCAGCAGATGATGACGATCTACAGAATGTAAACAGGTAGATTTCTCACAACAGGATGCAATGGCACATCCCAGCCTTCCCACCAGTACTAATATAGACAAATATATGCAGAACATGCCAGTCTAAATGAGCAACACATGGAGTTTGAAAAGCACCAGACAGTGTGTTCCCTTTCATGGTCTCGCTCCAATCAGCAATGTCCTTAGGCTTTATGTGCACCCCTCCTCCACCCCCACGCTTCTTGGGCAGTAAGGAAATCATCACCAGCTTCCCATCACCACCCAAACATCACTACAAACATCAAGCTGTGTCTTTGCTGCTTGCACTCGGTGACCACTGCACCTTGATCCTGCCTGTAGCCACGTGCCAGGAGTTGACATCAATCGTGGTGCGTACCAACCTTGCTGCCCAGCTGTGCTTGTTTCTTGCACCATGTTTCATTCTGGATATGTTAAATATATGCTTATGTGAGTGCTGCGTGATCTTATATGGACATTGATTTGAAACAGGCTTTGCAGATAACAATAGAAACAAAGCAAATAGAACATGATTACTTGCATAATGATGTTTGGTATTTATTTCTACTTTTGTAATGCTTAATAAGATGATCGATAGTACCGGTAGTACTGCTGGAGTTATATTACACCTAAAGAGTGATTTTAAATATTACTCTCGTGGTGTGGAGGCTCACCTACCAGGAACACTTATTGGGGATCTCGTATTCCTCCTCCTCCCCAAGATTTTCCATCATTAATTTTAATGGGTGCTTGCAAATGGAGGGGTGAATAATGTCCAACTCACGTCACTTCAACCATGCCTTGCCAACTGATCTTTCCGTGCCAGAATGATGAGCTCTTTGGGCTGGACCGTCACATAACCTCGGCTAGCGAAAGATGGCTGTTTGGATGGAGGATGGTGGCACAGTAGTTAATGATGTGGAAGATACATATATATTCTGCAGTTTATACCACACAATGGGTATAATCAGAAACAAATATAAGCAACTCACCTTGGAGTTCAGATTAGGGCATTAAATAGAATAAAAGTGAGGCAGGCCTACCACACCTCACCCCCAGGAGCGCACATCGGGAATTCCCACAATTTTTGAACAAAAAAGACTGAAAATTGAGGGGAGTGTGGCTGCACATTCCCAATATCTGCAGCTGATAGTTGAGGCTATGCACCAGGAGCATCCATTTGGAAAATCAGCACCAATTTTCTTTTAAAAGGTGAAACAAAACCATCATTTGCTTTACCGAGTATGTCAACTGATTAGTTTAGGACATCTATTTATTGATGGCAGCTTGGTTTCTAGGGGAAGTTTTATTGCTTAGGAGCTTTTATAGAGTGCAAAAGAAAAGGAAACAACTGTTAGAGTGACTTATTCAGTGCGGTGTACTGGGTCCATAAAAGGAACGGAAATAGCCCCTTTAATAATTGTGTGCGAGAGGCTTAACGTAATTATAGTTTGCATAGGGTGCAGGC
Source organism: Somniosus microcephalus (assembly GCF_052327205.1). NCBI lineage: Eukaryota > Metazoa > Chordata > Chondrichthyes > Squaliformes > Somniosidae > Somniosus > Somniosus microcephalus. Next base: position 51,905,173 of record NC_140994.1, on the reverse strand, counting down.
AGGGAAGGGAGAGCTGATTAGAGAATACGTATTACTCAACCCATATAGACTGTTAAATTACTGACATCAACATGTCTGGGCACGTTAAGTGGAAAAATTTCAAACTGTAATCTAGAAAAAACATGGTGGGCTGCATTAAGGAGTGCAGTTAGGCAAAGCAGTGTGACAGCTGCTTTATTTTAGATGAGGGGCCTGTGTACATATAAGTTAATGATTACACTGTATTTGTAGAGCAGATTAAATAAAAGTCCAGAAAGGAGGTGTCTTTAATTTCTATTCAAAAGAAAGTACATTCTACCCTCTTCTGCAGGGGCTACCTTTTATATTTTTATATATAGTAATTACACTGATGTGCACCTAGCCCATTTCCCTGCACCTCCTCAGTCCAGATCAGCTGCAGAGATGTAGGTAATAATGAATCTGCCGTATCTGTTACTGTCCTGGGCACTGGCTGCTGAACTGGAGCAGACTGTAGTTTGCTCAGACTACCCAGATTCAAAATGTTGAACTGGATTGTGCAACAGAGGTTTCTTTTTAGAAAATTGGTGGTGGTAAAATTACAATACCGGCTGTGTAAATGCAAGGGGGGCTAAATTGGGCTGCGTAGTGCCTGTTTTTTAGGTGCTACGTAGCCACCTGATGCTCGAAAATGGGGTCTGAGATGCTGGACGCTATCTTAGTAAAGAGGTTTGCGGGCGTGCACCGAATGACCGCTGGCAGCATGCAGAGCAGGCAGATAATGACGCAAATCAATGTGCAACACTGATTTGATGCCAGCGCTGCCATTTTCCAACTGCACACTCCAGCCAATGCCCTGTCTTAACCTCGCACAGCTGAACATGACGTTAAACGGGATGACGGACCCCCTTCCCTTCCCCCCCACCCCCCCCAGCACTATTTAAAGGGATCATGAACTCTTGATTGCTGGATTATTTCTTCTGGCTGCTGGTGCAATTGTACATGTTTTTGGAGCTTCCCTATACTTGGCTAAAGTTTGAATATTCTACGGTTAGTGGTCTGGCTGGTGCTGTAGTACTTTTCTGTTCATTTAAAAGCTTGTGCTGAAACAAGTTACTTCCAGACATGGGTGGCCTAGTAGGGCTTCCTCTGGGAATTGAGCATGACTGGGAGATTGAGCAAAAGCCATGCAGAGCAGGACAAGCTGCTAAAATCATGAGGCGTCTAGACAGTAGATAGAGAGAAACTGTTCCCATTGGCGGAAGGGTCGAGAACCAGAGGACACAGATTTAAGGTGATTGGCAGAATATCCAAAGGCAACATGAGGAAAATTTCTGAAGTGTGTTCAAGAGAACTTTCTTGATCAGTACATTTCCAGCCCAACGAGGAAGGAGGCATTGCTGGATCTGGTTCTGGGGAATGAGGTGGGTCAAGTGGAGCAAGTGTCAGTAGGGGAACATTTAGGGAACAGTGATCATAGTATCATAAGGTTTAGATTAGCTATGGGAAAAGGACAGGGAGAAGTATAGAGTAAAAATACTTAATTGGAGGAAGGCCAGTTTCAGTGGGTTGAGAATGGATCTGGCCCGGGTAAATTGGAATCAAAGATTGGCAGGCAAAATTGTAATTGGAATAATGAGCTGCCTTTAAAGAGGAGATGGTTCGGGTACAGTCGAGGTATATTCCCACTAGAGGAAAAGGTAGGGCAACCAAAGTCAGAGCTCCCTGGATGACAAACGAGATAGAGAGTAAGATGAAGGAGAAAAAGGGGGCATATGACAGATGTCAGGTTGAGAATACAAGCAAGAACTAGGCTGAATATAAAAGGGAACATAAAAGGGAATCCAAACGTCTTCTATAGGCATATAAATGCTAAACAGGTAGTCAGAGAAGGGGTGGGGGCGATTAAGGAGACCTACGCATGGAGGCAGAGGGCATGGCTGAGGTACTAAATGAGTACTTTGCATCTGTCTTTACCAAGGAAGAAGATGCTGCCAAAGTCATAGTGAAAGAGGAAGTAGTTGAGATACTGGATGGAATAAAAATTGATAAAGAGGAGGTACTAGAAAGGCTGGCTGTACTTAAAGTAGATAAGTCACCAGGATTGGATGGGATGCATCCTAGGATGCTGAAGGAAGTAAAGGTGGAAATTGTGGAGGTACTCGCCATAATCTTCCAATCCTCCTTAGATACGGGGATGGTGCCAGAGGACTGGAGAATTGCAAATGTTACACCCTTGTTCAAAAAAGAGTGCAGGGATAAACCCAGCAACTACAGGCCAGTCAGTTTAACCTCGGTAGTGGGGAAGCTTTTAGAAACGATAATCGGACAAAATTAACAGCCACTTGGACAAGTGTGGATTAATTAAGGGAAGCCAGCACGGATTTGTTAAAGGCAATACCAGTAACTTCAATCACTCCTCCTAATTCATCAACAGTCCCACACTCCTTACCTTTCCTCTATCATTGACCATCACATCATCTTGTTTCTGATAACACAAAATTAAAAACCACCAGAAAATTCACATTCCAATCCAATTTTATAAATTCAATCATTACATAATGCATACAAAAATAAGCTAATCACCCTTTCCCTTAGGGTTTGCCTTCCGTGTGCCTTTACCTAGTGCTCCTACGAGATGCTTCTCCAGAGGCTGCAGCATGGTTTGTGGAAGGCTGCTGACCTTCTATCGAGGAGACTACAGATGGCCTTGGAGGGCGACCTCGAGCAGCTCTGGGCCTATAGGGCTCGGCTTCAGACTGCATCATCTCGACCTGGGCTGCAGCAGTCTGGGCGGGCTGGCTGACGGGCAGCAGCAAGGGCACTGGTGGAGTGACGGGTTGGAGCAGGAATGCTGTCATCCTGGGAGAGGAAAGAAGGTTCGTGCTCCATGAAGCCACTACCACTCTCCCGGGGCGGCACCTCAGCAATCCTTCTGAACTGTTGGAGAACAGATTGATGGAGTGCTGTGCCGCCCTGGAAGCCCCTTTGAACAGTTGTATCCAGGGCCACGATAGCAACAGTTTCCACTACTGCACTCAGACCTTTGATGGAAGCTGTTAGTGCTGCAATGGAAGCTGTGACATCGGCAATCAGACGTTGCATCATGGAGGGTTCCACAAGTGTGCTGATGGGGGTGACCACCCATTCCATGTTGGAAAGGATGGGCTACAAGCTCTGCACAAAGGCCTGTGCCAAGTTGGTGATGGACTCTTCCATGCTCCTTGACATTGTGCACAGGCTTTCTGCTAGGCTTTCAGCGCACCAAGCATTTGGTTACGTACACCCACCAGCCGCCTTCTGTAGCCTGGCCCATCGAAGTCCTCATCTGACTCCTCTGCATCAGAACTAATGTGCGACCTCGCCATCCGGCAAGCTGGCACCTGCGCTGTCCTTCCTCCCCCCCCCGCCCTGACTCCTGTTCACTTGTGCCTGGTGTCTCACCACGTGCAGATCCCTCAACCGAGGATTCCCCTCTACTGTGGTTGACACGGCCCTTGACCGTGTCCGTTCTATTTCCCGCACTTCTGCTCTCACCCCTTCCACTTCCTCCCAGAACCACGATAGGGTTCCCCTTGTCCTCACCTTTCACCCCACCAGCCTCCACATTCAACGGATCATCCGCCATTTCCGCCACCTCCAACGTGATCCCACCACCAAACACATCTTCCCCTCTCCTCCCCTTTCAGCATTCCGAAGGGACCGCTCCCTCCGCGACACCCTGGTCCACTCCTCAATCACCCCCAACAGCCCTTCTCCTTCACCTGGCACCTTCCCGTGCAAGCGCAGGAGATGCAACATGTGCCCTTTTACCTCCTCCCTTCCCACTGTCCAGGGCCCCAAACACCCCTTCCAGGTGAAACAGCAATTTACTTGTACTTCTTGCAATTTAATATACTGTATTCGCTGCTTATGATGCGGTCTCCTCTACATTGGGGAGACCAAACGCAGATTGGGCGACCGCTTTGCGGAACACCTCTGTTCAGTCCGTAAGGGTGACCCTGAGCTTCCGGTCGCCTGTCACTTTAATTCTCCGCATAACTCCCACTCTGATCTCTCTGTCCTCGGCCTATTACATTGTTCCAGTGAAGCTCAACGTAAGCTCGAGGAACAGCACCTCATCTTTCGATTAGGCACTTTACAGCCTTCCGGACTCAATATCGAGTTCAACAATTTCAGATAATAATCCCTGCCCCCATTTTTCATGCAGTATGATTTTGCCATTCCCATTTGCAACATTTTCACAGTATGTTCTTTCAATTCCTTCCTCCCCTCCTAACCGCCCCCCCCCCCCCCCCCCCGTCTCTGCACCTGCTTAATATCGGTTACATTTCCAGCTTTTTCCAGTTCTGATGAAGGGTCCCAGACCTGAAATGTTAACTCTGTTTCTCTCTCTCCACAGATGCTGCCTGGCCTGCTGAGTATTTCCAGCATTTTCTGTTGTTATTGCAGATCCCTTCTCTGTCCTAGCCTCTAAAATGCACGTAATGTCAGTCTCTGAGTTGGTAGTTGCGAGTGTAAGATTGAGTGACTGTGTCTCTTCATCTTCACTGTCTTCTTCCTCTTCCTCCTCTAATTAGAAAGGTTGCAGGTCGTGGGTATCTGAAATGAAAAAGGGACAAGGGTTGGGTTGTGGTGAGGGGAGAGGAGAAAGTAAAAAGTGTGTGCTTACACCATCTGCAACTTGTGAGTCAGAAGAAATTGTGGGATGAGGGAGAAGTAGGATGAGAGAAGGAGGGTTAAGTATCCAGATACCCTCATCATCGATCCCTCCAGCCCTGCCAGTGGCCATGATGGCGAGCACTGTCTCCTCGATGGGGGTTAAAACACGCAGGCATATTTGTCCTCCTCCAGTTCTTTGCTGCTGCCTCCTGTTGTGCGCCACCTTCTCCTGCAAGAAAGAGGGAAGTGTGTCAGTGAATGTCCTGCATTATGTTTGGATGATGTGGCTGCCATGGTTGGATAGCTGCCAGTGTGTGCAAGTTGTGAGTTGTGGGTGCGAGGCTTGCAACAGTATGAAGTGTGTGAGGGTGAGGTAAAGCAAATGAATTGAAGGGTTGAGTACTGATGGTTGGTAGGTGAGTGAACTGAGCAGTGAATGAGGCTAGTGGTGCAGTGGGTAGGATATGCTATTTGAAGATGAACTCACTCAAGTTGGCAACTCGTGAGAGATCGTTAAACTTCTTCCTGCACTGCATCCCTGTTCTTGGAGCAACACTTCTGGCATTGACCTCTGTTGCTACTTGTTCCCACTGCCTCCTGAGTATATGTCTGGAGGGCCTCCTGCCCACAGCGGATACAGGATGTCTCTCCTTTCCACTTCCTCCAGTGCATTGTCTGAAAACCTTGGTGCTCGCTCTCTCGCATGTTCGCAAGTAGGGCTAGTTCGCTATATCAGGCCCCTGCTGATGCATGCAGCCAATGAACAGCATAGGTTGCGCTGGCTGCATGCAGAAATCATTTAAAACAGCAGACAGCACAAATTTACCATGCTGCCTGCAATGCCATGAACGGGCGCCGGTTAATCGCATACCGCAGGCCCCACGGCCATTTTCGGAGGGTTAGCCAATTTAACCCCCAATGTGTTAAATTTTCAAATAATTTTATTTCAGCTGGACTGCGGCCCAGTGTTCTGAGGAGACCTAACAGTCTTGTAACTTGCACCGTAGGCATTGGAGTATATTACATTACAAATAAGTGTCAGTTTAGTAGCTTATTCATGAAAGTGAAAATAAAGACAAAATGCTTTTATAGCAGCAGTGGTTAACCTTAGAAATCCTTCAAAGATAGTCAAGCTCCGTTTGTAATGAAAAACCCATCACCAAATCGATTTACCTTGCTGTTACTATGAAATTGCTGCCTTACAGAAAATATGATTACTAATTTTCCATTCTTTACTCCATATGAAGCAGTGGAATATGCCTCGCAGAGCAGTAGAAACCAGTGTTATTAGTTATAGTTGACATTTTTATAATGGGAAAAGCCTATCTGCCTGTCACACTGTAGTTGCAGGCCTCCTGCCAGTAGGTGCTGCTGTGATAGGAGAAGCTCAGGTCTGCCCGCCATATTATTTATTTCATTCACAGAATCACAGAAACCCCACAGTGCAGATAGAGGCCATTTCGGCCCATCGAGCCTGCACCGACACATATCCCACCCGATCCCCGTAACCCCTACACCAACACATATCCCATCCTATCTCCGTAACCCCACATATTTTAATCTCCCATCAACCTAACCCACACATCTTTGGACTGTGGGAGGAAACCGGAGCACCCGGAGAAAACCCACGCAAACACGGGGAGAATGTGCAAACTCCACACACACAGTCACCCGAGGCCGGATTCGAACCCGGGGCCCTGGCGCTGTGAGGCAACAGTGCTAACCACTATGCCACCGTGCTGCCCTTCTGTGACTCTGATCGTATTTGTTTAATTCCCAGCTCTGAAATTATTAATTCTATGGTTTTGATATTATCTATTTCATTCCTGGCCCTGATTTTTTTTTTAAATTTCTGGCCCAATACCATGTATTTTATTCCATGCCCCAATATTACTTAATTCCTTTGTTCCAATATTATTTATTTAATGCTGTAGCTCTGTTGCCATTTATTTAATTTCTGCTCCCCAATATTATTTATATTATTCTATGCCTCTGATATTTATTTAATTTATGACTATTGTTTATTTTATTCATTGACTCCAATATTATTCAATTCACGGATTCTGTGGTGTATCTACTGAGCTGCTTGCTCAACTCTGATATTATTAATTAACTAATTTTGTTGTTCTAAATCATTGTATCCTGCAACTCACCGTAGCAATGTCTTGGCGCATCTCCTATAAGTGTCACACTTACTTCTACACACTTCACACATCTTAACATATCCTCTGACTCACTCTAAGCAATGCTCCGAGAGATCAGCTAAATATATTTTTTATATAAAGAAGTTTTATCTTAAATTTATCATAAAATCTTTATACATGCATGCACAAGATAATTGTGATATAAAATGATATCAGATGAATAAATTATGATTTCTGGTCAGAGGAGTGGCTAGTAATTTATACAGGAAACTCGATTTACCGCCACCCAAACAACCGGAAATCTCGGTTAACCGGCAAAATTCAGGAGTAGGTTCAGTTAAGTTTTTCTTCATATTAGTGGCCGTTTCTTGATTCTTGGCTGTGTAATTGGGGGTTCCTGCACTTGTTGCTAAGCAACAGGGACGCTTGGTCTGTGGCCGAGGTTCTTGCAGCTGTTGCTAAGCAACAGGGAAGCCTGGATTTGTTCCTGTGTACGGAGCTCTCGTACCTTTTAACTATAACTCTCTGTAATCCGGACTTTTTGATAAACCGGCAACACGCCGGTCCCGTCGGTGCAGGATAAAAAAGTGTTTCCTGGATGTATTAAACAATAGTGAAGGAGCCTGCTATTGTAGCCAGGACTGTGTGTTTTGACCTTGGACTGTTGTTCAGACGCACATTACAATCACAGGCTCTCCTACCCAGTGGGCGTATTAGGCATGTAATGGCATTCTGAAGAGGAACAAATGTGGCATCACTCTTTATTTCCACACTTGATGTTTATAAATATCATAAAAATGACAGTGGCATCAGCTGGCTGTCTGTAATTGGGAGGTTTGCAGTAAGTAAGCACCACAACTCTGGTCCCCATGTGACTGTCACTTGAGTTTGACCAGGGTACATACCAGGAAGCACAATGTGTTGACAAAACAAGAGGGGGTTGTGTGTTCGCTGGTAAAGGCTGCTTTTTCATGAATTCATTTAAGGGAATAACTAGTTTGCTGAAAAATTATTATATAGATGTGTCAGGAATTCAGAGCACAATTTTTTTTAGTGTATTTCTAATTCGTGAGGAATGTTTTCAAAAATGGCTCCTTACTGGTAGTACTTTACTGTGAAGCCGTTTAGCAAATTGTTGGAACAGTACAATCCCTGAAACACTGTTTGTTTGTTAGTGATGCTATATAATATCTGCCCAGGAGCCCACCTGGGAGTGTCTGGAGAATAGCTGTGGTAGGTCTAGGCCAAAGTGACAGCATTTCTTTCTTTTTTTTTTAAAAAAGCACCTTGGTGTAGAACATGGGGACGTTCATAGGAGAAACTTTTTTTTAATTTTTTAAACACAGATTGTGAGGCTGTGGAATTAATGATTGAAGCCGAGATCATATCAATACTTAAGAATGACTAGGTAGGTGGTTGAATGAAAAATGAATAAAGGGATATGGGATAAAGCAGGTACCGCTACCTCTACCTCTCCTTTTAAGTTGCTCTTTAAAACCTCGCTCTTTGACCAAGCTTTTGGTCACCTGTCCTAATATTTTTGTGGCTCGGTATCAAATTTTGTTTGATAACGCACGTGATGTGGCTTGGGACATTTTGCTACGTTAAAGGTGCCATATCAATGCAAGTTGTTGTTATACATGAGATTAGGACTACTGCTTGTGTGGAGGATAAACACCACCATGGACTGGCTGGGCTGAACAACCGGTTTTCATGTTGTAATTTCAATGTAATTCAATAGGGTTAATTTCTATCCTACCCATCGTGCAGTAGTTAAAAACGAGTAGGTTACTCAAGGTCCATGAGGAACTCAACCCTTTCCTGCCATCTCCAGTATTAACCTGCAGGGTTCTCCAGGCGGATTATATGCCAACCTAAAGCAGCCGGGCGCCTCGGTCAGTAGGGGTCCTGCTACGTCAATAGGGCCATGCTGGCATTTTAACCGGGGCCTGAGTGGGGAATCTGCGGCAGCTTTCCCACTGGGTAGCAACAGGTCAGCAGCTAGTACAAAGGACAAAGGGGCCCTCCAGGTATGTCAAAAAATGTCTTTTGTGGGGCCTGGAAGAGGTGTACTCATTCCAGGTCCCATAAGGAAAGTCGCGGCCTCCCCTGCCCCGAACTCTCTTCCCCTCAACCACCCCCACCTTTCCTGTGAGGCCCTCCTGAAACTCTTTCCTCCCCCCCACGTATCTGAAAGCTGGTGGGTGTGCACGGGTAGTAAGTGGACTAGCGGCATTTAAATATGGTTGAGCTGTTCAAATGGCTGTGCCCTTCTGATGCATCTGGTGGGCGGGAAATTAGTTTGCTAGAGTGGTTTCCTGCAGGAAATGCTCCAAGTTATTATCCGACTCTATGTATAAAATTCTATACAGCAGAATCCCCAAAGATCAGTTGGCTCGGCCTTCCTGCCCTCTAATTTTTAATCCTCTCAGGATGCTAAAGCGCACTTAATGTTCCACTTCTGATGGAAAATGTCTGGAAGTGGTGGGATCCAATGAATTTTCCACCCCATTCTGCTCGAGTTGTTCTGGAACATGAGTGAAACTTGAGCTGAAAACCCTGCATTGGGTTCTTTCCTGTTTTTAATTAACATTTTTCTAGTAACTACCTCTCTGTAACACTAGGTGGCATAGTTATACCAAAGAAAATATCATAACTGAAAATATTGCCACTCCTTTTTGTAATTAAAAAGTTTTTTTTTTTAAATAGTAAATTAGCCCAAAGTGTATCTCAGTCACAGATTTTCTATTAGTCTGATATGGGTTACATCCAAAATATGAACTTATACAAGCATACAAAAAGATAAGTAAACTGCCGTCTCAGCAAACCTGTCCCATCCATTTCGCACACTACCCCCTAACAATGCCGTCTCCTGGGAAATGTAAAAAATCAGAGAAGAAACCGGTGGACAATTCATGAAAAACGCTGGGAAGTTGTTCTCTGATTCCTAACAAGAAAGAAAGAATTTTCATTTATATAGCAATTTTACATCCCAATGTGCTTCACAGCCAATGAATTGCTTTTGAAGTGCGGTCACTGCTGTAATGCAGCAGTCAGTTTGCACACAGCAAGGTCCCACATAGAGCAATGAGATAAATGACCAGATAATCTGTTCTGGTGGTATTGGTTAAGGAGTAAGTGTTTGCCAGGATGCCAGGAGCACTCCCAGCAAGCTCCAGGGGACGGGCATGTATACCATTTATCAGAATTGAAGTGTCAAAGTGTTTCTGGCATTTTCTGCCTTTATTTCAGATTTCCAACACCTGTTTATTTTACTCTCAAATTTTCTGTCACCCTGGTCGTTTTCCTCTGCAGCCTCTCCGGTGCTTTGAAATCTTTCACTGTGTGCAGGACCCAAACCGAATACAAAAAGCAAAATACTGCTGATGCTGGAAATCTGAAATAAAAGCAGAAAATGCTGGAAATACTCAGCAGGTCAGGCAGCATCCGTGGAGAGAAACAGAGTTAACGTTCCAGGTCGATGACGTTTGAAAGGTCACAGACCTGAAACGTTAACTCTGTTTCTCTCTCCACAGATGTTGCCTGACCTGCAGAGTGCTTCCAGCATTTTCTGTTTTGATCCCAAGCTGAATACGATGCTCCCAAGTGCAGAAGTACCAGAAGCTTGTATAACCATAGATGTTAACCATAGGTGTTTTGCGCAAACAGCCAGTGTTTTAGAAGGGCTGTTCATGCATTGGCCGTTTTGATATGGAAATCTACGGGAATTCAAACTTTCCATTCTGTGCCTGGATTGCCATTAAATGCATCTCCTCTGACACACACAACACTCTCTTAGAGTTGAGGATGCGATGCGGGCTCTGATTTTTTTTTTACTTTCTAGAGGACATTACTTTTCCCTTTCACAGACTCTTACTCTATCAAGAGTCCTAGCTCACATGCTGATCAAAACCTTTTTTTCCCAAATCTCTTCAGTTTGCCTCCACGCCCCACTGCTGCATTATCCAAGCCTTGGCTCAGAGCAGCAGTGGGTGGAAATTTATGCCTAACTTGTCACTTTCTTTTTCACTCCACCTCAAACATGATCTGAGCAGAAGGAATTGTTGATACTAGGAGAGAGAAAACAAGTAATCTTAGTCTGAAGGGCTCCGTCCCTCCCTATTCCATGGAGGTAATTTTAACCTACCCTGTCCGGCGTGAAGCTGACTGGATCAGATCAACTTCAGTAAAATTGGGCAGGGTGTAAAACAGGTGGCAGTCTAAACTCGCCAGTTTCCTGCTGGGTGGGTTAGGTTACAATGACCCCATGAGATTTTCTGAATGTGACAAAGATGGGAACAGCAGCAGGGTAGAGTGAATTGGGCTGCTGGAAGCTTTTGGTGATGATCATGCCCTGGCCACTCGGAATGAGGTGAATCTAATGGTGAGGTGCAATCAGTTTGGGAACGCCACCACCTGGAATGGCCTTACTAATGGAGTTCGCCCAACCCGAGCAGGACCAGGACCAGGATTGCGTAGGCCACGCCCCCACCCAAGTGGGCTCCTGGAGCCCCCAAGCAGCATCTCAGAGCCCTAAAGCAATTGAGATCTGAAATGTTTTCACCAGGCTACCTGAACACATCCCCAAAACTATATTGACTATAACAGAGTAGCAGGAATCCCCAACATAAAAAAAATAATTAGTTTAAAAAGAAATCCTGTCTTTGGACTGGCCTCTATCTAACAGGTACTGCACAGCTGTTTAAAGAAACTCAGTAGCCCAAGAATCCTTTCTGAAAGTGCCACAAATATACAGTTTCAAATAAGATCGCTATTTCATTCTGTTCATGACTATAGGACCGTAGGGCCCAAATTAGCATTTTTTTCTTTTCTTATTCTCTCTCTGTCCCCTCTTGAGGACACTAACTCTTACTGGATGTGGTTCTGTGGGTGCAAAGACTCTCGACTACAGGGAACCCAACTTGTATAAGGTAATTGCAATATCACTTGCAAACTGCAAATAAATGTCACATGATCAAGCCTCCAGGAATACATCTGGATGGCAAACCCAACCTCCAGCAGTGAAGCATTCCCTCAGTACTGCATTGAATAATCAGCCCAGATAATGGGTTCAAATCCAAGGGTAGACCTTTAACTCACAACCTTCTAACTCAAAGCTAAGTATACTACCGACTAAGCAAGCTGGCAGTAGTATCATACCCCAAAATGCATTAAATCTACAGCAACATTGCTGCACAGTGGACAATCCAAGCATTGGATTGTTAGATTTTTAACTCATTTTTTAGCATGTCTTGCTCTATTGAAGTACATCTGTCTGAGAGTGTACGGAGATCTCCCAGAGCGCAGTATACACAAGGTACAAATTGAATTTTTGCCCACAGTAGTGCACCTGCTGGCTTTAATCTTTATTTATTATATGTTTAGAATAGCCTGCTTACTAACTTACTGGTTTTCTCAAAGACCCAGCTATTAAGATGTACAGAGAAAAACACAAGGAAAATAGGATGCAAATAATGTGGCACAGAATATAAACTGTGCATGATCATTGCTGGTGCAATATATAAACAATGATAAAAGCTACTCTACAACAAGAATAGCTTGCATTTATATAGCGCCTTTCGCATGGATATATGTTCCAAGGTGCTTCACAGAGAGGTAATCAATAAAATGGGCACTAAACAAAAGAAGGAGATATTAACAGGTGACCAAAAGCTTGATCAAAGAGGAGGGTTTGAAGCAGGGTTTTAAAGGAGAGGGAGGTGGAAGGTGTAGGGAGGGAATTCCAGAATCTGGGGCCTAGGCAGCTAAAGGCACAGCTACCAATGGTGAGGCGAGGGGATTGAGGTGCACAAGAGGCCAGAATTGGAGGAATGGGAGGGGGTTGTAGGGCTGGAGTATAGTGATAAGAAGGAGGGAGACCCTGAAGGGGTTTAAACACAAAAATTATCATTTAACATTTTAGGCATGGGGGACTGGGAGCCAATGTTGGTCAGCAAGGACAGAGTGAATGGTGAGCTGGACTTGGTGCAGGATAGGATATGGGGGATGAATGACCAGTTAATCTAGTTGGTTGATTGAGGGAGGAATGTTGACCAGGACTCCAGGACAGTTAACTGCTTTTCTTTGAATAATGACATGAGATATTTACCATCCAGCTCTGAATAATGAGGAGAGATATTTACCATCCAGCTCTGAATAATGAGGAGAGATATTTACCATCCAGCTCTGAATAATGAGGAGAGATATTTACCATCCAGCTCAGCGGGTTTACCATCTTAGCCGAAGGATGGCACCTCTGACAATGCAGCATTTCCTCATTTCTGCACAAGAGTAACAGCCTAGATTATGATCTTGATTTACGCTGTGGGTCTCGAGTTTCTATGCCACTTGCGCCTTCCAGGCACCCAAAAGAGACTCGAATCAGTGTGATTCAGAGGTGAGAATGTGACTGACCTGAGAGAAACTGACAGTCATTAATATGGAATTTGCACGAACTAAAAGGGTGGGATGCTCAAAAGATTATGAAACTGAAGAGAGAATATGAAGAGAGAATATCTGGTTGAAATTTGATCAGCTTTAGACTTTGCATTTTGGAATTCTGATGTGTAATAATGGTATTTAGTCAACATCAGTTTTGTATCATCGAAATCCAGAAATATCTGGTCATTTGCTGCTCCTTAGCTTACCCGAGTATGCAAAAGGTGAGAACATACCAACAAAGTGTTCATAAAATGTTTATGCTGGTGTAGAGGTACAATTATTCCACCAGTAAAAATGTACCTGAAGGAGCTTTGTAAATGTTTGTTTTTTTTAAACATTTGTCACTCTAACAGCTTACAGTATTTGCAAATGTTGTCATCAGAAAGTGCTGTTATGCCTTTACTGATGCAAAGCTTGTTGGGTATAAATATCAGAATGAAGGCAGTGTAGGAACAGGGGTTCCTAGCCGAAGAATTGAGATCAACTCAGAAAATCAAAAACAATAAAATTTAATGAACAAATGAAGCTGTACAGGAAACTGTAGGATACAATGCAAATAGGTCTGGTCTGCTTGAAAGCCTCTCTGGAACTGCTAGAAGGTTCCGAGCTCAACTGCTAGCAGGTTCCGAGCTCAATTGCTAGACGGTTCCGAGCTCTGACGTCATCATGTTCTTCCCGCCGTTGAGAGATCACGTGACGGACGGCATGACGTCATCACGCGGAGCACAGTAAAGAAGCCCTAGTACAGTTAACAGATACATTAAAGGTGCAGCCCCCAGCTGTACTACATTGCTGTAAAAGGAATTATATACAATTGTCCATAATCCTCTGGTGGTTCCGCCACATGCGCCCCCCCAGAATTGCTTTTAACAGAGAAGGTAAGGTGAGAAGGGGTTCTGACTAGTCTGTCCGACCGACTGCGATACCCCGGCAGCTGGAACGGAGCGCTGGAAGACGAACTGGCCGTTGGCTGTGGTTGGGATGACGCTGCAGGCGGAGAAGAGGAGGCCGGCTGCGGTCGACCTGGTGAGGCGGGCACTGGCGACTCGGCGGATGACTGTGGCTGTACTGGACCGGCAGTCGACGGTGGACGACCACAACGAGGCGGCTGAGCGGTGACGACTGGTTCGCTCAGATCCAGATGCGCCGGTTTCAACCGGTCAATGGAGATGTGGTCAGGCTTACCGCCGACATCGACTGTGAAGGACTTGTCACCTGACGAGATGACGCGGAACGGACCTGTGTAAGGCGGTTTGAGCGGGTTTTTGTGAGCATCCTGCCGAATGATGCTCTTAAGATCCACCGGGACATGGGAGCGCTGCAAGTCATGATGCGACGTAGGCACTGGGATGAAATTCCTAGCCGCTTCCTGGTGGCTGACGAGCTGCTGAGCTGGGGACCAGGGTTCCGTGTGAGGAGGAAGAAAATCGCCAGGCACTCTTGAGTGGTTGGCCGTAAACCAGCTCTGCTGAAGAAGAATGCAGGTCGTCCTTAGGCGCCGTGCGAAGACCTAGCAGCACCCAAGGGAGCCTGTCCACCCAACTAGGCCCACGGAGACTAGCACGCAGTGCGGCTTTAAGGGACCTGTGGAATCTTTCACACAGACCGTTCGCCTGTGGATGGTAGGCGGTGGTACGATGAAGCTTGGTGCCCAAACCTTGAGCTACGGCGTTCCAAAGCTCAGAGGTAAATTGAGGCCCCCGGTCGGAGGAGATGTCAGCTGGTACCCCGAACCGAGCTACCCACGACGAGATGAAGGCTCTGGAGACGTCTGCCGCTGTGGTGGCAACCAAAGGAATTGCCTCTGGCCACCTGGTGGTGTGGTCTACCACGGTGAGGTGGTGAGTGTACCCGCGAGAGGAAGGGAGAGGACCAACCAGGTCCACGTGCACATGGTCGAATCGACGCTCTGGAACTGGAAAAGTGGTGACTGGGGCCTTAACATGGCATTGTATCTTGGACTTCTGGCAACTCACGCAGGTATTGGTCCAGTCACGGACGTCGAGATGCATGCCCTTCCAGACGAATTTCTTTGCCATGAGTCGTTGTGACGCTCTCATGCCAGGGTGTGACAACCCGTGGATAGTGTCGAAAATTCTCCTGCGCCATTCGACTGGAACGATTGGACATGGGACGCCCATCGAGATGTCACACAGGAGTGTGGTCCCTGCGGCCTGGAAACTGACATCAGCCACTTGTAAGCTGGAAGGTGCGGTCCGGTATGCCTGCACTTCAGGGTCTGCCTTCTGTTCTTTTGCCAAACCAACATAGTCGACTCCCAGGTGTACTGCGTGGAGCTGGGCGCGGGAGAGACAATCCGCCACCAGGTTGTCTTTGCCCGAGACATGTTGTATGTCGGTTGTAAATTCAGATATGTACGTAAGATGACGTTGTTGCCATGCCGACCATGGTTCCGCTATCTTGGCCATCGCAAAAGTAAGCGGCTTGTGGTCTACAAAAGCCGTGAATGGGCGTCCTTCCAGTAGGAAGCGAAAATGGCGGATGGCCAGAAACAATGCCAACAACTCCCTATCAAAAGTACTATACTTGCGTTCGTTCTTCCGCAATTGGCGGCTGAAGAAAGCCAGTGGTTGCCATGTGCCGTCGACCCACTGCTCCTGTACTGCCCCGATGGCATAATCAGATGCATCGGTGGTAAGGGCAATGGTTGCGCCCGGAAGGGGATGTGCCAACATGGTCGCAGCAGCCAAAGCGTTCTTAGTGTCGAAGAAAGCCTGGTCCATCTGGGGTGTCCAATCGATTGGGTCTTTGCCCGATTTACCTCTGAGGGCCTCGTACAAAGGTTGCATCAACAATGCCGCCTTGGGGACGAACCGATGATAAAAATTGACCATTCCCAGAAATTCCTGGAGGGCCCTGACGGTCTGAGGAAGAGGGAACGAGGTGACTGCTTCCACCTTCGTGGCCAGCGGGACGGCGCCTTCTGAGGTGATTCTGTGTCCCAGGAAATCAATGCTGTGCAACCCAAACTGGCACTTGGCCGGGTTGATAATAAGGCCATGTTGGCCGAGACGAGAAAAAAGGGTACGTAATGTGTTCTTTCGTGTTGTTACTGGCAATAAGGATGTCGTCTAGGTAGACGAAGATGAAGGGCAGATCGCGCAACACAGAATCCATGAGACGTTGGAAGGCTTGTGCTGCATTCTTCAGCCCAAACGGCATACGAAGGAACTCAAAGAGCCCAAAAGGTGTGATGACGGCAGTTTTGGGGACGTCCTGAGGATGCACGGGCACTTGATGATAGCCTCGGACGAGGTCTACTTTGGAAAAGATGGAATTCCCTGCCAGATGGGCCGAAAAATCCTGAATGTGAGGAATTGGGTACCGATCCGGTGTGGTAGCCTCATTCAGGCGTCTGTAGTCGCCGCATGGTCGCCATCCGCCGCCCGGCTTAGGAACAATGTGTAATGGCGAGGACCAAGGACTATTCGAACGTCGAATAGTACCCAGGCGTTCCATTGTATGGAACTCTGCCTTGGCGGCCGCGAGTTTACCGGGTTCCAGCCTTCGAGCTCTCGCATAAACGGGGGATCCTGTCATGGTAATGTGGTGCGCCACACTGTGCCTCGCGACTGAAGAAGAATATGTGGGCCTGGTGAGCTCAGGGAACTCACTGAGAAGACGAGAGAACTCATTTGGAGATGGGACTGCACAGGCAACTGACCAAGACATCGTGGTGCTTCGGTGGCAGGGGACCGAGTGAAAAGTGGAGGCACTGATTAGCCGGCAGTGTCGGACGTCGACGAGAAACCCGTTTGCGCAGAAGAAATCTGCCCCCAGGATGGCCTGTGAGACTTTCGCTGTGATGAACTCCCAAACAAAACGTTGGCCGCCAAAACTCAACTGGACCCTACGCTTTCCGAACGTGCGAATGGCTGCACCATTGGCTGCCTTGAGGGGGGGACCTTGACCGCCGGATTGAAGATCTAGCTTCGACACTGGTAGGATACTGCACTGGGAGCCAGTATCAGAGAAAACGTCGCCCTGACAGGGAGTCTGTAATGTATAGGAGTTTCCTTGCCGACCCGATGGCCATCGCAACTTCGGCGCGTCCCTTAGGCCTTATTGCTCTTCTCAGAAATGGCTGGTTTGAGGTAGGTTTTTTTTTTGGTGAGAAACTGCAGGGCGGACGGAAATTTCTGGCCTTCGCGCCGAAACGAGCGTGGTATGCACACCAGCCTGCAGGAGGAGTCGTCGGATTCGCTCTTGTGGGGGATGGGCACCTCGTGGTTGCACAACATGGCTGTGTGCAGGAGCATATTTTATCCGACTCTGCGGCGAGTTCAGCATAGTTTTGGCGCCTCGTGGCTATACAAGATTGTTGTGAGACGGTGAATATTTTATCCGCTTCCGCGGCGAGTTCAGCACAATCCGTGATCGCGGAATTGGCCAAGGCCGTCTGTACTGGCTCTGGTAGTTGACAGAGAAACAGCTCGTGGAACAGAAAACATTGCGATTCCAAGCCCAAAAGCGTGAACATTTGGCTCATGAGCTCTGAGGGTTTTGAGTCCCCGAGGCTGGGCATGGAGATAAGTCTGCGAGCGCGCTCCGACTTGGACAGACCGAAAATCTGCAGTAAACGTGCTTTTAAAGCTTCGTACTTGCCATCGTTCGGTGGACTCTCGAGGAGGCTGACGACCCGCGAGGCCGTGGCGCTGTCGAGGGCGGAGACCACGTAATAATAACGGGTCGAATCCGCTGCTACTCCCCAGATTGCAAATTGGGCTTCCGCTTGGAAAAACCACGCGGCCAGTTGTTGCTCCCAAAATTGCGGCAGTTTGAGGGTGACGGCGTACGTGTCCATGATGTAACTTCAATGAAAATTGTTCGAAGAAATCGGGGTCACCAATGTAGGAACTGGGGTTCTTGCCGAAGAATTGAGATCGACTCAGAAAATCAAAAACAATAAAAATTTAATGAACAAACGAAGCTGTACAGGAAATTGTAGGATACAATGCAAATAGGTCTGGTCTGCTTGAAAGCCTCTCTGGAACTGCTAGAAGGTTCCGAGCTCAACTGCTAGAAGGTTTCGAGCTCTGACGTCATCACGTTCTTCCTGCCGTTGAGAGATCACGTGACGGACGGCATGACGTCATCACGCAGAGTACAGGAAAGAAGCCCTAGTACAGTTAACAGATACATTAAAAGTGCAGCCCCCAGCTGTACTACATTGCTGTAAAAGTAATTATATACAATTGTCCGTAATCCTCTGGTGGTTCTGCCACAGCAGTGTATTTTAAAGTGTGGATTCTAATAAAGTTTGCATTGTGCCTATCACAAGTCCAGGAAAGTTAATGCAGCATTGCATTAATTTTATTGAATAGATCCCGTCAATAATGTCTAGTCATCTCACGATGGCAGAAAACATGGCATGGAACAAAAGGGTCTGTCGTGGGACATGACTGGGCAGTGACATTTTGAAGCCCCTGACAACCTTTGAAGAGTGCTGGCCTACATCAAAATGGAGACAATGGCAAGCACTCATGTTGAGGTGGGATGGAGGTGTGTACCACCTTGTATGTTTTAAATTCATGCTACCTGCTCCTGCTTTACATTACAGTAGTGACTACACTTCAAAAATACTTAATTGGCTATAAAGTGTTTTGAGACGACCTGAGGTTGTGAAAAGGTGCAATATGAAATGCAAGTATTTCTCGTTTGCTAACACATAGGCTTAAATGCTCTCATATGGAGAACATCAGTTTTCTTCTGTCCTGTAGCAGATAAGGGTGGGTCTTTTCCCCAGAAGAGGGGGGAAAAAGAAACAGGAATGAGAAAAAAAACTTTTTTTAAACATTGGCAGTCCTGTTTGAAAAGTGGGCTATGATGCTCTCCCACACTTCACCACCAGCCAGCAGTGCGGAGTCTTCTGCGACTGACTCTTTGGCATTCTTTTCATCTTGATTCCTCTCCTCTCTTTCTGCTGTACCTCATGCTCCTCCAATATGAGGCCTCTGAGTGCCAATGTTGTGCAACATGCAGCCCAATGTAAAATGTCTTTCAACTTTCACAGTGGAATATGGCAAAGGCACACCTAGGTGATGCAAACATTGCTTGAACGCCCCTTAAGCTTGCTTAATGAGCACCCAAATTCTCTTGTAGAACTCATTACATTTTTGCTGCACTTGAGTACAGGACTTCACCAGAGGGAGTGTGAACTATTAGGGTAGCACGTATCCATAGTCTTCCAGGGCCCAGCCTTCCATGCGACTGTCCCATGCAAATAAGTCTGTTAAATTGGACTGCATCAAAATTAATGAATTATATGTACTCCTTGGGTTGCGTGTATTGAAATTTATGATTTTGAGCGGCTGGTCACAAATCATCTGCACATTGAAAAAGTGAAAGTTTCAATATCACAAATGCAGAGGTTCACCTGATGCCTGTCGAGTCTCTTTTGGGTGCCTGGACGGCGCAAGTGGCATAGAAACTCAGTGCAGTGGTTCCCTTGACTTAGAACAGTGCTGTCACCCTCGTTGTTCTTGTTTGCAGATTATATAGTGCCACAACTCTTGACGACAGCTTGGCTCAACCTAAGTCTCTTCAGTAAGCTCTAGATAGATCTGCCTTACACAAATCATCTTAAACTGTGTAGATGGTAGGCACAATGCTGTGCTTTCTGCCCTCTCAATGCTTCCTGTAGTATCCACCAATTGCTCTTCCCCTTTACCTTAATCTACAATTGGTCCTGTACCCCCTCGGTTGATAGTGAGTATGTCCAGCAAACGTCAGTGCAATCCTCAGCAAAACTGGTGAATACTATTCCTTACGATCAGAAGTGCCTCAAGCTGATTCATGTGCCAAATATGACAATGCTGCCCAAAGCAAGAGTGATTGAGACTCCTAAGGAATGTGTGTGTGAAACAAATACTCTCACACTGAAGCTTCATTTGTTTGATTGTGTGGGCCTTCACTCAGATTTGATCCTTCATAGTTCAAATGCTTGCTCATCATTTGGGCAGCAAAGCCACATTTGGTACATGGAACATCTTGGTACACTTTGCATTGCCATCAAATTAAAGGCTGACCAAAATGCATGAATATAAGCAAGTGCATAGTTGAGAACGATCAGTTAAATGACATTGGGTTCTGTCCCTCCAAAGTTGCTGCTGAAATTCTAATCCATGAAGAGTGGGTGCTTCTTCTGCCCACCTTAGTTATGTGACTCTGGAAGTGTGGGGGCGATCACAAAAATGCTTCCAATTTGCCTAGTAAGACCTGCATCTGCTGAGAGCAGGTGTTGGTCCCATTTTGGGCCTTAAGTGGGGCCTACAGTGGAGAAGGTAAATGACAATTGATCCCAAATTACCATTGGAAAAGGGGTCATAGTGGCCTTGGACTGCCACATTCAGAGTGGCAAGTTGCCGCTGCGACTTTCTGGCAGCATCGTAGTTCGGAATTCTACAAGTGTGGGTCATCTGTTCCAGTATTGAAATGTTCCTGGACAGGGAATTTGGGGTGGGGCAACATGCAGTGCAACATCCATCATCTACAAGGCACAAGTAAGGAGTGTGATGGAATACTCTCCACTTGCCTGGATGAGTGCAACTCCAACAACATTCAAGAAGCTCGACACCATCCAGGACAAAGCAGCCCATTTGATTGGCACCCCATACACCACCTTAAACATTCACTCCCTCCACCACCGGCGTACCGTAGCTGCAGTGTGTACCATCTATAAGATGCACTGCAGCAACTCACCAAGGCTTCTTTGGCAGCACCTCCCAAACCTGCGACCTCTTCCACCTAGAAGGACAAGGGCAGCAGGCGCATGGGAACACCACCACCTCCAAGTTCCCCTCCAAGTCACACACCATCCTGACTTAGAAGTATATCGCCAATCCTTCATCATCGCTGGGTCAAAATTCTGGAACTCCCTAACAGCACTGTGGGAGTACCTTCACCACATGGACTACAGCGGTTCAAGAAAGTGGCTCACCACCACCTTTTTGAGGGTAATTAGGGATGGGCAATAAATGCTGGCCTTGCCAGCGACGCCCACATCCCATAAGAGAATTTTTTTTAAAGCAGTGGAAGTCCTGCCTCACTGTAGTTCTGCTGCCTTTATAGGGTCCGTAGAAGTTTTAGCTCGTTTCTTTTACTTGTCACACATTGGAAAATACATCCCTTGGACAGCATCACATCTGGGATTAAAGTAACATTAGTTCTGACGAGATGAGAATACCTCTCTTCAAATTGTTTCCGTGTTAAAGAAAGCACCAAGTTCCTAAATGAAAAACTTCACCCAGTTCATTTTTGACATTAATAAGCCCCTAATAAGTTCTTTTTTACCCCTCTCAGCTTTAAAAAAAAGTGTAGCACTTTATGATTAGGAAGTAATCATCTTAGGCAATAACACAATTTTAAGGGAATTTCTAAAAACAGATTTCTTCACCAGTTTATGCACTGGTGATTTACATAATGGCCCAGAAATTTGGGTCGGGGGCTTCCCGCAGGTGCAAGCCCCCGACCTGCACTTACCTTGCGCACCGGCCGTTGAGCTGTAGGGCCCCGTGGAATTCCGATCCGGGGCCTGGTCCAGCTGCCGGCGCGCAGTGCTTGCGTATCCCAGGGGCGTAGTTAGTTCGATGCGTCCCCCGGGATCACGTGGGCCATGGGGAGCCAATCGGAGCAGGGAATGCTCCATTCGTAAGACTTGACAGGAAGTGCTGTCAAGACTTATAAATACTACGGCCCCAAAATAGCACTAAACCTTCAAATAATTTTTTTAAAAACATCACATTTTTAAAATAAACTATAAATTACATGAAATAACTATTTTAAAGAATAATTTAAATTTTTGAAAAAAATAATTTTATATTCTAACGGGGCTAACAATAAACTTACCTTGCTTTAAAGTATTTAAAAATAATAAACCTGCGGAAAAAATGTTTTAATTTTAATTAATTCACCACTTACCTTGTAAAAAGCAGGCCTTACGCCTGCTTTTTAAATTTCTAACTTCTGCAGACTTAATCTCACGGAAAAACCTGTAAAAAAAAAACCTAAGTTTGATGCGCACGCGCGGCCTCCCCCGCGCACGCGTTCGACCTCTGAACCCCTGCTTTCAGAGGAACGGAAGTGCCAGTTTCCCGCGCATGCGCAGTACATGCAGGAAACCGGCACTTCCATCGGGCCTACGAGTGAGTACCCCGTGCGTACTCACCCGTGGAGACCCGAATTTCTGGGCCAATGAATATAGTGCAAGGTTCTTTTAACAAAGGCAATTAGAGTGCAGGTTTTATTATTGATTCAGACAGTTTTATTTCATAGACATAGACAAACATAGAAGATAGGAGCAGGAGTAGGCCATTCGGCCCCTCGAGCCTGTTCCGCCATTTAATGAGATCATGGCTGATCATCCAAATCCAGTACCCTGTCCCTGCTTTCTCCCCATATCCCTTGATCCCCTTAGCCTTAAGAAATATATGTAACTCCTTCTTGAATATATTTAATGAATTGGCCTCAACTGTCTTCTGCGGTAGAGAATTTCATAGGTTCACCACTCTCTGGGTGAAGAAATTCCTCCTCATCTCAGTCCTAAATGGCTTACCCCTTATCCTTAGATTGTGACCCCTGGTTCTGGACTCCCCCGCCATTGGGAACATCCTTCCTGTATCTAGTCTGTCTAGTCCTGCTAGAATTTACAGTTTAATAAGCTGAACTTATTGTATTCATTGTAAAACCAAAATTGTTACCATGAACGAATTGTGATGTATATCTTAGCTGGGAAAGTACAATATGGGTAACAGTCTGCTGCTTCAGCTTAGTTGAACAAATGTTTGCAACTAACAGTTACAGTTTGCAAGTAAAAGTGAGCTAGGGGGTCAGAGAGTGTCACGGCTTATTTGGGGATGGAGACAGGCCTCCAGGCTACAAGCAGATGCCTGTACAGTATAATAAAAAATGTATTTGCAGTTTCAAACTGTCATACTAACTCAGATTCATATACAAATGTAAAAAAGATCAGAACAGCAGTTGTCTGCATGCCCTGTGTGAGGCTACTGAATTATACAATAATCAGAAAAGACTGAAACCAAGAAGGGCAAAATGTTCAATTAATGTAAGCTGAAATGGGAGATCAGTTATTCAACATGTCTTTCATAACCATTGATGGCTAATGTTTGTCATGAAATCTCCCCCCTCCCCATGTTAAACTACTAGATATACCCAGTGGAATCCTGTTACATGCCGTAGCTTGTGTTATGTAGTCAGACATGCATGTAAAAGGACATCTACCCCATTGTTAACTGCCTAAAGAGTAAAAGTAGAACTTGGCAACATCAGCGTGCATATACAGGAAACTTTCTGGTATCCGGCACTGACGGGACCGAGTTGGTGCCGTCCCATCAAAACTGCCGTATAAACCAGCACTAATGTTAAAACATACGGAGCTTTTCAGCTCCGTGTGAATCAACAAACCCTGTTGCTTACAGCTTCAAAACAGTCGGCCGCAGCTTAAAAGCGTCTCTGTAGCTAAGCAACAGCTTCAGCTTGACCTTGCAGAGCCTGACTGGGGAAAAAAAAAGCAACGAGAAGTAAAAAAAAACGGCTCCTGAATTTTGCCAGTAGATAGAGCTTTCCGGACTTTTAACCTCTGGTTAAACAAAAGTTTCCTGTGCTAGGATATTGGGACGTCGCTTAGACCCAGATTACTTGTATGAGGATTTGACAATATTTTACTTCTAATCCACTCAGGATCTTGGGTAGAGTTACACTACAGTAGCAATGGCAACAATGGGAGCAGCACACAAAATGGAGGACAGGAGCAGGTTCCAGCACCCACTTCCATCCTCAACGGGGAAATGGAAAAAATACTTCTAGATGCTCAACATGAATCGGGCCGAACCAGCTCTAGAGGAAGTTCTCACTGTGACAGGTACGTACAGCATGTAGTTTTGTCACAAAAAATAAAAAATGAATATGTTTGTTTAACTTGTGTTATTAAACAGTTACGATCACAGATCGAATATACTGTAAACTATGCAGAGCCAGGGTTGGTGCTAAAGCACGCTGTGCCTGAAACACAGTCTTTTCTCAAAATGATCTTCTGTAACTTAAAACATCTTCTCATGTGCAACATGTCAACAATGTTTCAAGTGTATTTTGAGAGCCAAAGGTGTCCACTGAATGTCATATCTGTTTGGTCTCTGCTAACAACGTAATCAATGA
Source organism: Somniosus microcephalus (assembly GCF_052327205.1). Taxonomy (NCBI): domain Eukaryota; kingdom Metazoa; phylum Chordata; class Chondrichthyes; order Squaliformes; family Somniosidae; genus Somniosus; species Somniosus microcephalus. The sequence goes on along the minus strand of NC_140994.1, from coordinate 51,880,775 downwards.
TACTGGGAGCAAAGTCTTGGCCCAGAATTTGTGGTCAGCGGCGAAGTGACATCGCTCGCCGCTGACCTCGAAGAAAGCTGCCCACAAAGATTTAGCGATCTATGTGGCGTCAATTTCCGCTCTCCCGACCTTAGTTTGAATCTGGCGCCAAATCAAGCAAATCTGCAGCATCTAACAACAGTGTTGTCATCAAGCAGGCTAAGCAGCCAAACACATTGAAGGATTCTCACATACAGCAAACTAGGAAGTAAAATGCACAGATTATAATTTACTCTTTATAGATTTAACAGAGAGCGAAACAAAGATTGGGACATACACATAGGATCAAGGTAGAAGCTGAAATATCATAAACTTAAAAGCCAAGTAATTCATATCATATTAATGGAAAAATTTGACATTTCACAAATACAAAATTCATTTTTTAGGGCCAGAACGATTGTTCAGCAGTCAATACGCCATTAAAAACACAGTTGCATCTCTTTCAACAAGGCTTAACTTTTTCGGGGGCGGGGGGAGGTTTAACAGTGATATTCCAGCATAATAGGGGAAGTTTTCGCCAGAAACTGATTTGAATTGATTCACAGCGCAACCTGTGGAAGAGCAGGGAATGACTGACAGCAACTTCTGGATTTTCGTGTTTATCTGCGCATGTGCTGACTCCAGAAGTTGCTGTCATTTTCAGAGGAGTAATGATGGCGAATGCTGACAATTTTGCCATCATTACCACTGCTTTAGCGCATAGCCTCTGTATGGCAAAAAAAAGGTGATTAGTAACTTAACAGATATGTCCTTATTTCAGCTGATCTAACATTCAATCAACTAAATGTGAACAAATCAGAGCAGTTTGATTTTAAATCAGTAAGTACCAATGAGTTTTTTATTTGAAAGCTACCAATAGTAAACTGTCAAGTGGTAGGAATACCAAATGCACCACATGAACTAGTCGCTTCCTGGTATAGATAATTTTGTTAAATTGGTTTGAGCCGCTATTTTGAATTCTTTACCCATCTCAAAATACACCAGTAAAAGTAATGCATGACATAAGAAATTCATAAACAATTAAATAATTCAGAATAAGATGCGTTTTCTTATTTATAAGGGTAGATTTTCCACAGGCTGCTTATATCTGATGCTGTCATAAATCAGCAAGGATAATGCTTGCCAATTTTCAGCAGTGCTAATCTCCCAGGATCAGGCGGGGTCATTATTATGGGTGGAGATGCGTTTGGTAGAGGGATTGATAAGATGATTGTAAAAGTTCGAGGCAATTGGGCATATTGTACTTGTGTGTATAACTCACGCCAAAATTCCTCAATCTTTTAGGCCACGTATTTGATATGCACCCGGATCGTGTGTCTCTCTGGGCGCAAATACGCAGGAAATTTCAGGCCAGTTGGTGGCATAATGACAGGTGTGATAACTGCATCTCTGCTCATTTCCCTGGCCTGCCTTCTTTCCCCTTGTACCATTGGAATTGGGACACTTGAAAACCAATCCCAATTATTAATTTGGACTTCTCTCATCAAACACTACGAACCTTTCAGTTAAATGCCGTACAACTATATGAGCTCCTTTGACATTTTGCATTGTAAGACCTTTTCTATATCCTTTTTTCAGCTCTTCTTGTGTTGCTATGACTTTGTAAATTCTTCCATTACTGTTGGCTTTTCAGTGAATTACCAAACAACATTTGATTACTTTAGAATCCACAACATATGGCTAGGAGAAAGAAAAAGTTCCCCCAAAAATATAAAATAAATTGATTTATTTTTTTATTTTTTTTATAAAAGAAGCATTTATGATAAGTGTACTGCAAAACAAAAAAAGAACTCTGCGACCCTTTAAGAGCTCCATTGTTCATTGAGCATCCTCTCGTCCCATTCCAAATGGGCATAGTGAGCACCCGCTCCATCCCAGCCTGAGCAGATGGAAAATGGCATTAGAATTTATTTCAATGTATTGTAATATTTAAATAAAGCTGTTTGCAGTGAGGCACTTTAGGCCAGTCTGTAGAGCCTCTTAGAAAATTGTGTTTGTTGGGAAAGCAGTTACGGATATTGCATAGAAACAGGCCATTTGGCCCAACCAGTCTGTGGCGGCATTTATGCTCCACTCGAGCCTCCTCCCATCCTTCCTCACCTAAATCTATCAGCATAACCCTCTATTCCCTTCTCCCTCATATGCTTATCTAGCTTCCCCTTAACTGCATCTATAAGAACAGATGGTGGGTGGAGAAAGCGCAGGAGATCCAGCAGCTAGCCGACAACCACGACGTGCGTGGATTCTTTAGCACAGTCAAGACCATCTACGGCCCAAGCACCCAAGGCCCTACCCCACTGCGGGCCAAGAACGGAGAGGTACTCATCAAGGACAGAGAGGCAGTCAGTGCCCGCTGGAAGGAGCACTTCGAAGATCTCCTTAACCACGACTCTGTCTTCGACACGAGTGTCCTCAACTCCATCCCACAGCATGATACCCGCCACCATCTCCGCACAACCCCAGCCCGGCATGAGGTTGAAAAGGCCATCCGACAACTGAAGAACAACAAGGCCTCAGGAGCAGATGGAATCCCCGCCGAGGCACTAAAGCATAGCGGAGAAGCACTACTGGCGCAAATTCATGAACTCATTTCTCTTATCTGGAAGGAGGAGAGTATGCCAGGGGATCTCAGACGCCGTAATTGTGACCATCTTCAAGAAAGGTGACAAGTCCGATTGCGGTAATTACAGAGGAGTTTCCCTGTTGTCTGCCACGGGGAAAGTCATCGCAAGAATCCTCCTCAATCGCCTTCTCCCAGTGGCCGAAGAGCTCCTCCCAGAGTCGCAATGTGGATTTCGCCCACTAAGGGGCACAATGGACATGATCTTCACCGCACGTCAATTACAAGAGAAATGCAGGGAACAGCACCAACCGCTGTACATGGCCTTCTTTGATCTCACAAAGGCCTTCGACACTGTCAACCATGAGGGATTATGGAGTGTCCTCAAATTCGGCTGCCCTCATAAGTTTGTCACCATCCTCCGCCTGCTTCACGACGACATGCAAGCCGTGATTCTGACCAACGGTTCCACCACAGACCCAATTCACGTACGAACCGGGGTCAAACAAGGCTGTATCATCGCACCAACGCTCTTCTCGATCTTCCTTGCTGCAATGCTCCATCTCACCCTCAGTAAGCTCCCCACTGGAGTGGAGCTAATTTCCAGAACAAACTGGAAACTGTTCAACCTCCGTTGCCTCCAGTCCAGATCCAAGGTCGTCCCATCCTCTGTCGTCGAATTACAGTATGCAGACGATGCTTGTGTGCGCGCACACTCGGAGGTCAAACTCCAAACCATCGTCAACACCTTCACCGAAGTGTACGAGAGCATAGGCCTTACACTAACCATCCTAAGACAAAGGTCCTCTACCAACCTGCCCCCGCCACACAGTACTGCCCCCCCGATTATCAAAATCCACAACAAGGCCTTGGACAACGTGGACCACTTTCCATACCTTGGGAACCTACTGTCAGCAAGGGCAGATGTCGACGATGAAGTCCAACACCGCCTTCAGTGTGCCAGTGCAGCCTTCGGTCGCCTGAGGAAGAGAGTGTTTGAAGACCAGGACCTCAAAACCGGCACTAAGCTCATGGTCTACAGAGCAGCAGTGATACCCGCCCTGCTGTATGCCTCAGAGACATGGACCATGTACAGCAGGCACCTCAAAGCACTGGAGAGGTACCACCAACGCTGCCTCCGCAAGATCCTGCAAATCCACTGGCAGGATAGGCGCACCAACGTCAGTGTTCTTGCTCAGGCCAACATCCCCAGCATCGAAGCTTTGACCACGCTCAATCAGCTCCAATGGACGGGTCACATTGTCCGCATGCCCGATACGAGACTCCCATAACAAGTGCTCTACTCGGAGCTCCGGCATGGCAAGAGAGCCCCAGGTGGACAGAGGAAACGCTTCAAGGACACCCTCAAAGCCTCCTTGAAAAAGTGTAACATCCCCATCGACACCTGGGAATCCCTGGCCCAAAACCGCACAAAGTGGAGGAGAAGCATCCGGGAAGGCGCCGAACACCTCGAGTCTCTTCGCCGGGAGCAAGCGGAAGCCAAGCGCAGGCAGCGCACATCAACCCAAGCACCCCACCCACCCGCCCCTTCAACCACCGTCTGCCCCACCTGTGACAGAGACTGTAGGTCCCGCATTGGACTCATCAGTCACCTGCGAACTCATTTTTAATGTGGAAGCAAGTCATCCTCGGTTCCGAGGGACTGCCTAAGAAGAGACTATTCGCCACACTCACTACTCTCTGCGTAAAGAGGTTTCTTCTGAATTCCCCATTTGATTTCTCGGTGACTATCTTATATTGATGGCCTCTAGTTTTGCTCTTCCCCACGTGGAAACACATTCTCTGTATCTACTGTATCAGAATCTTTCATAATTTTAAAGACTTCTATTAAGTCACCCCTCATCCTTCGCTTTTCAAGAGAAAAGAGACCCAGCCTGTTCATCCTGATGGGTATAACCCCACAGTTCTAGTATAATCCTTGTAAATCTTTTTTGCACCCTCTCCAGTGCCTCTATATCCTTTTCATAATATGGCGACCAGAACTGGACACCAGCAATCTTCCCATTAAGTTGCGCGGATGCTAAGCTGGAGGTCCTGAGCAGGCCGCTCCCAATTTTTCCTGTGTGTCTTTATTCATCCATAGTGTCTCATTAGTGTTTAGTTTGTTCTTGTTTTTTAGCGGAATATATTTTTCCTGGGCTCTGTGCTCCGTTTTTAATGTTTTCTATTGCTGTTCTACATCATTGTTTGCCATGCCAATATTGTCCATTTTATTTTCCCAAGTTCTATTCTTAGCCCCTCAAAATCAGCTTTTCTCCAATCTACTACCCTGATCTTTGCCATGCTTATGACCTTCTCAGTTATTATCCTAAATCGTATTATATTATGGTCAATATTGCCTAGCTGTTCCCCTACTTTTACTTATATGCTCTGGTTCATTCCCCATTACTGGTTCCAACAGCAAATCCTCCCTTGTTGGGTTTCTTACATACTGGGTTAGAAAGGAGTCCTGCACACATTGTAGGAACTCCATTCCCTTATCCCCTTTACCTAATTCTTCTAGCCAATTAATTTTGGGGTAGTTGAACTCGCCCTTGATTATTATTTTTTACTCATTTCCCTAATTTGTTTGCATATTTCTTCCTCCACCTCCCACTATTAGGTGGTCTGTAGACTATTAGTAAGTTTAATCCTTTTTTAATCTCTTATCTCTATCCACATGGATTCTATTTCTGTCTTACTGATGGCTGCGTTACTTTTTTCTACTGCCATTAAATTATCGCTGGTAAGTACAGTACTCCACCTCCCCTTTTTCCCACTCTTATCTTTTCTAAATATGTTATACCCTGCAATGTTTAATTCCCAATCCTGATTTTTCTGTAGCTATGTCTCCGTAATCCTGACTATATCTGGTTCTTCGCAACGTATTATTGCCTCCAGTTCCCCAGTTTTATTACAGACACTGTGCATTGCTGTACAGACAATTTAACTCATTTTTTATTTCAATTCCTCTCACTTTTTTTAACCATCTTTTAACAATCCAGTTCTATAACTATAGTTATTCCCTGGCCATTTATATCCTTCCTTAGTTTAGTCTGTCCCATTTTCTCCTTTCCTGTTTCATTTATATTTAAGCTTGTTTCATTTCTTCTAGATCCCTGCCCCCATCTTACTAGTTTAAAGCCTTTGCAAACTCCCTATTTACTCTTTCCGCTAGGACACGGGTCCCACTCCAGTTCAGGTGGAGCCTGTCCCATCGGTTCAGCTCCTTCCTGTCCAGGTACTGGTGACAGTGCCCCATGAAAAGGAACTCCTCTTTCCCATGCCAACCCGTTAGCCACGTGTTAACTTGCCTGATCTGTCTGTCTCTATGCCAAATTGTGCGTGGCTCAGCAATAATCCAGAGATTATTACCCTCGAGGTCCTGGTTTTTTAAAATTTAGTTCCTAACTCCTATTACTCCCTCAGCAGGACCTCTTCCCTGTTCGTACCTATGTTGTTTGTTCCAACATGGACCACGACAGTTGGATTTACCAGAGCAAGCATCACGGTTCAGGATTCTTTGGCTATTTGTTCTTGGAAAAGACTTTGGAGTGAGCGGTGATAAGCTGTGTTATGTAGCTTCCCAAGACAGCTCCATGTGGAGTTATGGATCAGTAGGCAGATGGATAGTAATTACAATGCGAGATGGAACGATGTTTCACTGAGACTCAAATAATGGACAATTTATTAATCATGTCTAGTTATTCAGAAACTTTGGTGCTGGAAACCTTTTGTGATCTTTGCGCGGGCTGTGAGAGAGACTTTTTAAAATCAGTAATCGGGCAGCAGCAGGCTGCAAGGGGAGATCCTAAGCCCTGGTCAGGGAGAGTTTATGCTTTTACATTAAGTAAAGGACTCACCGATGTAGGCTAGTGTAATAGTACTTAGGCAGAAGTTGTATTGATTTTATGAAGTGACTCTCATCATACTTGGTAGGCAAAACATAAAGAGCACTGAAATAAAACAGCTTACGAAATGAACCAAACAACATCTGGCATAGTGTTAACTCCGCTTGCCATTCAGAGAAATTGAAGTACGAAGAGAGCCAGTCTGGATCACAGGGCAGTTTCATAGTTGGACTCCCAGATCCCACAAGTAGGTAAAGAGCAGGGGAAGTCATCTTTCATAAAACATTCCCTGCTTTTTCTCCATGTCCTTCTAACTTTTCCTTTTCAAATATTTGTCCACTTCCCTTTTAAAAGCTATTACAGGTTCTGCATCCACCACTGTTTCTAGTGGGACATTCCATGGCCGCGATTTTGCTGACCTCAGCGGGTCCGTGGCGGACGATGTCGGTGGCGAGTCACGATCCCGCTGCTGGCTCCATCCCGCTGTCTGAAATGAATTTCCATTGATGGGGCTTGTTAAGCCCGCCCAGCGCGTTTCCCAGCCAATTAGAGGAAGTGATGCATCATAGAAACATAGAAGATAGGAGCAGGAGTAGGCCATTCGGCCCCTTGAGCCTGCTCTGCCATTCAATGAGATCATGGCTGATCATCCAAATTCAGTACCCTGTCCCTGCTTTCTCCCCATAACCCTTGATCCCTTTAGCCTTAAGAAATATATCCAACTCCTTCTTGAATATATTTAATGAATTGGCCTCTACTGCCTTCTGTGGTAGAGAATTCCACAGGTTCACCACTCTCGGTGAAGAAATTCCTCCTCATCTCTGTCCTAAATGGCTTACCCCTTATCCTTAGACTGTGACCCCTGGTTCTGGACTCCCCGACCATTGGGAACATCCTTCCTGCATCTAGTCTGTCCAGTCCTGTCAGAATTTTATAAGTTTCAATGAGATCCCCTCTCATTCTTCTAAACTCCAACGAGTATAAGCCCAATCAACCCAATCTCTCCTCATACGTCATTCCTGCCATCCCAGGTATCAGCCTGGTGAATCTTCGCTGCACTCCCTCCATGGCAAGAACATCCTTCCTCAGATAAGGTGACCAAAACTGCACACAATACTCAAGATGTGGTCTCACCAAGGCCCTGTACAACTGGAGCAAGACATCCTTGTTCCTGTACTCAAACCCTCTCGCTACAAAGGCCAACATACCATTTGCCTTCTTAACCGCCTGCTGCACCTGCATGTTTACCTTCAGCGACTGGTGCACAAGGACACCCAGGTCTCGTTGTACTTCCCCCTTCTCCAAATCTATTGCCATTCAGCTAATAATCTGCCTTCCTGTTTTTGACACCAAAGTGGATAACCTCGCATTTATCCACATTATATTGCATCTGCCATGCTTCTGCCCAATCACCCAACCTGTCCAGATCATACTGGAGTTTCTCGGCATCCTCCTCACAGCACACACGCCCACCCAGCTTTGTGTCGTCTGCAAACTTGGAGATATTACATCTAGTTCCCGCGTCTAGATCATTAATATATACTGTGAATAGCTGGGGTCCAAGGACCGATCCCTGCGTTACCCCACTAGTCACTGCCTGCCACCCGGAAAAAGACCCGTTTATTCCAACTCTTTGCTTTCTGTCTGCCAACCAGTTCTCTATCCAAGTCAATACCTTGCCCCCAATCCCATGTGCCTTAATTTACACGCTAATCTCTTATGCGGGACCTTATCGAAAGCCTTCTGAAAGTCCAGATACACCACATACACTGGTTCTCCCTTATCTATTTTACCAGTTACATCCTCAAAAAATTCCAGTAGATTAGTCAAGCACGATTTACCTTTTGTAAATCCATGTTGACTTTGTCCGATCCTGTCACTGTTTTCCAAGTGCTCTGCTATTACATCTTTTATAATGGACTCTAGCATTTTCCCCACTACCGATGTCAGGCTTACCGGTCTGTAATTCCCCGTTTTCTCTCTACCACCTTTTTTTAAATAGTGGGGTAACATTAGCTACCCTCTAATCCATGGGTACTGTTCCAGATTCTATCAAATGTTGGAAGATGATCAGCAATGCATCTAATATTTCTAGGGCCATTTCCTTAAGTACCTTAGGATGTAGATAATCAGGGCCTGGAGATTTATCGGCCTTCAATCCCGTCAATTTCCCTAACACCATTTCCCTACAAATACTGATTTCTTTCAGTTCCTCCCTTTCATCAGACCCTATGTTCCCCGACATCTCTGGGAGGTTATTTGTGTCCTCCTTTGTGAAGACAGAACCAAAATATGTATTTAATTGACAAGCCATTTCTTTGTTCCCCATTATAAATTCCCCTGATTCTGACTGCAAGGGAACTACGCTTGACTTCACCTATCTTTTTCTCTTCACATATCTATAAAAGCTTTTACAGTCAGTTTTTATGTTCCCTGAAAGCTTACTCTCATACTCTATTTTCCCCTTCTTAATTAATCCCTTTGTCCTCCTTTGTTGAATCCTAAACTGCTCCCAATCCTCAGGTGTACTGCTTTTTCTGGCCAATTTATATGTCCTCTCCTTGGATCTTATGCTATCCCTAATTTCCCTTGTTAGCCACGGTTCAGTCACCTTTTATGTTTTATTTTTATGCCAAACTGGGATGTACAAATTCTGTAGTTCATCCATGCGGTCTTTGAATGTTTGCCATTGCCTATCCACCATCAACCCTTTGAGTGACATTCCCCAATCAATCCTACCCAACTCGCGCCTCATACCATCGTAGTTTCTTTTATTTAAATTCAGGACCCTAGTCTCTGAGTCAACTACTTCACTCTCCATCTTAATGAAGAATTCGATCATATTATGATTGCTCCGACCCAAGGGGCCTCGCACAACAAGATTGCTAATTAATCCTTTCTCATTACATAATACCCAGTCTAAGATGGCCTGATCTCTAGTTGGTTCCTCGACATATTGGTCCAGGAAACCATCCCGTATACACTCCAGGAATTCCTCCTCCACAGTATTGTTACTAATTTGGTTAGCCCAATCTATATGTAGATTAAAGTCACCCATGATAACTGCTGTGCCCTTATTGCACGCCTCTCTAATTTCCCTTTTAATACCATCCCCAACCTCCGCATTACTGTTTGGAGGTCTATATACCATGCCCACTAACGTTTTCTGCCCCTTGGTATTTTTCAGTTCTACCTATACAGATTCCACATCATCAGAGCTAATATCCTTCCTTACAATTGTGTTAATCCCCTCTTTAACCAGCAATGCTACCCCACCTCCTTTTCCTTTTTGCCTGTCTTTCCTGAATATTGAATACCCCTGGATGTTGAGTTCCCAGCCTTGGCCACCCTGGAGCCATGTTTCCGTAATCCCAATCAAATCATATTCGTTTACCTCTATTTGCGCAGCTAATTCATCCACCTTATTACGAATGCTCCTCGCATTAAGACACAAAGTCTTCAGGCTTATTTTTTTAACGCTCTTAGACCTTTTAGAATTATTATTTACTGTGGCCATGTTTGATTTAAACCGTTGATTTCTCTAACTGCCACTTTTGTTTTTCTCCTTCCTATCTCTTGCTTTTATCCTTGTTTCCCTTTCCTCTGTCTCCCTGCTCAGGTTCCCAACCCCCTGCCATTTTAGTTTAAACCCTCCCCCAGAGCACTAGCAAACACTCCCCCTAGGACATTAGTCCCGGCCCTGCCCAGGTGCAAACCGTCCGGTTTGTACTGGTCCCACCTCCCCCTGAACCAGTTCCAATGTCCCAGGAATTTGAATCCCTCCCCCTTGCACCATTCCTCTAGCCACGTATTCATCTGAAATATCCTTCTGTTTCTACTCTGACTAGCACGTGGCACTGGTAGCAATCCTGAGATTACTACCTTTGAGGTCCTATTTTTTTTAATTTACCTCCTAACTCCCTATATTCAGCTTTTAGGACCTCATCACGTTTTTTACCGATATCGTTGGTACCTATATGCACCACGACAACTGGCTGTTCACCCTCCCCTTCCAAAATGTTCTGCAGCCGCTCGGAGACATCCTTGACCCTTGCACCAGGGAGGCAACACACCATCCTGGAGTCTCGTTTGCAGCCGCAGAAACGCCTACCTATTCCCCTTCCAATAGAATCCCCTATTACTATAGCTCTACCCCTCTTTTTCCTTCCATCCTGTGCAGCAGAACCACCCCTGGTGTCAGGAAGTTGGCTGCTGCTGCTTTCCCCTGGTAAGCCATCCCCTTCAACAGTATTCAAAGTGGTATATCTGTTTGAGAGGGGGATGTCCACAGGGGACTCCTGCACTACCTGCCTGCGCCTACTACTCTGCCTGTTGGTCACCCATTCCCTTTCTGCCTGTGCAACCTTTACCTGCGGTGTGACCAACTGATTAAACGTGATATCCACGACGTACTCAGCATCGCGGATGGTCCAGTATGTATCCAATCGCAGCTCCAGCGCCGCAATGCGGTCTGCCAGTAGCTGCAGCTGGATATACTTCCTGCACACATGGTTGTCAGGGACACAGGAAGTGTCCCTGAGTTCCCACATAGCGCAGGAGGAGCATACCACGGGGCCGACCTCTCCTGCCATGACTTACCCTTTAATTAATTCAAAGTAAATTAAATCAAATCAATCCCACCAATTACACGAGTTAAATGATATACTTAAGGGCCCTGGTTTACCAAGAGTCCCCGCTACACCACAGAGAGCTTAGAAAGTATAAACCACAGAGTTTAAGTTTAAAAAAAGAGAGAAATACTCACCAACCAATCACTTACCTGCTTTCTGGTGACGTCACACTTCGATTACTTTTTACTTCTCTCCCTCCCTCTGAGCTCGGAGATTGGTAAGCCTACCTGAGCCTCACCGCCGCCGCTGCCTCGTTCCTCGCAGGTCCACCGCCACTGCCGCTCTGAGGCCTACCTGAGCCTCGCCGCCGCTTTTAACACCGCCGCCGCCTCGTTCCTCACAGGTCCGCCGCTGTCATCAGCCAGTTTCCATAAAGGGACCATGTCCAAATTTATTTTGACATTTGTGCTGTCAGTGTTCTACAGCATTGAGGTGCTGCAAACACTGACAATGACTGCACAGAGGCACAGGGCTGCAACTAGGCTCTCCCATGACTCCTTCCATATGCTTGTGGAGGTAGTCACAGCACGCAGGGAGATCCACTTCCCTTCCCATGGATGGAAGAGACCTCCCCAGGAGATCAACACAGCCCGCTTGCACATTGCACAGGAGGACACAAGCAGGGATGTGGTCAGGAGGACCTGGGTGCAGTGGCACAAACGTTTCAATGATCTCAGTAGATCATGAAACGTTAGTACAAAGCCACACTCAACCTCATCCTGCTGTGCCTCTCATCACATCCCTATCACTCTGCCTGCCCTACCCTACTGTTGCACATCCTTACTCACACCAACTTACCATGGACCTCCATCCATCCCTCTCTATCTATCTATATTATCACATCCCCATCTCACTAGCCAGCCCTCACACTCACCCTCATCCTAGTGCAATCATACCAACTAAACATACAAGGGTAGGCACTTGGGTGTTTTATGCAATGTCCATGTAAAGTTTCTGTTAATATGGTGTCAAACATTGAAACCTTGTTGGTGCTGCTGATGCTGGTGTTGGGGCTGATCGTGGTGGGATTCTGAGGACCAAGGTGAGAGAGTTTCAAGGGCACCCATGCTGATAGAATAGATGGCAAGTGAAGTAGAGATAATGGAAGCGATCTGTCAATGGTGGGCGAGGTAATGCGGCAAGACTGGATGGAGACTTGTGTAAAGACTTGCAGCATTCTGAATCTGAAATGCAGTTTAGAGAAGCTAGTGGTTAAGGGAACATTTCTCAATCAGCTGGGAGCTTTGACTTGACATTTGAAGCTGTCAACTCATCAGCTGATTCAATGGCCACTGACCTCCTGCCTCAGCTTCACAGATGAAGTCTAGGCACAGCGGGAAACCAGTGGGCGACCTGTCAAATGCAAAAAGCTGGGAACAAACCATTGTTAAGTGGCTGTAAACAAGCCACTAATGATTTTAATTGCCTCCCCCGCTGCTGCGTGTAGGGTCTGCTTACCGCTGACAGACCTGACATTTGATAAAGGCGCAAGGCGGCGCGTTCATTGCGGGGTCCTGACCTGTTGGGGGGAAAAAAAACTACAAAATCCTGTCCATTGTTTTTGTAAAGAGCTGTGACCGGTTAGAGATTAAATAAAGTCACTAATAAGGTTTATAAATGAACTGTCAATCTATATTGGTTTATGTTTGGGAAAAAATAGCAACTCATAGTTTATCAAATCTCATGATTTTTAAGAGTTTGTCTCATGATTTGAGAGATGCTGGGGTTGGCTGTTGTAAAGTAGGAAAGTAGTGCATTCCGCACTCTCACAACCCTGTGTAAAATAAATTCTCTGACTTTCTGTTGTAAATCTCTTACATTTAGTCCTATATCTATGCCCCCTCATTCTAGACCAATATATCATTAACATTTTTATGGCCTTATTGATTTGAGATGCTGCTTTTAATGTCTTGTGATTCTGAACCCTCAAATCCCTCTGCTTTTCCACATCACCCAGCATAATTATTACTTTTTTAAAACCAAAATGGATCACCTCCTATTTACTGACATTTAATTCCACTTTTGTCCATTTCATCCTATTTTCAGTAATCTGAACTCCCAAATTCCTCTGCTCTTCTACATCATCCAGCTTTCTCCCATTCAAAATATAATTATTCTTTTATTTTTTACCAAAATGTACCACCTCATATTTATTGAGATTGAATTCCATCTGGCTCTATTTTGCAGCTTTCCACCATCTTATGAGTATCCCCTTACAGTTTCCTTTGATCAGCTTCAGTTGATTGCGGAGAAGGTTGGTGTTGTTGGTGCTGCTGGTATGCCTGGTACTGCTGGTATGCCTGGTGCTGCTGGTGTTGGGGCTCATCGTGGTGGGATTCTGAGGACCAAGGTGAGAGAATATAAAGGGCACCCATGCTGATGGAATAGATGGCAGGTGAAGTAGAGATGACAGAAGCGATGGGGGTGATTTTCATTCAGAAGTCGGGAAGGAGGCGGGACTACAACTTTCGGGGTTGTAGTCCCGCCTCCATCAAGATGCGGCCAATCCACGCGATTTTAACTTGATTGACCTTGTTGAGCCCGCTGATTAAGGGCCACCCGGCAACAGGTGACGTCACAGACTGAAATTTCATCTGTCAAGACGTGTTGACAGATGAAATATCAGTGTTTCACAGCTGTTTGAAGCTGTCAAACACTGGCAGTCTTACTTCTAACCTGAGTCCTTCTACGCAGACTCAGTTAGAAATCTCACCGGCACTGAAAGCTGCAGGCTGTCACTTTTGACAGTTCGCAGCCATTCTGCTTTCTGTGCCGGCTGAATGATGGACTCCCGAAACCTAGAGGAAGGAAGGCTGTAAAGGTAAGTACAGGTAATTTAAACTTCTTTACACACTTTAGACGCACCAAACACACTTACCTTTGCACTCATGCACCCATCACTCACCTGAACACTGACATCTCGACCCCTCCAAGTCCTTCAACCCGACGGCCCGACTCCTCTAACTTGGCGTGGTTTGGAGCCGTCGGGAATCCCACGCGACAACCTTCAAAATAGGGATTAGGCTAAAAACTGCCTGTTAACAGGCAGTTAATTGGCACTAATCACTTCCCGCCTCGGGTCGGTGGGTCCCAGTGCAGGGTGGGTACCCGCCTCCTTTGAAACTTACATGGAGGCGGGTTTTGGGCGGGATGGTGTCGGGACCCCCGAATTCGGGAATTTAACCCCCCGCACTCCGCCAATCCCGACTCCATGGCACACTGAAAATCGACCCCGATCTGTCAGTGGTGAGAGGGGTAATGAAGTCAGACTGGATGGAAACTTGTGTAAAGACTTGCAGCATAGTGAATCTGTTGTGGAAATGTAGTGAGGAAGAGCTTGTGGCTGAGGGAAGATATATCTGTATGGTGGGAGCTTTTACTGTACATTTGAAGCTGTCAACTCATCAGCTGATTCAATGGCCACTGACCTCCCGCTTCAGCTTCACAGACGTGGTCTTGCAACAGCGTGAAACCCATGGGCGAGCTGTCAAATTCAATAGGTCAGTTTAAAACCAGTTAAGTGGCTGTAAACAAGCCACTAATCATTTAAATTGGCACCCCGCTGCTGCGTGTTGGGTCTGCTCAGCGCTCACAAACCTGACATTTGGTAAAGGCACGTGGCAGCAGGTTCACAGTGGGGTCACGACCTACTGGAGTAAAATGAAACACTTTCCCACCCGACCTGCCAATGATTGTGCCTGCTGACACCCCAGAAAATCTCGGCCCATGTCTTAACAACCCGCTGAGTAAAACAATTTCTTCCAACCTCTCATTGTTCTTTTGGTGATTATCTTAAATTTATGCCATCTAGATACTGACTGACCAACCAGTGCAAATAGGCTTTCCCAATTTACCTTATCAGAACTCATGATTTTGGGATGAGATCTGCCCTTACTCTTTGTTCGAATGAAAGGAGCATGCATTTCTCTAGTCTCTCCTCATAACTAAAGACTCTCGTCCCTGAGATCATGCATAATCTCTTTCTGAATCCTCTCCATGGCCTTGATATCCTTCCTAAAGTAAGGTGCTCAAAATTGGATACGGTGAGGTAGAAAGTGGTCAGCACTGTGCCTGTTTGCTGGCTGGAAAATGGTGGCAAAAATGACCAATCTTGCAGGGTTATACCCTGCACCCCAAGGACGCCTGAAAAACATCAGCAGCGGCTGCCTAGAACAGATGTTAGGCTCCTAGCTTATGCTAATGAAGGGCCTAATGCCCGTTTTAGTATCTCTGAGAAATTGGGCTACTCGGAGTGGAACAGGTGTAGAGGCTGCTCCGCCCAGATCTTCCAGCAGGTGGTCGCCACCAAAAAGGTAGGTAATTTTTAAAACAGTTGATGTGGAGCCAGGAGGAGCAGGAGTACACCTAAATTATTGAACTGAGGCCCAAGGCCCAATTTTGCCTGGCTTTGGGCCTCCTGGTTAGGACATGTACTGGCAAAAATATCAACTCCAAGCCTTGGCTTTTGGGAGAAATTGAGACCTTAAAATTAAAAGACAATTCAGTGGATACATTTAATCATGTTGTGAAATATGTAATTTTTAACTTTTATTTTATTTTGAACATTAGAAATTTCAGTTATTGAGGGGGAAAAGTGTGAGATTAAAAAAAATCAGAAAGCTTTTTGAGGGATTTATGGGAACCTGGTAACTAGATTGAATAATCTGACCACTGGCTTATGCAATCAGAGTGGCAAGTTTACATAGGAAAATCCCATAATAAATGTAGGCATAGGAATTTATAATGGGAAAAATGTGACAAAAAAAGGGCAATAGAATGTCAAGTTGTACAGACAGGAAGTGCACACAGATGTTAAGAAGTTTAATGGCCCAGAAATTTGGGTCGGGGGCTTCCCGCGGGTGCAAGCCCCCGACCTGCACTTACCTTGCGCACCGGCCGTTGAGCTGTGGGCCCCCGTGGAATTGCGATCCTGGGCCTCCTCCAACTGCCAGCGCGCAGTGCTTGCGTATCCCAGGGGCGCAGTTAGTTTATGGCGTCCCCTGGGATCACGTGGGCCATGGGGAGCCAATCGGAGCAGGGAATGCTCCATTCATAAGTCTGACAGGAAGACCTGTCAAACCTATAAATACTATAAGCCCCGAAACATCACTAAATCTTCAAATAAATTTTAAAAAATCATCACATTTTTTAAATAAACTATAAATTACATGAAATAACTATTTTAAACAATAATTTAAATTTTTGAAAAAAATAATTTTATTTTCTAACGGGGCTAAAAATAAACTTACCTTTCTTTAAAGTATTTAAATATAATAAACCTGTGGAAAAAATGTTTTAATTTTAATTAATTCACCACTTACCTTGTAAATAACAGGCCTTGCGACTGCTTTTTACATGTCTAACTTCTGGAGACTTACCTTCCCGGGAAAACCTGCAAAAACTGTACGTTCAATGCGCACGCGCTGCCTCTCCTGCGCACGCGTTCCACCTCTTAACCCCTTCTTTCAGGGGAACAGAAGTGCCGGTTTCCCGCACATGCGCAGTGCATGCACGAAACCAGCACTTCCATTGGGCTTACGGGTGAGTACCTCATGCGTACTCACCCGTGGAGACCCGAATTTCTGGGCCATTAAGTTGTGAGTTAAGTAGAGTACATGATCATGATAACATTGTTATTGTGTTTTAGTTGGATAAGAACATCTGATAAAGTTCCCAAGGGACCAGATCAATCTGTATGTTTTCAACCAGCTCTCACTTTGCATTCCCAAGCCCTGGTTTCCCCACTACTTCCTAGCCCAAGTCTCCAGTATTTCTCTCGCCCGTGCCTATTGCAACACTCAGGCACAGTCAGAGCCACAGGTTCAGATTCAGCATAAAAGTTACATGAAAAACCATCTAGCCTGGGATAGAGATGCAGCGTAGCCCCAGCGCCTGGCCCTTATACACTTCTACAGGAAGAGACTGCATGCTTCCTCCAGCTAGTTTGCTCATTTTTCAATTCAAGACCTCGAGCTTCATGCCTCCTCGGCTCACTGACACACTGCACCACCATGAAACACATTTTCAGACATGTTTTTCTTTTGTTTATCTTCATATGTGCTGTAACAAATCTTCCTTTTGTCAGGACAATACACAACAGGCAGCTTTATACAGATAGTGGTTACTGATATCTTTAACAGCAAGGCACATATACAATATTTATGGGTTCCCACAGTTTGTTGGCACAAAATGTCACTCGGACACCATTCAGTGTTGCTAATTAAAATGAGGATTTGCTAACATACACAGCACATTGAACATCTCTCAGCTAAGCATACATGGAAACAAAAACAATTATATAGAACTATAATTACACTATTTAAAGTACTGGGGTGTGCCTGTATCTCTTACATATTGAAAGGGGACATTAAGTATACTTGATCTGTGAAGTACAGAAAACCAAATACTAGAGGGATTGACAGGGTAGATGCCGAGCAGCTGTTTCCCCTGGCTGAAGAGTCTAGAACTAGGGGTCATAGTCTCAGGGTAAGGGGTTTTTCATTTACTTTGCAATTTTCCTTATTATCCTAAGCTCTCATTACCCAGCTATAAACTGGCAGCATTTCAGAATCGGTGGAGAATAAAATGTACAATTCAAATTGAAGATTCTATTCAATCTCTTCTCGCTTTTTATCCCATTCATTTGAAATCTGGGTATCATGTGTGCCATCTGTTCACTGGTCTGTCATTTTCTTTGCTTTCATGCTATGAGTTCTCTATCATGTAGGTTTTCCTTAAGGCACTGTTTTCATTTCCCCTTTGGTCTTCCACATAGGGGCCTTCTATCTGTCTTTTGAAGCCAAAGCTTCATTAACTAAGCGATCATTGCCCTTCTCAGAACATGCCCATAACCACCTCAACTGCTCCTCTGGGGAGCTCTGCAGCCAGTCAGATTTTCTCATTGGGCATGTGTTCTACCAGAACATGCTTGATAGCTATTCTGAGACATTTCATTTCAAATACATTTGTTTCTTAAATGGTTGTCTTGTGTTTCCCATGTTTCTGACCGAGATAAGAGAGCCAGTCTCATTGCAGTGTAACACAGCTGCGGGCTGCTATTAGTGTCAGCCATCCAATGCACTGGAGCCCAGTTGGCGTGGATACCAAAGGGAATGCTGCCTTTAAATCAGGGACCGCTGCCTTTTCCCTCCCTGCCACGAGTGCCCCACCCTGCCCAATACCCACTATGACACACTATGCATCCCTTCCCATATCCAGGGCACCACAGGCAGCCAGCAGCTGTCACTGGCATCTGATCATACAGTTCCACTGCTCCAGGCATGTTGTAGGAGATGCCCCAGAGCACCAATAAATTATGTAAATATGCGCACCTCGTGCCTTGGCATAAAGTCTGCTCTTTCGTGCACAGGTACACTGATAACCTGAACAGTGTCAGCACCAGCACCACTGCACAGAGCCCACACTGTTGGTTCCCTGATTTTTTTTGTTGCTGTTGCCATTTCTGCCTTTTATGTGTGCTATTTAATTTTTATGTCCACTACCCATCTGAAGTGCTTAACTAATCTGTGAAAATGGAAAATTGTAGGTACCCATCTGGTTTTACCCCTTGCTCTTACTTCGTTCAGGCAGTGTGAGTCTCCATGTGGTGAGCTCCCGATGTTCTTCAAAGCTGAGAGCATGCATTATCCCTAAAGGCCAAAGGAAAACTATTTAAAGGGCTTAGTCAGTACACGTTGCTCTCGTGCTCCTCTCAGCTACCATTTACTGAGCAGCACGAACCTTTTGGAAAGAGGAAGGGGACAAAAATGGTTCAAAATTTAAGTTTAAAAATCAGTAGGAAATAGACTATCCAGCTAAAATGAGAGTGCATGCTTTAGTACATCCCATAAATAATCCTGCTGTGTGGCAATGCAAAAATTATCTTGCTGCTTACATGGTAACTGAGGTAGCAAAGTGTTGTTACTTCACATATTGCAGACAACTGATTTTCTTTCATTAATGGATTTATACTGAGGTACTTTTAAAGTGTGTTAGTTTCATTTGCACTTTAAGTGCTGAGAAAGTATGATCAGCATTAATCATGCAGCAGGAAGCTGGCTTGACACAGTATGAAGTGCAGGCCAGTAATAATCAGGCAGCATGTGCCAACTTGCATGGTGAAAGAGGAAACACAGAACTTTGAATATATACAATGAGAAGTAGTGTTTAAAATAATAAGAGCTCAACATAAAAGGTATTTTGGTGAGTGTTTTATTTTTGGAATGACTTAGACCATGTGTCATGCTCCTCCTGTGCCATGTGGGAAATCAGGGACACTGTCCCTGACAACTATGTGTGCAGGAAGTGTGTCCAGCTGCAGCTCCTAGCGGACCGCATGGCGGCGCTGGAGCTGCGAATGGACTCACTCTGGAGCATACGCGATGCTGAGGATGTTGTGGATAGCACATTCAGTGAGTTGGTCACACCGCAGGTAAAGGCTAGCTCAGACAGTAAATGGGTGACCAAAAGGCAGGGTAAAGGCAGGAAGGTAGTGCAGGAGTCACCTGCGGTCATCTCCCTCCAAAACAGGTTTACCGTTTTGGGTACTGTTGGGGGAGATGACTTATCAGGGGAAGGCACCAGCAGCCAGGTTCAGGGCACCATGACTGGCTCTGCTGCACAGAAGGGCGGGAAAAAGAGGGATAGGGCTATAGTGATAGGGGATTCAATTGTAAGGGGGATAGATAGGAGTTTCTGTGGCCGAGACCGAGACTCCAAGATGGTATGTTGCCTCCCTGGTGCAAGGGTCAAGGATGTCTCGGAGCGGGTGCAGAGCATTCTGAAGGGGGAGGGGGATCAGCCAGTTGTCGTGGTACATGTAGGTACCAACGATGTAGGTAAAAAGAGGGAGGAGGTCCTACAAGCTGAATTTAGGGAGTTAGGAGCTAAATTGAAAAGTAGGACCTCAAAGGTAGTAATCTCTGGATTGCTACCAGTGCCACGAGCTAATAAGTTTAGAGAGAGTAAGATAGATAAGCTAAATACGTGGCTTGAGCAGTGGTGCAAGGGAGAGGGATTTAAATTCTTGAGGCATTGGAACCAGTTCTTGGGGACGGTCTACACCTGAACTGTGAGGGAGCCGATGTCCTCGGGGTAATATTTTCTAGGGCGGTTCGGGAGGATTTAAACTAATTTGGCAGGGGGATGGGAACCTAGGTAGTGGAAAAGAGGGAAGTCATATGAAGTCAGAAATAGATGGTAGAAAGGTGAGAAGCAATAAGCAAAGGAGAGAAACACAAAGGGCCAAACTAATTCATAATGAGAGTGTGAAAAAAGCAAGCCTGAAGGCTTTGTATCTTAATGCTAGAAGCATTAGGAACAAGGTGGATGAATTAGTTGTGGAAATAGAGGTAAACAAGTATGATTTGATTGGGATTACAGAAACGTGGCTGCAGGGTGGGCAAGGCTGGGAACTTAACATCCAGGGATATACAATATTTAGGAAGGATCGGCAAAAAGGTAGGGGAGGTGGGGTAGCATTGCTGGTAAAGGAGGGGATTAATGCAATGGAAAGGAAGGATATTAACTCGGATGAAACGGAATCTGTATGGGTAGAAATGAGAAATAGCAAG
Source organism: Somniosus microcephalus (assembly GCF_052327205.1). Lineage (NCBI taxonomy): Eukaryota > Metazoa > Chordata > Chondrichthyes > Squaliformes > Somniosidae > Somniosus > Somniosus microcephalus. The sequence goes on along the minus strand of NC_140994.1, from coordinate 51,860,122 downwards.
GGGAGGAAAACGTTAGTGGGTGTGATATATAGGCCTCCAAATAGTAATATGGAGGTGAGGGAAGGCATAAAAAGGGAAATTAGAGAAGCGTGCGATAAGAGCACAGCTGTCATCATGGGTGACTTTAATTTACATATTGATTGGACTACCCAAATTAGTAAAAATTCTGAGGAGGAGGAATTCCTGGAATGTTTTCGGGACGGTTATCTGGACCAATATGTCGAGGAGCCGACTCGAGATCAGGCCATTTTAGACTGGGTATTGTGCAATGAGAAGGGACTTATCAGCAATCTTCTTGTACGAGGCCCCTTGGGTCAGAGCGATCATAATATGATCGAGCTCTCAGTCGAGATGGAGAGTGAGGAAATTGAATCAGAGACTAAGATCCAGAACTTAAATAAAGGGAATTACGAGGGTATGAGACGGGAATTGGGTAAGATTGATTGGGTGGCGTTTCTGGGGGGATTGACAGTGGATAGACAATGGCAAGCATTCAAAGATAGAATGGAAGAATTCCAGAACATGTTTATACCGGTTTGGCATAAAAATAAACCTAAAAAGGTGACTCAACCGTGGATAACGAGGGAAATTAGGGACAGCATAAAATCAAAAAAAAGGGCATATCAACTGGCAAAAAAAAGCACCAGACCGGAAGATTGGGGGCAGTACAGGATACAGCAAAAGAGGACAAAGGGATAATAGAATACGAAAGTAAACTTGCAGCAAACATAAAGACAGACTGCAAAAGCTTTTATCGGTATATCAGGAGGAAAAGACTGGTAAAATCCCAAGTCGGCCCCTTGCAGTCCGATTCGGGAGAATATATAATGGAGAATAAGGAAATGGCAGACCAATTAAACTCATACTTTGGTTCTGTATTCACAAAGGAGGACACAAATAACCTCCCAGGAATATCGGCAAACATAGGGACTAATGAGAGGGAGGAGCTGACAGAAATTAGTATCTCTAGGGATATGGTGTTGGGTAAGTTGAGGGGACTGAAGGCCGACAAATCCCCGGGGCCTGATAAACTACATCCTAGGGTACTTAAGGAGGTGGCCCTGGAGATAGCAGATGCTCTAAGGATCATCTTCCGGAACTCCATTGACTCGGGAACAGTACCCGTGGATTGGAGGGTAGCTAATGTTACCCCAATATTTAAAAAGGGGGGTAGAGAGAAAGCAGGGAATTATAGACCAGTAAGCCTTACATCGGTTGTGGGCAAAATGCTAGAGTCCATTATTAAGGATAAAATAGCGGAGCACTTGACAAATGGGGAAAGGATCGGACAGAGTCAACATGGATTTACAAAGGGTAAATCGTGTTTGACTAATCTGCTGGAATTTTTTGAGGAAGTAACTGGTAAAATAGATGGGGGAGAGCCAGTGGATGTGGTGTACCTTGACTTCCAGAAAGCCTTCGATAAGGTTCCACACAAAAGATTATCATGCAAAATTAAGGCTCATGGAATTGGGGGCAAAGTATTAACGTGGATAGAGAACTGGCTGGCGGATAGAAAACAGAGAGTTGGAATAAACGGCTCGTTTTCGGAGTGGCAGGCAGTGACCAGCGGGGTGCCGCAAGGATCTGTCCTGGGACCCCAGCTGTTCACAATATATATAAATGATCTGGATCAGGGAATTGGATGCAATATTTCCAAATTCGCTGACGACACTAAACTAGGAGGAGGGGTGGGCTCTGATGAGGATGTCAGGAGGCTACAGTGCGATTTGGACAGGTTGGGGGAATGGGCGGATACGTGGCAGATGCACTATAATGTGGATAAATGCGAGGTTATCCACTTTGGGGGTAAAAACAGGAGGGTAGATTATTATCTAAATGGCAATAGATTGGGAGATGGGGAAGTGCAGAGGGACCTGGGCGTTCTTGTGCACCAGTCACTGAAGGAGAGCATGCAGGTGCAACAGGCGATTAAGAAGGCAAATGGTATGTTGGCCTTCATATCAAGGGGGTTCGAGTATAGGAATAGGGATACCTTACTACAGCTGTACAAGGTGCTGGTGAGACCGCATCTGGAGTATTGTGTACAGTTTTGGTCGCCCCATCTGCGGAAGGATGTTCTTGCCATGGAAAGAGTGCAACGGCGATTCACCAGGCTGATACCTGGAATGGCGGGAATGACCTACGAAGAGAGATTAAATAGTTTGGGCTTGTACTCACTGGAGTTTAGAAGATTGAGAGGGGATCTCATCGAAACATATAAAATTATGGCAGGCCTGGACAGGCTGAATTCAGAGAGAATGTTTCCAATGGCCGGGGAGCACAGAACCAGGGGCCACAGTCTAAAAATAGCGGGCAAATCATTTAAAACAGAGATGAGGAAGAATTTCTTCACTCAAAGAGTGGTGAGCCTGTGGAATTCCCTGCCACAGAGGGCTGTGAAGGCTAATTCAATAAATATTTTCAAGAGAGAATTGGATATATTTCTGAAGGCTAAGGGGATTAAGGGTTACGGAGAAAAGGCGGGGACGGGGTACTGAACTGGTAAGATCAGCTATGATCTCAGACGAAGATCAGCCATGATCTCATTGAATGGCGGAGCAGGCTCGAAGGGCCGAATGGCCTACTCCTGTTCCTATCTCTATGTTTCTATGACCATTATGGCTGGTTGAAAGTGAGTAAATAAGGCTTTCAAATAAATAGAGATATTCAGAGATCATAACATCAGTAGACTGAATTTTGAGTGGTTTATGACTGTTTTCAATACTCCCATTGTTAATCTTGTATTCAGTGTCATCTCTCTAATTCTGACTACACTTTCTGTAAAATGAACTCATGCTAATGATGGTGGTGCTTAAATTACAAGAGAAATATTTTGTGTTGACGTCACTGCAGAATGTGTGCATGTGATTGGTAAGATATTTTCACTGCTCAAAGGGAATAAAGAGCCTAGACTACTATCATTTTTAACTGAATTCAGGAAACAAAGATCTGCCTTGCCCCATTATTTACTCTCCAAATGTATAGGATGTGCAACATAAAGTACCAGTAAGCATCATCTTTAGGGTAGGCTTTCATCTTCACCACCTTGGTGGTAATCTGGCAGGTGAAATGAATGCCCGTTATTGAACCTGCCTAATCTTTATTCCATTGAAATTAATGGAACAAAGATCAGGTCAGTTCTATAAAGGATGTATGATCCAATTCAAGGCATTAGCATTGAATAGCAGGTATTATTGAGCTACTTAGATAAATACATGGGGTTTCAGCATTTCCAATGATTAAAACTGAAAATTGGTGTAATAAATACAACATCTGCATAAAAAGTTTTAAAACAGGAAATGCAGTAAGTTTTTTTTCCAGATGCTACACTTAAAAATGTATTTTTCACTAACGGTGCTTCTTTCTAAAGCCAGTATTATACATTTCTGCCATAACTGCCATCTAAGATGTTGCAATTTTTGAATTATTTCCTTTGATTCTCCATAGCCCTCCACGTTCTTTAACTCCTCAGCAACCTCGCTGTGGTTCTGAGATGGATACACACAGCAATGGAGAGAAAAACAGCTCACAGGTATGAGAAATTGAGGAAAATATTCCATCGGTCACATACCACATGCTCCTGTAACTGAATTAACATTCTCATTAAAATCTGATTGCAAGTTCACAAGAACTTGCAGAGTGCTCATAAATGATCAAGTAGGTATCACAGTTCAGAAAGTAAAAGTTGAAGTACTGCAGGTGTAACCATGGCACCAGTAACGCTGATAACATTCACCATTACACAATTGTGCGGAATATGCTTAGGCTGTTTTATCTTTAATGAGCGATGAAGGACATTCTGCCTTGTGTTATTTCCAGTGACAAAAAAGTTCTAGGCAATACTTGATTTTTTTTTTTTAAACTCATCTTTTAACCTGTTAAAATAATTTTTCAGCCTCAGTTAACACAATAATCTCTCAGTTCTGGCATTGCAAGCTTAGAAAACCAACCTTCCAGTCACAATGCAAAGCTGCACGACAAAACTAGTCAACCATAGTTACAAGGAAAGTAAATTGACAGTACTAATAAAAAGTACTCAATTGGCAAAATCACAAATGCATTATGAAGGCAAGGAGATGGCAAAGAGTATATTAAAGGGAGGGTATAATTATGGTGTGACAAATTTACTGAGGCAGTTTCCATTATAAATGTGGGCATAGGAACTTACAATGGAAAACATTGACAGGAAGTGCGCATAGATATTTAATATATTGCTAGTTATTGCAAATGTGTAATAGCTATCCAGATGTGTTCTTAATTGTAGGCACAGCAGAAAATAAAGGTCAAAGTTAAAGGGGCACTATCTTCATAAAAACTTTTTTAAATGAGTTTAGAAAAATGGTGATCTAATGACGTTAATCATGCAAAAACATTTAGTGGCAGTACTTGCCCATGACGACATTGAGAAAAATTTTGCACAACTCTTACTGATTTTTTTTATTTTTGAGGAAAGAAAAGCTAAATTAGGTGCATGAAATAATTTTGCCGAGAACCTAGGAGAATCGCCCATTGTTGAGAAGTATCTGAAAGGGAATATTGGTACAGGAGTATGTGCTTGCATGTGAAATACTTATTTCTGGATATGCCCTGCAGCTATAGGTTTCAAAATCTGAGTGGAGCCTTCAAATTGCATTGTGTGGAGATGAAAATAGATGGGTTAATTCCTCTCTTAAAATATCAGACAAAGGAATTTAATACAAACATATTAGATACTAGCTGAAGTGCCCGGCGGTGCCGAGGCTTTTTCGAGGGAATGTTGTTGTTGGAAGAGAGAGAGCGCGCGACTGGGGGGGGGGGGGACACGAGAGCGCGCGACTGGGGGGGGGGGGGGACGAGAGCGCGCGACTGGGGGGGGGGGGGGAGACGAGAGCGCGCGACTGGGGGGGGGGAGGAGACGAGAGCGCGCGACTGGGGGGGGGGGAGACGAGAGCGCGCGACTGGGGGGGGGGGAGACGAGAGCGCGCGACTGGGGGGGGGGAGACGAGAGCGCGCCTGGGGGGGGGAGACGAGAGCGCGCGACTGGGGGGGGGGGGAGACGAGAGCGCGCGACTGGGGGGGGGGGGGAGACGATGAGCGCGCGACTGGGGGGGGGGGACGAGAGCGCGCGACTGGGGGGGGGGGGGACGAGAGCGCGCGACTGGGGGGGGGGGACGAGAGCGCGCGACTGGGGGGGGGAGACGAGAGCGCGCGACTGGGGGGGGGACGAGAGCGCGCGACTGGGGGGGGGGGAGGGAGAGCGCGCGGACTGGGGGGGGGGGAGGAGCGCGCGCGACTGGGGGGGGAGGAGCGCGCGCGACTGGGGGGGGAGGAGCGCGCGCGACTGGGGGGGAGGAGCGCGCGCGACTGGGGGGGGAGGAGCGCGCGCGACTTGGGGGGGGAGGAGCGCGCGCGACTGGGGGGGGAGGAGCGCGCGCGACTGGGGGGGGAGGAAGCGCGCGCGACTGGGGGGGGGAGGAGCGCGCGCGACTGGGGGGGGAGGAGCGCGCGCGACTGGGGGGGGGAGGAGCGCGCGCGACTGGGGGGGGGGAGGAGCGCGCGCGACTGGGGGGGGGAGGAGCGCGCGCGACTGGGGGGGGGAGGAGAGCGCGCGCGACTGGGGGGGGAGGAGCGCGCGCGACTGGGGGGGGGAGGAGCGCGCGCGACTGGGGGGGGAGGGAGCGCGCGCGACTGGGGGGGGAGGAGCGCGCGCGACTGGGGGGGGAGGAGCGCGCGCGACTGGGGGGGGAGGAGCGCGCGCGACTGGGGGGGGAGGAGCGCGCGCGACTGGGGGGGGAGGAGCGCGCGCGACTGGGGGGGGGGAGGAGCGCGCGCGACTGGGGGG